>NC_058131.1:64085744-64132647 GCF_016433145.1 Gracilinanus agilis | reverse complement strand
CCCCCTCCTCTCTTTCTCATTCTCTCTCCTCACTCTCATTCTCTCTCTTCTCTCATTCTCTCTCCTCTCTCCTCTTATTTTCTCTTCCCCTTTTTCTTATTCTCCTTCCTCTCTCTCGTTCTCTCTCTCTCATTCCTCTCTCCCCCTCCTCTCTTTCTCATTCTCTCTCCTCTCAATCTCTCTCCTCTCTCTCTTTCTCTCTCACCTCCTCCTCTTTCTCATTCTCTCTCCTCACTCTCATTCTCTCTCCTCTCTCTCCCCTCATTCCCTTTTTTATTCTCTCTCTCTCTCTCTCTCTCTCTCTCTCTCTCTCTCTCTCTCTCTCTCTCTCTCTTTCTGTCTCTGTCTCTGACAGAATCTAGTCCTCTGATACACAGAGTACTTGAGAGAAGTGTATAAAATTTGGGACTCGGGGCAGTTGTTTCTATTCCCTGGAGGAAAGATGGAGGGGTAGTTCTTTGTGTAGCCAACTATGGCCACCTGAACATTATCTATATCATCAGATTTGGCTGAGGTAATGATTAGTTCTGCCAAAGAGTTTTCCCCTCATTTTTTTAATGCTTTGTTATAAGGGATTGTTCCCTGGGCAAGAGAGGGGAGAGGGATAAATATGGAAATGAAGGTGATGTAAAAAAAAACAAACAGATATCAACAAACATTTTAAAAAATTGAGCACACAGAAGTCAACAATTTATTAGGGGCCCTGCAAAAGGCACTGTGCTGGGGGCAGCCAGGTGGCTCAGTGGAAAGGCTAGAATCAGCCTGAATCCCTGAATCAAATCTGGCCTCAGGCATTTTTCCTAACTATGTGACCCTGAGCAGATCACTTAACCTCAATTGCCTGGTGTTCTGCCTTGGAACAGATAAGTGACAGGGCTGGTAGAAAGACTTCAACCTTATTCTCTGGGGTTTAATCTCAAATGTTTTTCCTTCCTCTCCCTCCCCAGACCCCATCCATTAGGGGACCAGATGGTGTCTTTTCTAGCAGTCTAGTCACATTCCTGCCTTTCACATGTATATTCCACAGTAAAACCTTTCAAATTTGGGGCTCCTTTTTCAAAAGCAGGATTAAGTTTTTTAGTTCCTGATACTCTTCATACACCTTTATCAATAGTGATAAGCCCGGCTCATAAACCCATATTAGCCCAGTATCTAATTAATCAAAATATAGGATTGATGTGCTGTAGAGAAAAACAAACAAACAGATCAGCTACAGCCTCCTACACAATGCTGGAACTGCAGAGCAGAGACTGAATTATAAGAGGCCTTTCAGGAAGTAGGTACTCAAAGCTCCACTGGAAATTTCCAGAGAAATGACAATGAATTTCCTGGCTGCTTTTGGTCTCTTAGTAATTCAGTAATAAATGTGGGTGCTTAGAAGTGATAAAATGATCCCCTCATTGACTTCTGAGATGGAGGGGCCAATGACTCGGTGGACATTTTATTTTATTTATTATTATTATTTAACCCTTACCTTCCACCTTAGAATCAGTACTCTATATTGGTTCCACAGCAGAAGAGTGGTCAGGGTAATGGGGGTTAAGTAATGGGGGTCAAGTGACTTGCCCAGGGTCACACAGCTGGGAAGTGTCTGAGGCCAGATTTGAACCTAGAACCTCCTGTCTCTAGGCCTGACTCTCAATCCACTGAGCTACCCAGCTGCCCCCTCAGTGGACATTTTAAAAGGAGACACAGCTTCCAACTTAGTCTCTTCAGCTCTCTCAAGTGGCAAATAGTGTGGTTTGTTTTTTTTTTATTTAATCTTCAGTTCCAAATTCTTTCCTTACTACCTCTCCCCCGACTCCCCGCATTGAGAAGGCAAGAAAAACAAAACCAATTACAAATAAGTAAGTCATCCAAGAACAAAATTTTTCATTAACAAGGTTAAAAAAGAAAAAGAGAAGAAAATATGCTTCAATTTGCCCTCTGAGTTCATCAGCTCTCCCTCTGGAGGTGTATTTCAACATCTTTTGGAACTGTGGTTGGTCATTGTGTGGATCAATTTCCGAGTCTTTCACAGATTATTTATCTTTGTGTTATTGCAGTTATTGTATAATTCGTTCCCTTAACTCTGCTCACCTCACTCTGCATTGGTTCATATAAATCTTCCCAGGTATTTCTGAAATCATCCCCTCAATCATTTCTTGTACTTGTATAATCTCTTGATTATATCCCATCGTATTTACATACCATATAACTTGTTCAGCCATTCTCCAGTTGATGGGTATCCCCTGAGTGTCTAATTCATTACTACCCCAAAAAGAATTTAAATATTTTTAAACATATGAGTTCTTTTCCTCTTCCTCTTCCTTTTCCTTTTTAAACATATGAGTTCTTTTCCTCTTCCTCTTCCTTTTCCTTTTTAAACATATGAGTTCTTTTCCTCTTCCTTTGATCTCTTTGAAGTATAGACCTGGTAGAAATATTTGAGGATCAAAGTGTATGTACAACATAATAATATTTTTGGGCATAGTTGCTTAATTGATTTTCTGAATGATGATAACAGTTCACAACTCCACTGACTGGTGCATTAATATACCTGTTTTCCCACAACCTCACCAGCATTTTCCATTTTCTTTTTTAGTCATCTTAGCCAATATGATAGGTGAGATAGTACCACTAAATGATTTTAATTTGCTTTTCTCTAATTATTGGTGATTTAAAGTATTTTTTCATATGTCTATTGATAGTTTATATTTCTTCTCTGAAAACTGCCTATTCATGTCCTTTGATCACTTATCAATTGGGGAATGGCTTTTATTCTTGTGAATTTGATTCAGTTCGATATATAATTTAGAAATTCATCCTTTGTTGGAAAAACTTTTCACAAAGACTTTTCTCCCCAGTTTTTTGTTTTCTTTTCATTTTAGTTGCATTGATTTTGTTGATTCAAAAACTCTATAAATTTTATTTAATCAAAATTTTCCATTTTGCCTCCTGTGATCCTCTCTATCTCTTATTTGGTCATGAGTTCTTCCTCTATCCATAGATTTGACAGGTAATTTTTTCCATGTTCCCCTAATTTACTTATGATATCACTTTTTATATCTAAATCATGAGCCCATTTTGAGCTTGTTTTGGTATGTAGTATTGGTCTATGTCTAGTTTCTGCCAGATTACTTTCTAGTGAACCCAACAGATTTTGTGAAATAGTGAGTTCTTGCCCCAATAACTGGAATCTTTCAGTTTATCAAATTAGGTTAGTATGTTCATTTGATTCTGGATATTGTATACCCAATCTGTTCCACTGATCAGCTTTTCTGTATTTCCTACCTGCTACCAAAACATCTGGAAACACCTTTGTAGTATAGTGTGAGCTCTGGTACTGCCAAGTCCCCTTACTTCATTTGTTTTTAATTAATTCCCTTGATATTCTTAACCTTTTGTTCCTCCAGATGAATTTTGTTCTTAATATTTAATTTTCTAGCTCTACAAAGTAATTCCTTTGTAGTTTGGTTATCATTGCACCAAATGAGAACCTAAAATTATATTATTTCTTCCTCTTAGTGAATCTTATTGATTCTCAGACTATGCCAGGAAGATTTTTTTTTCCTCCAGTCATGATGATAGGTTGCTGCTAAACTATCATTATTGTCAAACATTTATTTGTACTTACTGTATATAAAAATTTATAGCACCTCTAGTATATCTATATAAATCTCTATGAATCTTCCTTGCCCATTCCTAATTTTAGCTCAGTGAAAAAAGATGATGGGAAAACAAGATCTCAGATTTTCACAGACCTTAGGTTTTTATGGAGCTATATTTCTTTTTCAAATTATAGTCTCTGAAAGAAAAAAAGATAAGAAAAGCTACTGTCTAGATATGGGCATGTCCTAAGCTACGTGACATTGTAATATCTCATTGTTGAGGGCTTCACTATACCTGTCCCTGCCCATCAGAGCACCTTGCCCTCTCAGTTCACCAGCCTCCTCCTTTCCTGGACCTCGGAATTCTTGTTCCCTTGGCCATTCAGAGTGACACCATCGCTCCTAACTGTGGCACCTCCATATTTCAGAATGCCAAAGTTCCCCACAATCATGATCTCTTCTCTTTGGATCTCTTTCACACTCTTTCTAAATCTATTTTTTTATCCTCCTTCAGTGACCTTCCTGTCCCATTACTCATCCCTATTTTCCCAGTCCATCACCATTTCTTGGCCCTGACTCCCATTCTGTTAGTCATGAGAACAAATCCCCAAATCTGAAATTATTTTAGAAAGCAATTTCTTTTATCATTTGGCAGAGAAGGAAAGCCGGAAAAAGGCTCCCTCCACGACCTGGGTGAGATTTATATTATATAGTGTTTCAGAGAACCGTACAGCACATGAACTGAATCTTAAGGAATAGCTGAGCTGTTTTGTGGGTGGCACTTCCCAGGCCAGGTCCATTGGGATGAATGTCAGTAAGCATAAACATCCAAACGTGGGCCCAGAACACCAAACACAAGGGTTGGGCGGCCCAAAGACCTGGGGAAGATCCAAACTGGATTCCCTGCGAGCAGCTCTGAGATCAGCCACTATTGAGCACCATCAAGCTGGTTCAAACAATATTAATACATTTTTCTGAACAATATAATAAACGATTTCTCTGCGGTCCTCGCATTGGTGCCGTCTCATCAGCAGAGCAGAAGCGGAGAGCTGAGTTCTGGTTTCAAAGGGGGATCATTCCCATGACCAGCCTGGGGGGGGGGGGTCCTCCTGCTCCTGGCCGTCTCCTCTGGAGCTTGAGAGAACTCCTAGTCAGAGGGCTTCCTCGGAGCATCTCTCAGAGGCCTGACATCAGTGGGCTGAAACTGAAACCAGAAACAAGTCTACGGCGGCCAGGCCTAGCCCGAAGGTGATCATCAGCGCTTCCTCCAAGCTCAGTGGGGCAGAGCCGTAAATCTCCTCCGTCCCCTGTGGAGACTGACCTCGTTGGACAGGCTCTAGGGAATGACGTCCAGTGACAAATCACCAAAGTAACCACTAAAACTCAGCCCGGGGAGCCCCTCCCTTACCCAGTGAGCTCGAGTGTCTGACAAATCGCCCTCAGCGCTTCAGGAAGCTCCCACTCCCCTTTGGCCTCGGCTTGAGGAGGGGCAAACGGTTAATAATATTATTGTAAAAGTCAAATTTTGCTCCGGTGAGGTCAGTAGAAACAGAAAACGGCTTTCAGTTGTCCAAAAAACTACGAGGAATGGTCCTGGTCCCCAAGCAATAGATGGAAGGAATTGGGCCATATTCCTCTTGCAGACAAACAAACACAATGAAACATTATAATCATCCGCATTAAATAACATCAAATCTCCTCATTTCTGCTTACCCATTGCTAATATCCATTTCATTTTATTTTTTATTGAAAAACAAAACAAAACTTACCTTCTGTCTTAGAATTGATACTAAATATTGGTTCCATGGCCAAAGAATGGTAAGAGCAAGGCCACTGGGGCTAAGTGACTTGCCCAGGGTCACCCAGCTAAGAAGTACTTGAAGCCACATTTGAACCCAGGACTGTCCACGTCTCAGCCTGGCTCTCTAGTGACTTAGCCACCTACCTGCCCCAAACCCAATATTCATTTAATCAGCATATTTCATCTTGAATCCCAGCAGTCACATGTAGTCATTGGGGCCCTGGAAACATCTTCCTTTGGAAATTTTGGAGTAGTCAGGGAAGCTTTGGAGGTGCTCCTTCTAACAGATCCACTTCTCTGGTTCTAAGCCACTTGTAGACATTCCCTGGGTAATACTGCTAAAAATCTGCCAGAAATGAGACTAAATATAATTAATACAACCTCCTAAATTTGATTTTCTAGTAACTAGTTCATGTTGTGAAAACTGGCTCAATCCTTTTGGAGGTAACAACAGGGCTATAAGAACATCAAATTAGAAACTCAAAATTCACCTGAAAGTTCAGAGAACTTCAGTTTTTACATAATACTTTCTCCTTTTAACTTTACTTAGAACCCTATATTGGATATGGACAATACCACCCTTAGGTGTCAGGGAAGACTGAAAAGGATTCATGAAGATCTTGACTTGCAAAATGATCCCTTCTGTTTCTTAATATTATCAGAAACTTGGAAGCAGCTGGGTGGCTCAGTGGATTGAGAGCCAGGCCTAGAGACAGGTCCTGGGTTCAAATCTCCACCTCAGACACTTCCTAGCTGGGTGATCCTGGGCAAGTCACTTGACCCCCATTGCCTAGCCCTTACCTCTCTTCTGCTTTAGAACCAATATACAGTATTGATTCTAAGGCAGAAGGTAAAGAGTTTAAGAAAAAATATTATCAGGAATTTCAAAACAAGATAAAATGTGATTTAAAATCTTATTTTCCATTATTGCCATAATTTTATATGTCAAATCCTCAATCTAGTTTTGAAAATTTATTACTCAAGGCCTGTATATCCTATTAGAAACATTCGGAAGATAATCATATGTATTTCCTAGTTCTTAGAGAAAACAGTTGTCAACCTGAAAAAACACAGAACCACCTAAGTAGTTATAATAAAATATCTTTAATCAGATCAAGGGAAACAGTGCTCATTGGCCACTACACAGAGCCACTGCCAAGGAAAGGCACCAATAATAATGGGAATTTCCACCTCATTAAAGAACTTGGGGTTATATTTATACTTTAGGAAGTATAACCAAGGAGGAATAACTGCCTGGTTACATAGAAGCTTAGGAAAGAGGATATAGCCAGAGGCTAGAATACCTGAGACTATCCTAGATACTTTAAGAGAAACTAAGAAGACAAAAAGGGTACTTAAAATTTGATTCTAGAGTGCTAGAGGGGAGTTTGAGGGTTTATGACTCAATCTGGCACAAAGTTCAATAAGGAGATTTCTTGAAGGCAAGTTTTCTGAGAGAAGGGTCACTTTGGGGTTTCATAAATCAAGTTTGTCACAGTCTAGTTTTGTTTCTTTCTCAAAATGAAGTTTACTATTCCATTACAATCGAAAGCTTTTATGTCTTGATCTTCTCCTGAAATTACATCCTGAAAGAATGATATATTTGCAAGCCTAATCTTATATATGGATATCTAACAATTAGCAAAGGGATGGTGAGCCCAAGAATCCATGTACCTAATTGTTTAGGATAGGAAGTTAAACACAAATTCAGTAAGATTTTTCTTACTCAATTACTTTGACTAGTAACTCAGAGATGTTTTAGTATAAATCTATTAACTTATACCCTTGGTCACGCAATCACAAAAACTACTGCTCACCTGTCCTGATCGAAGAAGTTTGCTATGAAAGGAAAAAGAAAAGATATTTAAAACAATATCAAAACTACCCCTTCAAGGGCACACAGACTGACTTAACATAAGCATAATGGGGGGAAACTCCCTTCATTCTGTTTGATTCCAGGTAAAAGTCAGAGTTAATGGCTAGTTATACAGCAAAGTTCAATATTATTCACAGGGTATCTTGACCAGGTTCAGAATTAACCAGGTGGGAATATCTCCTATTCAGAAAGGAAATACTACTATGACTGAGTCGAGAAGATCCTACCTTGGGGCATCGTAGCTCAGTGGATTGAGAGCCAGGCCTAGAGACGGGAGGTCCTAGGTTCAAATCCGGCCTCAGACACTTCCCAACTGTGTGACCCTGGGCAAGTCACTTGACCCCCATTGCCCACCCTTACCACTCTTCCACCTAGGAGCCAATACACAGGTGTTAAGGGTTTAAAAAAAAAAAAAAAAGAAGACCCTACTTTCTCCTTTGCGAGATCATCCCCTCAACTTATCCAGGCACAGACATCCACCTATGATACATTTTCTTTGAGCAGCACATGGAATTTCCCTTGGATGGTAGACTACTGATTGAATGACAATTCAGATGATCATAGCTAAAATCAAAACTCAGAATACCAAAATTAAAATCCCAGGAGATTTCACATCAAATTACAAAAGTTCACTAATCATAGCTTAGGGTGAGTCATTATTGTTTTTCTCATGTTGCAACAATACTTAATATGCACATATAGGCACAGATGAAACCTTATCTGATTTCTCCTTTCTAGTTTAAATTCATCCTGCAGCAGAAATCAGTCCCTTAGAAATGAGGAATACTCGGGTCCTGGAGTTTCACACATACAGTGGGTACAAGGTGGTTTCCTCAAAACCCCAGAAAAAACAATGGCTAAAATCCCCCAGCCCAAGACTATTAACCTTTAAGGCAAAAATAAAATCTTTAAATCTAAGATTGGTTGTTACAGAATTGGTTCAAAGGTGTAACTTGAATACATACTTTTAACAAGTAAAATTTCATGATTTTCAAAAATGATGGCCAAACAATCTATCAGATAAAACTCACTCTTTATTATATATTTATTATAACTATTATTATTATAATATTAGTATTATAGATGGTAAATTCTTTTATTTCAGCTGTGAGAGGTCCTAGTTTCCCATCAAACCACTTCATTGCTTCAGTACTTTACAACCTATTGTTTTCAGCTGGTAGAAGGCTACTTCCTCCCTGGAGATGGTGGAGAGATTTGTGGACATCCTACTGGGCTTCAAAGAAGAGTTTCAGCACTTGAACTGAAGTCCAGGGGGGCAGTTAAAGCTATTTTGGAGAGGGGGGCGTTTCCTGGCAAGCTCCATTGAGATGTAGATCAATAGGCATAAACATTCAAATTTAGGGAACCCTAAACACTGGCTTTAGGGTGGGATCCAGGGGTTCCCTGTAGTCATCCAGCTTCCCCCCAGCAGAGCATCTCGGAGTTCAGCCAATCTCTGGCCACATCAGACGATATTAATCAGTTGTTTTTTTTTTTAAACAATACAACAAGGTATTTCCCTGCCCTTCCCTTCCCAGTCTTGGCTCTCTTCACTCACAATGAACATTTTTAGGGATCTGTGATTGCCCGGCACTATCTGGATACCAGACACAAAACCTCAAATCAAAACAAACTTTATTCTCCAGGAGCTCCTAACCTCTTGGAGGGCAGGAAGAAGTGTACCAACTAGAAGCCCGGGGCGCGCCCTTTGGGAGAAGAATGAACAAGCCGAGGGCATACGTGCATTCCTGGGGAACCTGAGCGGCCAAGATAAAGCCCTGGAAGAGCAGCTCAAGGGCCATCGAGTTCTTCTGGCTCCCCACTGGTTTCCTCTGCGACTTTGTCTCTCAGAGGAATTGTCTTCCCTGCACATTTTCTCTCCTCCGGACGCTTCCCCAGGCTCCTGAGGTGGCTGCCAGCACCTCTAGGGGCCTTCCTACTGGGCCAATCCATGTGGAGTTTTTCTCTGCTGCAGCTCGAGTCCTCGGCTAAAGAGCCATCTCTTTGGCATGAGAAGAGGGAACTCCATCATACTCTTTTAGCTTGAAGCTTGGAGCCTTCTGAGAGACAACATTAGGCAGCCGGATGGCACGATGGATAGTGCCAGGTCTGGAGTTAGGAAGACTCCTCTTCCTGAGTTCACATCTGGCCGTGTGACCCTGGGCAAATCACTTCACCCTGTTGCCTCAGTGTCCTCATCTGTCAAATGAGCTGGAGAGAGAAATGGCCAACCACTGCAGTATCTCCCCTAGGAAGACCCCAATTGGGATCCAGAGGGGTTGGGTAGGACCAAACCACAACAGAGACAATACAATATATCCCTGATTCGATTAGCCTAAAGACCAGTAGCCTGAGGACAGGAGGAAGCTTTCCTGGATTTATTTTTCTCAGGGGCAGAGCAGGGAGCTGCTGGTTCCTTTCACTGGCTTGTCCAGAATAGGCTTTTCACCTCCAGCAAAAGTTTATCAGTCCGGAGAGTGAAATCTGAAGCCCAGCCCTAGGGGACCCCATCCTAGGTCTTTAGCTGGTGCTCACCCCCTGCTCCCTGCTTCCCTGCCCCCATTCAGCCAGCACGGGGGTCTCCAGGGCATCTTGGACACCTCTTGAAATGGATCCCCAAAGGGGCAGCCCTGTGGTTAGAGCTAGGGGCCTGGCGAGGTGGGATCCTGGGCAAGTCACCTCATCCCTATGGCCTAGCCCTAAGGGCTCCGCGAGGGAGGACTCAGACCGAAAGGAAGGGCTTCAAAAAGAAAAAGAAATGGCTCCCCCAGGGGTCCTCCCCAGCCCAGGTTTCTACCCCATATATTCAGGCCCAGTTCTTTTTCCTGACTTTAACTTCTTAATGCCATGGCTGCTTCTTTACATAACATCGATAGCATTCGGTACATGCCCACAAATGTACCTCTACCTCTAGAGGATGGATTCCACCCAACATCCATCGCCGCTGGAGTCAGCCTTCCCATTTATAAGGTATGTTGTTATTTTTTAAGCCAGAGCTGTGGTTGGATCTCTGTAGGAGCTCCCGAAGAATTCAGGCACTTGATCCATAAACTATCCCTTATGAAGCACTTACAGTGTGCCAAGAACTGTGCCAAGAGCTGGGGATGCCCTCCAGGAGCTCACTGTCTAATAGAGGAGAAAACAGGCAAACAACTATATAAAAAGAAATAGTTAGGATCCACTGGCGATAAGCTAGAAAGGAATGGGCAAAGCTTCTTGGGGAATGTAGGACCTCAGACACTCCCTAGTGGTGTGACCCTGGGCAAGTCACTTAACCCTGCTTGGCTGGACTCTAAAACAGAAGGTAAGGACTTTTTAAACCCCTTAAACAAACAAACAAACCATACTCACTGGAAATAGAGTGTGGTATGGGAGAAACAGCCAGGGAGACAGGGTCCATGGACCCCAGGGTAGATTAGGATCAATGTGTACATATAAGGTATAATGAAGACTGGAAAGGGAGGAAGGGCCCGGTAATGAAGGGCTTTAGAAGCCTAACAAGATTTTATCTTTGACTTTAGAAGCAACACTTGTTTAGACATTTCACGTGTGTGTCCTACTCTTCATCACCCCATTTGGGGTTTTCTTTCCTTTGGGGAATGGTTTGTCATTTCTTTCTTCAGCTCATTCAAAACAAACAAACAAACAAACAAACAAACAAACAACAACAACAACAAAACAGGCCTAGAGACCAGAGGTCCTGGGTTCAAATATGACCTCATCTACGGTGTAGCTGTGTGACTCTGGGCAAGTCACTTACTCCATTTACCTAGCCCTTCCTGCTCTTCTACCTTAGAACCAACACACAGTATTGATTCTAAGCCAGAAGTTAAAGATTAAAAAAAAAAAAGTCTCTTTTATAGGATGCCTTTTTTTTTTTTTTAAATCCTTGCCTTACCAATATATATTAGTTCCAAGGCAGAGGAGTGTACAGTGGGGTTTAAGTGACTTGCCCAGGGTCACACAGCTAGGAGGTATCTGAGGTCAAATTTGAACCCTGGACTTCCCTTCTCTAGGCCTGGCTCTCCATCCACTGAGCCACCCAGCGGCCCCCCATGAGATGCTTTTTAAAGAAATTTCACAGGAATTCTCTCCTTCCATCCTCCAATGGGCCCAGTGAGGTTCATGAGACCCGAATTGTTTATGACTTCTATTTGTTGGCTGAGGAAGCTGGAGTGCACAGGATCCCACCATAGGCAAACATCAGAGGCAGGGCTGGAAGCTAGGACGCCTGGCTTCCCAGCTTAATATTTTTCTAGCTGTCACGAATGATGTAGAAGGGACGAGAGTGCTGAATACTGGCCGGACTGGAATGGATGACCTTTGAGGCCATTTCTTACTTCTGGACCACCCCCTTCCTCTAATTGGACCATCAGAGCTGCCCCCAGGAGCTCCTGGGCTGGGGAGAAGTGGTCTTTGTACTCTAGATTTATGGGAGCGATAGGACCTCGGAGGGACCGAGGAAGAGGAGGGGGTGGGGCAGGGCAGGGCGAGAAGAAAATGAGGAAGAGCTGAAGGAGTAGGACAATGATGGAAGAGGGGGTCTGGGGGGAGGGGAAGAGCTGGCTTCCAGCAGGAAGGATCTCTTCTCAGCTCTAATTACTTGGAGACCCGCCCCAAAGCCTGGAGGTGCCCAGGTCCAGCGGTGACCAGCCAAGGGTCAAATTCCTTCCAAGACCTTTCGCAACTTGGAGAATCCTTTACTTTCTAAGTGCCGGGATTCTAAACAGATCCAAACTGATAGCCTGGCACCATCTTTTTCTATGAATCCCAAATTTCACTGACTTTAAGCCGGAAGACTTTTCCCCTGGGCTATTATTGGCAGAGGGACTTAAAGGAATGATAATTAGGCCTAGTTAGACAATTCTAAGAGCCGGAGGACTTTTCTCTCTTCCTCTCCCTTTTTTTCTGAGGCACAAACACTGTCAGATGGGAGGCTGCGGGGTGAATTTCTTTCCCCCCCAAAGGTTGGGTGGTAGGGCTGGACTGTAATCTTCAGAGACTGAAGAAGGTTGGTGTTATTCTGGCTTAGTGTGGTTGCCATTTCCTTCTTCAGCTCATTTTACCGAGGAAGAAATTAAGGCCCAGAGGGTGAGGAGACCAGGGTCACACAGCTACTGGCTGAAGCCAGATTTGAACTCTAGAAGATGAGTCTTCCTTGATTCAGGCCTGGCACTCTTATCTATGCAAGGGGACATTTTTCTGTCTATATCAGGTTCTTTGTCTTGGTCACATAGTATAGAAATGGCCTGCATCCTACTCTCACTACAATCCCACCTCACCCCTAAGAACCTGTCCAGTCTCTGAGGTAGCCTGGTTCAGTAAAAAAGTACTCAAAACTGGACAACTAGAAAATCAGCAAGATTCTCCCTTCCTCCCTCCCTCCCTCACCTCTTTCCTCCCTCTCTTCCTTCCTTCTTTCCTTCTTTCGTTCTTTCCTTCCTTCCCTCTTTCCTTCCTTCCTTCCTTCCTTCCTTCCTTCCTTCCTTCCTTCCTTCTTTCCTCCCTTCCTTCTCCTCCATTTTCCAAATAAAGAAACTGAGGCCCTAGGAAGTTATATGACTTGTCAACGGTCACAGGATAAGTAAGTCAGACAGTTAGAACTTGAACCCAGGGGGGCAGCTGGGTAGCTCAGTGGATTGAGAGCCAGGCCTAGAGATGGGAGGTCGTAGGTTCAAATTTGACCTCAGACACTTCTAAGCTGTGTGACCCTGGGCAAGTCACTTGACCCCCATTGCCTAGTACTTACTACTCTTCTTCCTTGGAGCCAATATACAGTATAGATTCCAAGGTGGAAGGTGAGGGTTTAAAAAAAAAAAAAAAAAAAAAAAAGAACTTGAGCCCAGCCAGATCTTTTGATTCCACATACACTTTGTCTACTGTACGATGATCTCTAAGGTCCATTCCAGTTTGAAAATTCTATGATCCTTTATAACACTGGCCACAGTTTGGAACTTTACCCACTTCTCTACCTTTATTTAAATAATTCTGTCTTCTTACTCTAATTTGCACCAATTTCAGTTAGGTGGCCCAATAGATAGAATCCAGGCTTGGAATCAGGAAGACCTGAGTTCAAATCTAGCCATAGACATTTGCTTAGTAGCTGTGTGTCCTTGGACAAATCATTTAACTGTTTGCCTCAGTTCTTCCACTGTACAATGAACTAGAAAAGGCAAACCCCTCTATCTGCCAAGAAAGTCCCATATGGGGTCAGGAGGAGTCAGACACAATTGAAAAAAACAACCAAACAACACAACCCACTCTAGATACCTTCATTTTTGCTAGCTTCTCAAATCAATTCAATTAAACAAATTATTTGCTTGCTGTCTCTTTGGTGGCTTGAGGGCAGGGACTGTCTTTTGCCTCTTTTTGGATCTCCAGCTCCCTCCATTTAGCACAGTGCCTGGTGCTTAATAAATGTTTATTGACCGACAAAATATTTATTAAGCTCCTGTTCTAGCTGGAGTCCTATGCTGTACAGGGTTGATAAAACAAAGAGGAGTAAACTCCAGTCCCTGCCCTCCCAGCCTTTATTCTCTGGTTAGACTCTCTAGGACTCAAACTCATCTTTCTGAGCCCTTCCTTCCATTCCTTCCCACTCTAACATTTAGATTTTTCTCTTGTTGGATCCCTAAGATGATACAGAAAGTGCAGATCTTCAAATTACTCCTCTTAAAGATAGCAAAAGAAAATTGTCCCTCCTCTACAGAGAAGCATGAGTTCTGGTCCAGTCTATGGCTCATTGCATCATCTTGGCAAAGTCACTGCTCCTATCCAAGCCTCAGTTTTCCCATTGGAAAAAGGAAATGGTTGGATAACATTTTCTCCAAGGTTACATCTGTGTCTAACATTCTAAATGCTTAAGGTCCCTGCTGGCTCTGATATTCTGTGCACTTCTGTTCTCCAGCTTTAAAATTCTGATTCCAAATGACTTATTTGTGGCTCATTCCTTTCTACATCACAGGCAAACTCAGACTTGTCTCTAGAGATCCACCTTATTCAATTGTGTACACGTGGGGACATGTGCCCAAGGCCAACCCCCCTTAGCATGTAACACCTTGCAGAGAATAAAGGTCCTTCTGTACACAGCAACCCCTCCCCCCAAATGCATCCACTATTTCTTTTGGTCCCAGCCCCCTCCCCAGCAGCTCAAGGACGGCCACTTGGCAGAACTATGTTCCTGGAGAACTTTGGTCTGCCTTTTTTAGGGAGGAATTGGATTTGCCCTTCTGGGGAACCCTGAGGAATGGAATCTGGATCTGACATTTCCCAGAATTTTCCATTTTCCCCAAAATGAGAGGCCAGTGAGATTTGTTTTCAGGGCTCTCTCATTTATATTAAAAAAAAAAACAAAACACAACCAAAAAACCAAAAAAACCTCTGCCTTCCATCTTAGAATCAATATTGTGTATTGTTTCTGAGACAGAAAAGTGGTAAGGGCTAGGCAATGGGGGTTAAGTGACTTTTGCAGGGTCACCCAAATAGAAAGTGTCTAAGGTTAAATTTGAATCCAGGATCTTTCATCTCTAAGCCTGTCTCTCAGTCCAAAGAACCACCTACCTGCCCCCACCCCCTATACATTTAATTAGGTTCTCCGTCTCTGGCATCTGCCCTGTGCCCCATTCCCCCACTGGGGGAACCTTGCTCTCAGCCAGTTGTCACTCCAAAGAGAAAGGCTTAAAGTGTCACCATTCCTAGGCATGCGTTTATTTTTTTAATGGAATTCTGGGATCTAAAAAGCCTTGGGATTCAACCCAATAAAGGAATCTCTAATGGTCAAATTTTAGCTCTTAGGTTTCTGGGATCTTTGCGTCTGTGTGTGGGGGGCGGCTTTATTTTTTGGAGGAGGAGGAAACCTGCCTAGAGTTACTGAAATCATGCCACACTGGCAGCTGTTTACCGCCTCTTCCCTCCACCCGTCCGTTTGCCCATCGCTCCTGGCCCCCCAATCCAGGAAGGGTAGCCGCGCCGGCCTGGCTCAGCCCCTTCCCCACCCAGTCCCCGTCCCGTTCTCCCTCCAACTCCACAGCCCGGACCCTGGGTCCCGTCGGGTGGGAGGAGAGAGGGGGTGGGGCAGGCTGCGTGCGGGAGGCGGGCCCCCAAGGATCTCCACCCGCAGCCAAAGCGCCGGAGGCTTTAAGCTGGGGCTCAGCGGCCGCTCCGCGCAGAGCAAGTCCCGGGAGCCCAAGCTGTAGCCAAGACAGGTGCGCAGCGGCAACTGCGGCGGCAGCGGGATGACCGGCCACCACGGCTGGGGCTACGGCCAGGAGGACGGTAGGAGGACACACACGCACCCCTGCCCGAGACGTAGGCCCCTGGCCCCTTGAATCCTCCCCTCCTAAATCCCGCGTGCGAACCCTGGTTCCTGCTTCCAGGCGGGACACGGGACCTCCCACCTTCCGCTGGGATAGAATTCTAACGGAGCCCCGGGAATCTCCGCCTCTGCTTCCCAAGCTCATGCCCCAGAGCCTTTCACCTCCCGGTTCTCTGCGGGCTCCCTCCCCCAGGCATGCTAGAGACCAACTCTTTCCTGCCTGGGTCTGGAACCCTGTGCCTTCCCGGTCGCCCCGGACCCTCGGACCTTACAGCTCCACTCCGGACCCCACTCTCAGATGGGATCCAGTCCGCCCCCCTAGCCCCCAAATCCACTCCCACTGCTTTTTGGCCCGGACCCAGAATTCTTCTCTACCTCCTCAGTGTGACCTTGGACCAGTCAGGTTCCTTCTGTGGTCTCAGTTTACCGGTTTTTAGAGCGAGAAGGTTGGGCTGGATACTCTCAAAGATCTAAGGCACATTTTGTGTTCCTGTGACCCTAAACCCCATTTCCCAAGATGACCAGGACTCAGCTAAATGGGTGCAAAGTCTGAGCTACACCTACCTTCTCTTCTCTTCTCTCATCCTAACCTCGGTCCAATGGAGAACCTTCACCCCCCACCCCCTCCACCCCTCGCCTCACCGGGCAGAATGGGGAAGGGGTACCCCCGTCTGCAAGAGCCCTAAACTGAGTTGGCCTCTCGCAATCTGGGATCGAGCACTCATTGGGAGGAGCATAGGTTGACTGGGCAGCCTTCTGAAGGGGAAGGGTCATGGGAGAAAGAGAAGGATGACGCCTTTGGTGGAAGGCAGCGTCCTCCTAATGTGTGAGAGGGGCCTTTTCGGGGAAGGGAAAAGAGATTTAGGGGTTCAGTCAGGGGCTGGGGGAGAGGAGACAAAAGAGGAAGATGGAGAGTGTGAGCCAGAGCTAGGAATGGGTCATTTTTAAACTAGGAAGGAACCTGTGGTGCCGAGATCTTTAGTGGAAAGTATGGCTAGGCTTCCACTTTGACTCTGGGCTTTTTTTCCCTGGGGGTGGGGTGGGTGTGGAGATGGCCTTAATTCTACTTTTGTCTGCAAAGAGAAAGAGCTAGAAAGACTTGGAGGGAAAGGGATTAGAGGCCAGGTAGTGCGAGTAGGGAAGAGAAGAAAAAAAGAATGCTAGAGAATAGGCGGGAGAGACCAGGACAAAAGTAAACCAGAACAAGAGGATGCTGAGTGGAGGCGGAAGGGCCACTGCCGGAGAGATGTTGATTTCACCTGATCTAGGCCCAGTGTGGGGATGTTTCCACTCAGAGCTTCCCTGGTACCCAGGGAGGGGGGGGGTTCTGGCTGACATTCTTCTCTTTCCTTTTCCCTACGAGTGGCACAACAGGTACCCCCACAGAGCCACCAGCCCCCATTGTGGGGCAGGGTGGCCCAGAGCCCTAGTCGGCTCCGCTCTGCCCCATCCGGGTGGGGAGCCTCCTCCGAGGAGCTCCTTTCCTGGGAGAGGATTTACAGCAGGCCAAAAAAAAAGGGGATTTAAAAATAAACAGAGAGGCAGGAGCTGTGAGAATCTGAGTCATACGCATCTGATCTGAATCCCAGCACTTGCCACAGCTTCCCCAGGAAAACTTGGGAAGCTAAAAGGAAGGGGGGGAGTAGGGGAAGGAGGCCCCACCAGCCTGGGGTACAGATCCACTCAGAAGGATATTCTCCCCGTGGATCAGTAGCTGCAGACCCTCAGAGTCAGGGAGCCCACCAGGGTGCCAAGGATTCAATCAGCCTTCCTGTACAGGTGGGTTTGGGGGTGGGGGGGTGCTGTGTGAATGAATTGGGTACAGATGCCTGGATAGGGGCAGGAGAGGGAGGGGTGGATCTATGGGGGTTGCTTGTATGATCTATTGTGGGCAAAGGTTCGCATTTGCGATAACATGTGCTGTGTGTGGATGTGGCTGTGTAGACACGTGTGGCCAAGGCATGAGGACGCTTGGTTTTGGGCCGGTGCAGATGTACCTTGTGGGAAGTACTCATAATTTAAAGAGTTCTGGACTCTGCAGACCCTGCTTGGAAGCTGAGCTCCGGCCTCTGTATATTGAGTTTTTGAGTCATTGGCGCTACCTTCTTCACGGGGGTATTGTATGGAGCAAATGAAGCAGTGGCACCTTTGTTACCAGTCAGTCTTATGAGTTCATTGTCCATGTACACGGATGAGTATGTGGATGGTGAGTGACTGAGTAAAGAAGTATGCTTGGCTATTTTTCATAGCTGAATATGGCTTCCTGAGAGGGTATCTATGTGCACCCACTTGTGTAGGGTTCACATTCGCTTTTATTGAAGGCTAGGCTATAGGCAGCGGGTTTTGAAAACCCATCTAAGAGTAGAAGAGGGGTAGCTAGGCAGCATAATGAATAGAGCACCAGATCTGCAGTGGGGAGGACCTACCTTCAAATCTGGCCTCAGATACTTCCTAATTGTGTGACCCTGGGCAAGTCACTTTACCTCCAATTGCCTAGCTCTTACCACTCTTAGAATTGATACCAACACATAAAGTCAAGCTTAAAAAAAAAAAAAAAAGACTAGATGAGAGTTTAATAGTGAAAGATAGGCAACCTATCTGTCTTCCTTATCCTAGATGTTTGCCCAGATTATAGCAGACCCAGGGGAATCTCTGGAGACATCATCCCATCATCCTGGACTGGACTTCTAACCCACTAAAAGAATCCTTTAGGGGTCAGCCAGGTGGCTCAGTGGATTGTGAGCCAGCCCTAGAGATGGGAGGTGCTGGGTTCAAACATGACCTCAGACATTTTCTAGCTGTGTGACCCTGGGCAAGTTGCTTAACCTCCAGTCCCTAGCTCTTACCACTCTTCGGCCTTGAAATCAATACATATAGTCTTGATTCTGAGACAGAAGATAAGGGTTTAAAAAAAATTTTAAATGAAGGCTTCCTGAAGCATCAGGTTTTCTATGACCCTGGGAAAAGAGATATGTTTCAAGTCCATTGTATGAACATTTATTAAATGTCTACTGTGTGCAAGGTATGCTGGAGAAACCAAATCCACAGCTTAATCTAAACCTCATTGTAATTGAAGCTTCCTAGCCCATTGAGCCTGTCTTCTTTTCAGGTCCTTCAGAATGGCACAAGTTGTACCCCATCGCCCAGGGAGACCGCCAGTCTCCCATCGACATCGTCTCCAGTCAGGCCGTTTATGACCCTACCCTGAAGCCCTTGGTCCTGGCCTATGAGTCTTGCATGTCCCTGAGCATCTCCAACAACGGACATTCTGTCATGGTGGAGTTCGATGATGTGGATGACCGGACAGGTGAGAGTGATGAGGCTGGACTGTCGGAAGGAGCTGGGAATCAGTCACTGGTCCTTCCCCTGCTGCCACCGCAGCTTTCATTTTTCTTTTCTCTTTTAGCTTTTTTCTCTTCTTTTCACTTTGGCAGCTAGTAGATGGAATGCTGGGCCTAAAGTCAGGAAAACCAGAGTTCAGATTCAGTTTCAAACATTTAGTAGGTATGTGACCCTGGGCAAGTTACCTAAGCTCTACGTGCCTCCGTTTCCTCATTTGTAAAATGGGAACAGTAATAGTACCTACCTCCCAGGGTTGTAGTGAAGACAAAAGAGATAATATTTGTAAAGTGATTAGTACAGTGCCCAGCACAAAGTAGGCACTACATAAATGTTTATTCTCTTCCCCTGTCCTGGAGAGGAACAGGCCAGAACCTATCCTATAGGTCAGCTTGACCATTAAGTGTCATGAGAAAATTCACTAGGTCCTAGAAGCAGATGACCTGGATTCTGGTCCCTGGCTTTCTCTGTAAACACCAACTAGGTGTCTCAGTAGAAAGTACTGAGCTCAGAGACCAGAAGACTCATTTTCTCAGTTCAAATCTGACCTCAAACACTACTAGCTATGTGACACTGGGCAAGTCGCTTAGCCTTGTTTGCCTCAGTTTCCTCACCTGTAAAATGAGCTCAAGAAGGAAATGGGAAACCACTCTAATATCTTTGCTAAGAAAACTCCAAATGGAGTCACCAAGAGTTGGACTGAACAATAATTGTCTATTAAAATCCTTCATTCTTTTTTTTTTTTCTTGAAACATCAATTGACCTCTCTCCTTCAGATAGTACCTAATCTCCTAGTGCCTGGAGCCTTTGGGAGAAGGACACCACTGAAACTACGACATTCTATGCAGGGCAAGGCCGAAATCAGGTAGAATCTCAGATTTGAGTGGGCCTGAAGAGAAAGGCAGAGAAACCTATCCTTCTTATCAGTGAGGTCTTTGTGATCCCTTTAGTGTCTCTGATTTAGGATTAGTCACAGTTATGCAGTGATAAAGAGAGAGTCCAGTGACTGGGTGAGTAAGCCAATGAAACAACAGATTCCCACAATGTTAGAACTAGAAGAGACCTTGGAGGTCCGTCTAGTCCTGCTCCATTTTACAGATGAGGAAACTGAGTCAGAGAGGGGCAATGGATTGCCCAGTCATTTATTCTCTTAATATCAGTGACTTGAACAAACCAAGAGTTCTGAGTCTAAATAAAGCCCGACGATATTTCTTCTACTATGCCACCTTTCCTCCAGGAGGGATTTTGGTTCTGGGAAGAAAATATGAGAGAAGAGGATTTCAGGAGTTTGAGAAGTAAAGGGATGAGGAATATAATCATCATAATAGCTAAAATTTATATACTGCATCACAATTATTATCTTATTTGACCATCATAACAATCGTGGGAGATAGGTACTATTATTATCCACATATTACACAGGAATAAATGGAGGTGGACACAGGTTAGATGACTTGCCCAGGGTCACAGAGCTGTTAAGGGTCTGAGGCTGGATTTCAAGTCGGGTCTTCTGGACTCCAGGCCCAGGTGCCATTTATCCACGGTGCCATTCCCTAACTCTTTTCCATTTCCTTGCCCCCTCCAGGCTCTCACAGATGGCCTCATTACGTCCCTTCTCCCTTGTCCCTTCCTTGAAGCCAAAGCCATCTTTGATCTCTACCCTCACCCCTGGCAGTGGCCGTCTAGGAAAGGAGGAGCCCAAGCTGAAATCATGACTTCTGGTGTTAGGCATCGCCATTGGGCCTATCTGATGCGTTCGTATTTTTCCATTCTCACATACCCTATTCTGTGTTTGTACACTTTAGAAATGGGCTTGTAAATGTATAACAGCCAGCTCTCTAGAAAATAGGACACACGCTTAAGTTTAGTCTGCATTATTAACATTTTCTCCATCACTTTTAAGTCTAAATAATCAACAAGGGACAGCTGTGTAGCACAATGGCTAGAGCTCTGGTCCTGTGGTCAAGAGGACCAGGGTTCCAGTCTGACCTCAACCACTTCCTAACTGTGTGACCCTGGGCAATTCACTTAACCCCATTGCCTAGCCCTTACCACTTTTCTGCCTTAGTGCCAATACAAGTATTAATTCTAAGATGGAAGGTAAGGGTTTAAAAAAAAAGAATTGATAGTAGGAAAGAAGGTAAGAGTTAAAAAAAATTTTTTTTAAATAATCTAAAAAACTAGATCAAGTCCCAGTTTGTAGCATTTGCTGATTTCCGAGGTGATCTCACTGAAAACTTAACAATGGCCTCCCAAGAGCTATTTTGATTGGGTTCCAGCATCCCTTTGTGAATTTTCAACAAATAACATTTTTATTCTGTTGCCATTCATACAATGGAATACAGTGTATCAGGGGAGTTGGAACTGGATTATTTAGGACTCTGTGATGGAGCAGGGAGGTCCAACGGGACTAGAGAGGTTAAAGGATTCTCTGATCAGAGCTCCAATTGGGTGGATGGGCTCTTGGACTAGAGCAGATGAGAAGGCTGGCTCCTCCAACTTTTTAGGTAAAAGTTGGACCCTCAGATTTCATCCTCATGGGACAGTCCCCATGAGGAAACTCAGTACCAGCACTGATAATTATGATCTTAGGAAGAGAGAATTATCAAGGGGCGCTGAGAGTTTAAGGGATCTATCCAGAACCATACAGCCAATAGGTGACAAAGGCCTTGAACCCAGGTCTTGCTGCGGTCAACTTGGTACCCTTTGTCTTCTGGCCAAAGTACCCATTCCCATGTTTTTGCAAGCACTTTCTGGGATCTCTTTAGCCCACATTAAAAAAACCTTTGCCTTCTGTCTTAGAGTCATTACAAAATATCGATTTCAAGACAGAAGAATGGTAAGGGCTAGCAGGACTCACTACCAGGATGGCAGGGACAGGAGTATCAATCTAGTATTGCCATGCTGTATTTTGCAGTGGTGAAGGAGCCATTAAAGGGAGGATGAGTTTGGTTGTTCTGGCCTGTTAGAGGAGGTTCCCTCTCAGGATCTTCCAAGCATCTCATAGGAGCTACCAGTAGCCACCTGACCTGGGGCCAACTTGATACCCAATCCAGTAATTAAAATTCTAATAGGTTCTAGTAACTTTCAGGCAGGCTACCACTGTCCTCAGCTAATGGCTTGAAGCTCCCTATCCCTTTCAGGGAGAAATCGGAGCCTGTTATCGGAGCTCACCCTGAGAGGGCCTGGCACTCAGGGGGTGAGTCCTGGGCACTAACTGGTGATTAGAAAGTGACACCCCCCAAAAAAAAGAAGGCTCCTGGCTCTTCCTAGGGTTCTCTCAGCAGGGCTCAGAGGATAATCAGTCAGATTCATTTAAAGATAAACATTAGCATAAAATAAAAGGGGGTGGAGGAAAGGGGAGATGACAGTGCCACAGAGTAGACTTCATTGTCTGAAGAAAAAAACTTAATGCAGAGTGTCCCTTGGAGCTAGCATTGGTGGCCATCTGTGTTCGCATCCCTTCTTTGTTACTTGCATGGCCTACAGCCAATCATTTCTCTCTGCACCTCGGTTTTCTCAACTATAGAAAGAGGGGAGTATTCCTCCATTGTCCCTAAAGCAGACTGTTTTGTATCATGGATGCCTTTGGCAGTCTGGTGAGGCCCAGGGACCTGGTCTCAGAATAATATGTGTTGCCTGTCCATATAATGAAGCAAATCCTAAATTTGACTTGGAGGTTAGAGAAAATAAAGATTTTATTTTTTTTTCTTGTCCAAAGTTCACTGACCTGTAAAATTTACCCAAAGTCCCTCCTTTAGGGGTCTGAGGACCCTGAGTTAAGAACTTCTGCTTTATTAGTTCTAAATTCTATTGCTTTTTAACTCCCTGGTTTTGCCACGGGTCATCCCTGGCCCCATTCCAGATGGAAGGGAGACCAGGCTGGGCAGTGGACACCCTACCCTGGTTTGGAACATTTTGTGTGTGTGTGTGTGTGTGTGTGTGTGTGTGTGTGTGTGTGTGTGTGTGTGTGGTTGGGGGAAGGGGGTGGTGTCAGGGGAACACATCTTGTCCTCATTTGTCCTCTATTGAGGAAAATGGACCAGAAAAATTCAGCCTGTGCCTAGGATGAAGTGGGGACTTGTTTGCTAATGCTCATCTATCTTCCCATCCTGGGCTGTTTTGGGGCCAGCCCAGAGCCAGTTTCTTGGCTTTATTATTTTTTTCAACCCATTCCTTCTGTTTTAGAATTGATACAAATATCAGTTCCAAGGCAAAAGAGCAGTAAGGGCTAGGCAATTTGGGTTAAGTGACCTGTCCAGGCTCACACAGCTGCAAAGTGTCGGAGGTTACATTTGAACCCAGGTCCTTGGAGGGTCCCTCGCCTAAGCCTGCCCCCAGACACCCGTTTATTTTGTCTGGAGAAGTCCAGACTTCCAAAGAGAATCATGACAATGAAGTAAAGAGATAATGCAACCAGGAACAACAACACAACCTAGGAGTATTTTTGTGAAAACAATGAAATAACCCAACACGCAATGATTCTAACAATTCACGTTCCTCTGGCCCTTCAGGGTGGGCTTACAGCAGCCCCGGGAGACGGGTCCCTGGGAGATATCGCAGCCACACCCACATAGAACCGTGCTGGGCAGAACACAGCAATGCCAGGCAGCCACGGAACAACACAGCCATGAAAACACACATGCTATCATCTTGGCCAGGACGATACTGCAGAAATATAACCGTAGGAACACGACACAACACAATAGAGAGAACTGGATCTGGAGTCACAAAGACCAGAGTTCAAATTCTGCCCTAGACATTTACTAACTGGGCAGATTGCTTAATGTCTGCCTCTCTGTTTCCTCATCTGTAAAATGAGGACAATAACATCACCCGTCTCCCAGAGTTATGTGAGGCTCCAATGAGATGATCTATTTAAAGGCAAAATATGTACATATATGTATATAACACATTATACCTCTATAAACTATAGTAAAAATATAGAACTTCTATAATAAAAAATATTATAAATAGGTATAAATATTTAATTTTTATATGTGTATATAAAGTGTATATAGGAATGCTAACTGTTCTAGCAGCATCACAAAACAGACACTAGAACTTTATGCCACAATGCCTTAATTAGTCTGTGAGTGGGGCCAAAGTCTCTTCTTCCAAATAGAATTCCTCTGTCTGGTAGGCAGCGATTTCCTTTGCCATCTCTCCCTCCACAATCCTAGGCCTTTCCTAGAATAAAAGACCCAAAGGGCCCATAGATGACTCCGTGGAGCCTCTGGAGAATGAGGGAGGAGGAAAGTTGGGGGTTCTGTGCCATAACCAGAATCAGGAGGACCAGCACAGACATTCTCCCCATCTCCTTAGCTTGTGTCAGGGCTAGAAGGGAGCGAAGCTGGAAGGAGAAGCAGCTTATAATGGGAAAGGGCAGGAAGGAGGAGATAGAGAAGTGGAATGGTGTGTGTTGTTTCAGGTGTAGAAGCAGGGAAGGGAGCTTTGAAAGAGTGCTATGGAGTTCTAGGCTAGTGAACCCTCTGCAGGGCAGCTGCCTCCTCCTGGGGGGGAGCCGGAGCCTGTAAGGGTTCCCCTTCCTCCCAGATGTCTCCCTCCTTCAGAGCAGCTTGGCCAGTGGGCTAAGGAAGGGAGGACCTGACTGGGGACAGAGCCCCCTTCTCCAGCCTGGGATTTCCAGCTCTGGCTTGGCCCCAGAGCCAGCCAGAAATAGGGCAGTGTGTATTTTCCAGATGAAAAATGTATCCCGGCTCCTTTCCTCCTTGTGATTTGTGTCTGAGTCTGGCATCCACTGCAGCTGGCCGTGGTACCATCTCCCAGGGAGACTTTTGAGAGGAGACAGCATGTGGTAGAGAAAAGGGAGCTGAGTTTCTCTTAGAGGATGTTGGACTCTTCTGAACCAGCTGGAAACTTGGCCAAGTTTTTCCCCCTCTCTGAGCCTGTTGTCTCCAAATTTCCTGCTGGTGCTAAATCTTCTGCCAGTGCTCTAGGTGGATTGACTTGGCTCTGACTCCTCTGGGCAGTCCCTTTACCTCTCAGCCTCCCATTCCTTGACTTGGTGAGTTTCCGAAGCTGATGTAGTCCCTGAAAGGAGCCTCTTAGCCCAGTCAGCCTCGTGGCTAACCAGCTGTGACTTGGGGAAGGGAGGCTGGGGTACTTCCTGTGGAGCTGACATTCGCTCTCCCTCCTTGGGAGCTCTCCTTCAGGCATTCTACCGAAGCTAATTATTATCTTTAGCTGTCCAATGTCTTTCCTGTCTAATAGAATAATTTCTAGGGCTGGATAAAAATCTGTATGTGAAAAGGATTTCTGAGTCATAAAGTATTCTCTGTGGTATCCAGCTGTGTGACCCTGGGCAAGTCACTTTATCCTCTGGGTCTCAGTTTCCTCATCTGTAAAATAAGCCAGAGAAGGAAATGGCAAACCACTCCAGTATGTTCACCCAGAAAACCCCAAATGGGGTCACAGAGGGTTGGACATGACTCAATGACAACAAAAAATCTAGGTGTTTACTGTGACTTACTTGGGAGAAAGGAAGAGCTGATAGTTCTTGATCATCCTGTGTCTCTCTCCATAGTGGTGAATGGGGGCCCCCTGGATGGGCCCTACCGGCTGAAGCAGTTCCATTTTCACTGGGGGAAAAAACACAGCTTAGGTTCAGAACACACAGTGGATGGCA
Source organism: Gracilinanus agilis (assembly GCF_016433145.1). Classification (NCBI taxonomy): domain Eukaryota; kingdom Metazoa; phylum Chordata; class Mammalia; order Didelphimorphia; family Didelphidae; genus Gracilinanus; species Gracilinanus agilis. The sequence goes on along the minus strand of NC_058131.1, from coordinate 64,107,078 downwards.
AGTCCTTCTCCAGTGAGGTAAGACCCAGGACTCTGCCCTTTCTTTAGGGGGAACAAAGAACCCCCCTCGTGCTCCCACCAAGTGCTCTGATTGAGGTGCCCACAGAAAGTTCCTTTTTCACCCTCTGCCTTCTCAGACTGAAATTCTATCATTAGTCATGTCAATCTTTGGCTTCCAGCTTTGTCACTTAACCACCTCTGTAGCATAGGAAAGATCACTTTATTTCCTTAAGGGTAGTTTACTCATTTGTGAAGTGAGGACCATAATCCCTGCTCTACTGACCTTCCAGGGATGCTGTGAAAAAAACACTTTGGATGGGAAAATGAATTACTATTACTATGATTATCATGCTCTGGCCCTCAGTTTCTCCACTTGTAAAATGGAGATCATAATGCTCAAATTACCTTCCTCTCAAGGAGCAGGTAGGTGGTGAAGTTTGAAGTCAGGAAGAACTTGAGTTCAAATCCAACTTCAGATGCTCACTGTGTAACTCTGGGCAAGTCACTTCACCCTGTTGGCCTCAGTTTCCTCATCTATAAAATGAGCTAGAGAAGGAAATGGTAAACCACTCCAGTATCTTTGCCAAGAAAATCCCAAATAGGGTCCTGGAGAGTTGGACACCACAGCTACAACTGAACAACCATCCACCTCTCAAGGCTACTGTGAGGACAGCCCTCCGGCTACCTGGGAGTGCTATAAAGGTTGGACTTTGATTGCCATTTTTAATCACGAGGCCTTATTGGCTACAAGAGGGAGGCTCACAGATCCACCCCTTCAGGAATGTGCTTTGGCCCTCTCGGTCTGGAAGAACTGATGGTTAAATTTTCAGTGTGAGCATTTACACCTCCGATATCAGCAAATGTGTCATATCAGGGCTTGATTTATTGTTGATTATCTAGACGTAAGAAAGCGATTGGGAAAAAAATAATGCCAATTAAGCTTCAAAGTATCTATGAAAACAGTTTGGTTTTTGGAGAGCTTGGCCTTAAGTGCAGTTTTTTCTACCATATTGTATTCCTTCCTAACAGAGCAGGCTGTGATAAAATGGAAGGAAGGAGGAGAGACTGGTCCAGAGTTGAGATATTCCTGGGGAAGGGACAAGCCTGATGAGGGATTACTGGGGAGGGTAGAAAAGAAGAAAGACCAGGTAGAAAAGGTCAGCCAAGACAAACCCTGATAACATCTGCCACGGATCTAACAATAAGGAGACATGGAGGGTCACTCACATTTTCTGTAGCTCCTCGAGGTTCAGAAGAAGACACTTTCTACATCACATCTCCACGAAACAAGGAGTTTAAGGATTATTCCCATTTTATAGTTGAAAACATAGAGGCTAGAAGAATGAAATGGGGGCAGGAAGGTGGCTCACTGGATTGAGAGGCAGGCCTTAGAGACAAGAAGTCCTGGGTTCAAATGTGGCATCAGACACTTCCTAGCAGGGTGACCCTGGGAAAGTCACTTAACCCCCATTGCCTAGCCCTTACCACTTTTCTGCCTTGGAATCAATACATGGTATTGATTCTAATACAGAAGGTAAAGTTTTTTTTGTTTTTGTTTTTTTTAAATGAAATGATTTGGCTGAGGTCATACAACCAGTAAGTGTTGGAGCTCGGATTCAAATGCAGGCTTGGCTGCCAACTCTAACCCTCTTTCCATGATATGGAATTGGCTGGATTCGAGGAACACCCCAGAAAACTGTCATTCCCCCAACCAAAAGGACAGCCCCAAAGTGTGGGAGGCCAGAATGGGAAAAATAAACCTCTGTAAGCCTAGCTAGACTGGCCCTGAGCAGGGAAGCCAGTGAAGGTACCTGGAGTTAGCTTTGCTTTGACTGTCTCCTTCTGCAGCTCCATTTGGTCCACTGGAATGGGAAAAAATACAAGACCTTTGCTGAAGCAGCAGCAGCCCCAGACGGCCTGGCTGTGGTCGGCATCTTCTTGGAGGTGAGTGAATTCACTGGAGGGAGGGGCTCGCCATGAGGTCTAGATGCATGCAAACCCTCCTTGTCCCCCCTCCCGTACCCCACCACCTTCTCTCTCCTGTCTGCCTTCTCCTTGGCATTTACTGAAAATCTCTATGATGGGCAGACAACGGTAACACTGTCCATGGTTTCCATGGCATTTTCCACTTCTCTAATAGGTTGAGAGGAGAGGGCAGATGATACCTGGAACTTTCTTCTGGCCTAGACCTCAAAGAGAAGAAAGAGAACTGGTTGAAGAGTCAGAAAATCTTAGCTGTAGGCTCAGGCCATCCAGATATATCTGCATGTGTTTCTGACCTACTCCGATAATCTCTTGGAGGTCTCGGTGTGAGGTCTATAAAATATAGGTCTATTGATTTTAGAGCTGGACAGAGCCTTAGAGGTCATCTAGTTCACTGCCCACCCATCTTACAGATGAGGAAACTGAGGCCAACAGAGGGGGAAATGATTTTCCCAATGTCATATAGGGAGTAATTAGCAGAATCAGGATTTAAGCCCAAGTCCTTAGACTCTAAACCTAATTCACTTCCTCTGGGTTACCTTCCTTGAGCTTAAAAATTGTTATGTTGTACAATGGGAAGGATAATGGTTTGGCCATCAGGAGACCCCCGTTCTAGGTTGTCTGACCATGGGCAAGTCACGCCAGCTCCACCCTCTCCCAATTCCTCATCTCTAAGATGGTGGCAGGATGGTAGGACTTTGAATTTTGTAGGAGAGACCATAGTCCAAATCCTTCATTTTGTTGATAAGGAAACTGGAGCTCAGTTTCCTTATCAACCTAGGAAATAAGAAGGCAGGCTAGGATTTGAACCCAGTCCTGGTTTCCAGAATCAGAATGTTCTTTCCACTGATCATATACCCATATTCTGTGTTGGATTTCCCCATACGGGGCAGAGGTTGGACAAGATGTTCTCTAAATTTCCTTCCAGCTCCAATATTTTAGGATTCACTCTAGAGTAAGCAGGGAGTCAGTTTCCCACAATGATCCATCCAACGTCACCTCTTCTTCCTCCTCATCAGTGTTGACTCAACCTTGTCCTTGTACTAGCAGACCCCAGACACACTCAGGGGTTAGGATAGAAGAGCACATGCACGTGTTGTGGCAACACCTTACAAGCAAGAACTATTTGGAAGAGATTGGTGGGAGGTGTCCAGGGGGCTGAGTATCCTGGGCCAGAAGGGGGCATGCCCAGAAGACAATCTCAGCACCATTTATCCTTTGTAAATTCCAGACTGGAGACGAACATGCCAGCATGAACAGACTGACAGATGCCTTGTACATGGTCAGATTCAAAGTGAGTATTCTGTAGACTTTAGGGCTTCCTTCTGCCTTCTTTTTGTCCTTTCTCCAAATCCATGTTTCTGTTTGGTAATCAAAGGGCCACCTCTAGGATCCTGAATGTGTTTGGGTGTGTAATCCCTAGAGAAGAAAAGGACTAGGGTGGAGGACAAGGATGGAGAAAAAGATAGGGACTTTTAATTACAAAGGACTTGAAGTACTCATGCCAGGATTAGATTAGTTCTGCTGGACTCCAAAGGCCCAATGGGCAGATCAGACCTGGAGTCAGGAAGACCTGAATTCAAATCCAGCCTTAGACAGTTACTAGCTGTGTGACCTTGGGAAAATCTTAACCATTTTCCTCCACTGTAAAGTGGAGATAATAACAATAAAATGAAATATTATAAATGCTGGGGCAGCTGGGTAGCTCAGTGGATTTAGACCTAGGCCTAGAGATGGGAAGTCCTTGGTTCAAATCTGGCCTCAGACACTTCCCAGCTGTGTGACCCTGGGCAAGTCACTTGACCCCCATGGCCCACCCTTACCACTCTTCCGCCTTGGAGCCAATACACAGTATTGACTCCAAGACGGAAGGTGAGGGTTAAAAAAAAAAGATTCATAAATTTATTTTACTGTTTTTTATTGATAAAAAAATGATGGTATTCCAGTTGTTATTCAAACACCAACAGTAGCCAAAGGGCACCAACTCATGACAGATACAGTATCGCACATGTGGATCGCAGGCAACACCGGAGGGCAGGGGAGTCCTGACCCTGCTGGGGCACTTCCTCTTTCTCTCCAGCACCTCCGTGTTGCCCACAGTTAGAAATGTGCAGAAACAAAGGCACTTTGGAGGATGCTGAGGCATTGGGTCAGAGGTGGGAGAGGCACGCTGGGGACGGAAGGTTTGGTTTTGACTCGATTTAGCCCCGGCATGTTCTCTTCCCCCTCGCCAAAGCCTGGGGCTCTCCATTGAGCTTTCAGGGGTAGAGTGCCAGAGCAGGTAGGAGACCCCCTGTTTGCCTCCTTCCTGAGTACGTGGGACCCCAAAAGGAGATGTTCCACAGAGGCATTAACCCTGAAGGGGAGAGTGCCGGGCCAGGAGGCAGCCAGTGACTGTGAGCAAATCTGAGCCTGGGAAGAGTATTCATTTTCCTGTGTGCCATCTGCTATCCTGAAAAGAGAAGGTCCTCACTGAGGAAATCAATGCTAGATCCCTGGTGGATTTACTTACAGAACCCTAGAATGTCAGCGCCAGATTATCTTAGAGGGCACGTCCCAGGCTGTAGGAGAAAGACTGTTAGACTCAGAACGAGAGGATCCGACTTAAATATAAGCTCTGGAACGGCTTGTTACCTTGGATAAGTCACTTAACTTCTCAGACTTGGGCGCCTGGTTTGCCAGTTAGGAGATTGGACTAAGGATGGAGTCATAGAGAGGTTAGGGTGAGAATAAATATCCAAGCAGCCAGGGCAGCTCTAAAGTTCCTTCTATCTAAAGCCTACCAAACGGGGACTCACAGAGATCAGTGATAATAAGCCAGTATTTGTGGAGCCTGTAAGGTTTGCAAAGCACTTTCCCTTTGCTAACCTGCGAGAGGCCTCCTGATGGCAAGAACGGATCTAAATTCAAAGGTGACCCAAACACTTAGTAGCTGTGCCATCCCAGGCAAGTCGCTCAACCGCAGCCCACCTCCTTTTCCTCATCTTTAAAATGGGGATAATAAGAGTACCGCGTCCCAGGGCTGTTGTGAGGACCAAGATATTATTTATGATAATATTTATGGAGATATAATATGAAGAGATTATATTTATTTTTATATAAATATTTATAATATAGAATAATGTGTAATGTGTATAATATATAATAACACAGATATGTTTTTACATAAATATTACAAATATTTATATGAAAATAAATATTATTTCTTTGTATTATGTTTTATATTCATATTACATTAAAATTTATATAATAGGAAGAGATAATATTTATTTTTATATAGTTATACCATATAATTAATATATAAAAATAAATATTATCTCTTCTTATTATATTTTATATTCATATTACATTAAAATTTATATAATAAGAAGAGGTAATATTTATTTTTATATAATTGTACCATATAATTAATATATAAAAATAAATATTATCTCTTATTATATTTTATATTCATATGACATTAAAATTTATATAATAGGAAGAGATAATATTTATGAAGAGCTTAGCCTAGTGCTTGGCACGTAGTCCGAGCTTCGTAAATGTTAGCCGTTGTGATTAGGAATAATAATAACACCTCCCAAGGTTGCTTGTTGTGAGGACCAGGTGAGATGTTGGTAACGTGCTGTATAAGGAAGGAGAGTCCGAGGCAGCAGGGCCCGGTCCCCTAACTAGGGCGTTCAGGGTGGCGTCTCCAGACCTGGATTGTCCGTCCGGTCTGACCTCAGGCTGGGATTTCTGTTCTCACCTTCCCCAAGCCCTAACCTAGTCCTGCAGGAGCCCTAAACCAGAGTCTCTTCCCAGGGAACCAAAGCCCAGTTCAACAGCTTCAATCCCAAATGCCTCCTGCCCATGAACCTGAACTACTGGACCTACCCCGGCTCCCTGACCACCCCGCCGCTGAGCGAGAGCGTGACCTGGATCGTCCTCAAGGAGCCCATCACCATCTCAGAGAAGCAGGTGAGTCCTTGCAGAGCCCCCAGAGGAGGCAGCCTTCTGGGAAGGAGCCGTCGGGGATGGGAATGGGGCCGTTACTGCGGGCAGAGGGGCTCCCCCCAGTGCCGGATGGCGCAGGCTCTCCTTCTGCACCCCGAGATAACCTGGCCAGCACCCTGGAGCAGAGGCCATCCCAGGACCCGGGCTGGGATCTGAGCCAGTGCTCCATAAGCCCCTTCCACGGGCCAGCCTCTGCGCCAGATGCTGGGGGTGCCCGTCGGGAAGAGACGGCCTCTAAGGGGAACATACGGAAGGGACTCTGTTCCAGGGATGAGGATGATTCCTGCAAAGACCCAGCCGGGAGGTGAGCCGGGGAGGAGCACAAAGCAGGCCGGCCTGGTCTTCTCAGAGCGCAGGAGAGGGCGTAATGTCTCAAAGTCCCAAAGACAATATTCCTGAGGAGGGCCTGCTTTTGAGTCACCGTATTGCCGAGAACAGCCATTATTCCCAGATGTTCATTGCAAAATATTCCTGTCACAGTACCGTGTTCTCCTGGTTCTGCGTATTCCACTCTGCTTCCGTTTGTGAAAGCCTATCCAGGTTTTTCTGAGTAGAGAGCCCGGCATTCAATGCATTTTAAATGCCCAGGACTGGATCCCCCGTTGATCTGTTATTGCCCAAGAATTGAGCAGGGAGTAGCGGACGGTCAGAGAAATGGAAGGTGGGACGCAGAGGTAGAAGGCTGACAAAGGCATTTATAGCTGTTACCTCATTCATCTCCTAATCACAATTGGAAGAAGTATAAGTAGGAAATGAAAGCCAATTAGAAGAACCTGAGGGCAAGGCCTATTCTATTTTTGTCTGTTGTCCTTATTTCTTTTTCTTTTCTTTTTTTGCTTCCCATCTTTTTTTATTTGAAAATCTTTAATCAATTAATTTAGAGTTTTTCCCCATGGTTACATGATTCATGCTTTTTTCCCTCCCTCTCCCGTAACCTATGAGCAATTCCACTGGGTTTTGCATATATCATTGTTTATCCCCATTTCTAGTCCCATGTCCTCCTGTAGGTTTATTGTTTATTGAAGTGAAGGAATATTATTCTTGTTTTTCACATTAGAAGATCCATGGCTGGAGAAGTCAAGGGCAAGGTCACCAAGCTCATCAGTGGCAGCCAAAGGTCTAGAATGTATTGGGGGAAAAATTTTTTTAATTAAAAAAAGAATGTATTGGGATTCAATCCATCAGCCGACCCACATTTATTGAGTCCCTACTGTGGGACAGTCATTGTGTTAACCACTAAAGATACAAAAAAGAGGCAAATGACAGTCTTTGCCCTCAAGGAGTTTACAATCTAATAGACTGGAAGACTGTAGATACAGACCTCTGAAAGCAGAGCTCTTTCCACTGCCCTTGGTTCCCAAATGTTTTTTGTGCTGAGAACCCCTTTCAATAACAAAAAAAGGGCGTGAACTTCCCGCACAATTTCATATTCTGCTCCCATTTTTTTTTAGATTTATTCATTAAATGCTCACGATAACTACAATCATAATCTTTGCTCCCCAAAAGCTCGTGGTGGTTTCAAATCACTGCAGAGACAAACCTAATGCTTCAAACATGAGCATGCTTGTTGTCACAGGAAATATAGATTTGTAACATAATTGGGCAACTATTTACTGCTTGTACTATCACCATGAACCCCTTAGGGGGTAGAGAAATACTAAGAGAACCACTCGGTTTCACTGAGTCAGCCCATTTGGAAACAATTGATTTGAATGTGGGAAAGGAAGGCTGGAAAATCTATATGTACGAGGTGGAGATGGGGGACTCCCCAGGGCTCGGTCCCTGAGTCCTTCAATGCCATTTGCTACTTTTCTACATGACCTGGACCATAGAATGAAACGTGCTGAATCGATTTTTTTCTTTTTTAAAGTCTTGTAATTAATATTAAGTATTGGCTCCAAAGCAGAGGAGTATGAAGGGTTGTGCAATGGGGATTAAGTGACTTGTTCAGAGTCATGCCGTTGGAAGTACCTAAAGCTAGATTTGAGTCCAGGACCCTCCCATCTCTAGGCCTGACTCTATCCACTGAGTCACCTTACTGCCCTTAAGCCAATTTTTCTTTTTTTTTTTAATTCATTTTTTATTTTTTAGAAAAATTTTCCATGGTTACATGATTCATTTTCTTTCTCTCCCCCCCAAACCACCCTCCCACCCATCACCAACATGCATTTCCATTAGGTTTTACGTGCATCATTAATCAAGACCTATTTCCATATTATTGATAGTTGTACTGGGGTGGTTGTTTAGAGTCTACATCCTAAATCATATCCCCATCAACCCATGTGTTCAAGCAGTTGTTTTTCTTCTGTGTTTCTGCTCCCACAGTTCTTCCTCTGAATGTGGATAGCATCTTTCTCATAAGTCCCTCAGAATTGCTCTGGATCTTTGCATTGCTGCTAGTATAGAAGTCCATTACATTCAATTTTACCACAGTGTATCATTCTCTGTGTATGACATTCTTCTGGTTCTGCTCCTTTCACTCTGCATCACTTCCTGGAGGTTATTCCAGTTCACATGGAATTCCTCCAGTTCATTATTCCTTTGAGCACAATAGTATTCCATCACCAGCATATACCACAATTTGTTCAGTCATTCCCCAATTGAAGGGCATACCTTCATTGTCTAATTTTTTGCCACCACAAAGAGTGCTTTAAGCCTATTTTTTAATGGTTTGGACTAGAAGAGTTTGAAGAGATAGAGAGAGAAAATGGAGCAGAAAGATGGACAGAACCAGTTCAGAAGTCCCTCCTGGGGAAGTTGCAAAACAGAAAGAAGTTTTGCTGGGCAAACTTTGTTGTGATCCCTCCTCAAAAACTAGGGAGCCAGGGCCCCAAAGCCAACAAAATAAATCTGAGATAGGCAAATAGCTGCCCTTATGTGAGTGTGACAGAAAAGAATGAAGCGATCCCAGAAGTTCCACCCCATCTTTCCCACTTGCCCCGGTGCTAGAACTCATCACTTGCTTTGTAAGTCTAAACCACCGATATTGCTTTGCCTTCTCACAGATGGAAAAGTTCCGGAGCCTCCTCTTCACTGCCGAGGAGGATGAGAAGGTCCGAATGGTGAACAATTTCCGCCCTCCTCAGCCACTGAAGGGAAGAGTAGTTCAAGCCTCCTTCCAGTCCTGAAGAGGGTCAAGCTGTGAACAGTAACAGCCATGATGTCCAAAGTGCTTCCATATCAGCTAAGACCAAACCAGGTGTGCAGCGCCTTGGTCCTGGACTGAATTTTCAGAGCCATTCGGGGTCCAAGGGGCAGAGCTGAAGAGGGAATAGCCATTTTGGTGGCACTATTATTTCCCTCCAGTCCATTTCTAATTCACTTTGGGCGTCTTTCTCACCAAAGGAGTCACAAATGCTAGACACCCCCTACCCAGACCCCTCTGCTATTCCCTGATCCCTTGACAGCTTTAAAACTGGCCAGACTATATATATATATATATATATATATTTCCAAGCCTGGGGAGGTTTTAAAATCTGCCTGGGCTAAAGCCACCAGGAGGGGCAATAAATAGGAGAATGAGAGGGAGGGTGGAGAAGGGAGGTGGATATCAGAAACTGTCAGAAGTAATTCTTTGGGTCTGACTTGTCTGTCCCTTCGCAGGAGGATACTCTCCCCTACCCCCATTTCCAACACTTAACCCTGGAAAAAGATCACGTTGCTCTTCCCCTGAAACAGCTCTGGCCCCTCTTGACCCCTCTACTGTGACAAGGCCCTGTGCTCCAAGGCCATGGGCGGCTGTTGGCAAGACAAAAGCAATAATCCTAGCAGGTGGGAGACCCCTAACCAGTGTTACTTACCTCGAATACTGAAACTAGGCCCTGGGAAACTGAATTGCAGATGGTTATATATATTTTTACCTGCCATTTCACTGCCAACCATTAAAAATATTGGTGTGAGGCTGCTTGTATTTTTGTGTGTCAATCTGTCTGTCCAGAATGCTGATTGAGAGTAGAGATGGGCACAAGGTGGGGGGGGAGCCACAGATCAGGGCATTTATTAACTCATTCATTGATTCATTCACTTGCTCTGGCATTCATTCATTTTCTTATCCTTTTCTTTGTCCATTCATCCCATCATTTCTTTTTTAGACTCTTAACAATAGCTCCAAGACAGAAGGGTAAAGGCTAGGCAAACAGATCTGAGTGACTTGCCCAGGGTCACACAGCTAGGAATTCTCTGAGGTCAGATTTGAACTCAAGTCCTCCTGACACCAGGTTTGACTCTCTGTACACTCTACCATCTAGCTACCCCTTGTCATTTTTGTGTGTGTGTGTGTGTGATCACTTCCCTGTCACTTAACTTGGTACAGAAAACTATTGAAATAGGAATTTATTGTACTATGCATCATTTTTGCTCTGAATATAAATGATACATGGCTGCAAAGCTCTAGAAGAAGATAGTTTAACAAACTGGCCAGAACTTGTCAACCAAAATAATAGTAGCTCATATTTGTAGTTTATAGAAAGTTTATTAAACTATTTCTCATTAATTTCAAGTTTATGAGTGCTTTTCTTTACAACATATCTGTGAGCTTGGTGCATGCCACATTTTAAAGATGGGACTTATGTGACCTTGGGCAAGTCACTTAACCCCCAATGCTAGCCTTTAATTCTTCTTTTTTTTTAAACTCTCACCTTCTGTCTTAGAATCATTACTGTGTATTGGTTCCAAGGCAGAAGAGCAGTAAGGGCTAGGCAATGGGGGTTAAGTGATTTGTCCAGGGTCACACAGCCAGGAAGTATGTGAAGTCAGATTTGAACCCAGGACCTCTCATCTCTGGGCTTGGCTCTCAATCCACTGAGCCACCCAAGCACTGATTCTAAAATGAAAAGTCAGCGTTTTAAATAATGATAATAAACAAATATATACTAGAAATATAGATGAGAAAAAAGACAGCCCATGTCCTCAAGGAGTTTACAATTTAATAAGGGAGGGAAGGAAGGGAGCTGAAAAGGGAAGAGGAAGGAAACCCTCACCCTCATGCCTAGGCCCATCATGTTCCAGGAGGGAAATGGAGCCGAGTAACTAATTGGAAGAAGTCATTTCTCTCCTCTCCACCCTCAATCCGAGGGGAGAGGAGACTGAAAGAACCGTGGAGAAGTTGTGTCAAAGTTTAATAAATTTCCAAGATGAGATTTCAATTGGGAAGCTTATCCTAAGGGAGGCTTAATGTTCCTGGATTCAAAATGGTAAAATAAAAAATAAAACCATTTGGACCTGGGTTCTAGCACTAGCTTCATCATTAACTTGTTTCCCTTTCTGAGTCAGTTTCCTTATCTGGAAAATGTGGATCAGGGTCTACGGGCAGGTCTCTAAGATTCCTGACAAATCTTTCCAAAGAGAATAATGGCAACTATAAAGGTAAGACAAATTCCAGACCATTGAAGTCATTCCTGAGGTTCTTTCAAAGACTTTAAGAGTTTTAGAAGCAATTTTTTTTCATTGTTCAAAGCCTAGTTCCATATTATGAATATTTGCCATAGAGTGATCATTTAAAGTCAACATCCCCAATCATATCCCTATCAGAAACTTTGAATTTTATTGCATAAAAAAGTTAACCTGGGGTCATCTTCAAACTTGATCTATTTGGCTTGTTTCTGAATACAATGAGGTGTGCACCCATTGAGTCAGTGAAATCAGCAAATTAGGAAAAAGACAAATAGGCCAGTTGATTCACTGTGGGTTGAATTGTAAATTGGTCAAACAACTTCAAATTGCCCATTGTCCACCAGAATTAGAGGACCATTCCAGTAGGGACAAAAGCGCTGGGTTCCCAGACTAAGGACTGAGGGGTCAGAGTTTAAATAGACTGAAAGGGGAAAGTGGTGGAGGGAGGAAGGTCGGCACTTGAATTGGGTGGAGTGTTTGGGAGAGGCAGTCCCTGGGAAGGTTAAATAGTTTTGCAAAATAGCCAAAAGCTGGGGAGTGATGACATCTGGTAGGAACTAGGTCTCCTGGTGCCCCCTCTAGAAGTTTCCAGAGATTTAGTCACAAAGTCACCAACTATATGCCTTTTGATCCAATGATACCACCGCTAGACCTAGAAAGAGAGAAAGGACCCATATGTACAAAAGTATAGTACCTCCTTTTGAAATAGCAAAAACCTGGGAAGTGAGGGTGTGCCCATCTGTTGGGGAATGGCCAAAGAAATTTTGTTACATGAGTGTAAAGGAAAATGATTTGCAGTAAGAAATGATGAAAGACGGTTTTATAGACTCCTGAGAAGACTTGTATGAACTGATGCAGAAGGAAGTGAGGAAAACCAGGAGAACAAGATGTGCAATAACAATCTTGTAAAAACAAATGACTTGGAAAGATTTAAGACCTTGATCAATGAAATAACCAACCATGACTCTAGATGACTCAGGATCCAGAATGCTACCCACCTCTTTTTTTTAAAGATATATATGTATTTTTGAGAATTTTATTAATTAATTTGTTTGTTGGTTACATTTAATTCCCCAGATATATCCCTCTTTCCTTTTCCTGTACTAGAGAAGGCATTCATTTGGCTCAAAAAAAATATATGTGAACTATATCTTTTGTGTTTCCATTTATCAGTTCTTTCTCTGGATGTGGACATTCATAACTTGTTATTATTTTTTTAACCCTTACATTCCATCTTGGAATTAATACTAATTATTGATTCCAAAGCAGAAGAGTGTTAAGGGCTAGACAAACAGGTTAAGTGACTTGCCCAGAGTCACAACAACTTATTCCTTAAATAATTCTAAAGTTATATATAATGTTCTCTTGGTTCAACTTGTTCTGCTTTTCATAATTTCAAATAGGGTTTTTCTGTGTTTTGTTTTTTAAATTAACCTGTTCATCATTTTTTATGACACAATAATATTCCATCACAGTCATATGCCACAACTTGTTTGGTCATTCCCTAGTTGATGGGAATCCCCTCAATTTCAAGTTCTTTGACACTACAAAGAAAGCTACCACAAATATTTTAGAACATATAAGTTTTTGGGCAGTTAGATGGCCCAGGGGATAGAAGATTGCCAGGCCTGGACCTAGGAGGACTTGGGTTCAAATTTGACCTCATATACTTGTAGCTGTGTTACCCTGGGCAAGTTCCTTAATCCTGTTGCCTAGTCCTTACCCTTCTGTTTTAGAGTTGAACAGAAAGGATTAAAAACAACCCATACATTTAGATTCTTTTCCATTTTCTCTGATCATCCTGGGAAACAGACTTGACAATGATAGTGCGAGATCTAAGGGTATATACATAGTTTTATTACTCTGAGCATAATTCCAGAGCTACTAACCTCTTGAAAAGAGGCAATAAACTCAAAATGCAAGAATGAGACATTTTCGGGGGGAAGGGGAGCACTGCCAATGTGACTATCTGTTTTGCTTGACTGTATATTTGTGATAAGGCCTTTGTTTTTCAATGGACAAGGAAGTAGGAGGGAGAGAAAACAGATTTGTGTTCATTAAAAATTTTAGAAACAAATAAATACAGTGAGGTAAAAGGGAAAGAACACCGGCCTTGGATTCCAGCAGAGAACCAGAGGATCCCATCTCTGCACCTTCTTTGGCATGGGGCACCAGGCAAGTCACTTATATGCTCTCTGAATCTATTTTTCTCATCCATAAAATTGGAAAAGTAATACCTGTAGCACTCACCCTCCAAGGTTGTGAGGATCAAACAAAACAATGACTATAAAACACTTTGTAGCCCTTGAAGGGCTTTTGTTGTTCAGTCCTTTCAATCACCTGTCCATCTCTTTGGGTATTCTATTTCGGATTTTCTTGGCAAAGATATTGGAGTGGTTTGCCATTTTCTTCTCCAGTGGATTAAGGCAAGCAGAGGGAAGTGGCTTCCCCAGGGCTGCACAGCTATTGAGTGTGAGGCCAGATTTGAACCAAGGAAGGAACCTTCCAGACTCCAGACCCGGTAGTCTATCCCAGCACCACTTAGTTGCCTCAGTTATAACTATTACTATGCGCCCGCCTCTCTGCTTAGCACTAGGAATTCAAAGGTGAGGAAAAAGAAGAGCTTCTTTTCCCAAGAAAGCTTAGTCTTAAAGAAGGTGTTGCATGCCATTCTGAAGAACATTTCCAAGCATTTTCTGAGCAGTAGCAGGAATTTGGGGATCAGTGTGTAGCTTCCCAACAAGGGGCCAATATTAAGTTGTATGGGACAAGTAGGTGGCACAGTGGATAGAGTATCAGGCCTGGAGTGGAGAAAACTCATACTCCTGAGTTCAAATTTGGCCTCAGACACTTTCTAGCTGTGTGACCCTGGGCAAGTCACTTAGCCCTATCAGCTTTAGTTTCCTTGTCTATAAAATGGGTCAGGAAAGGAAATGGCAAGTCGCTCTAGTATCATCTCCAAGAAAACCCCAAATGGGGACATGAAGATTTGGATATGACTGAACAATAAGAATGATTTAATTGTACACATAAACTCTGGTCTGTTGAAAAAAAAAAATAACTCATGTAACCTTGGAAAAATATTCTAGGGGGCAGCTGGGTAGCTCAGTGGATTGAGAGCCAGGCCTAGAGACAGGAGGTCCTGGATTCAGGCATTTCCTAGCTGTGTGACCCTGGGCAAGTCACTTAACCCCCATTGCCTACCCTTACCACTCTTCTGCCTTAGAGCCAATACACAGTATTGACTCCAAGTCGGAAGGTAGGGGTTATTAAAAAAAAATTATTGTAAATTAATTAATTAAAAAAAAAAAACCTTTCACAATCCAAAAGAAAAATAACTCGAAGCACTTTATGAACTGCTCGAGTTGGAAGAGACATTAGTGATCATCCAGGACAATTCCAGTCTGAGGGATGAATTTTTCCTCCCTCATTCTGAATAAAGTGACCATCCTGCCTACATGTAAACATCCTGCTTTTGTGAGCTCATGACTGAAGGGCCCCCCAAGATGATGGAAAGGCCATTGCTCTTGGAATCTGGAGATTAAAAACAATTTCTCTCAGTTTTCTGAGTCTGTCTCCTCCAATTTATAGATAGGAAATAATAATGGCACTGCCTGCCTTACAGGTGGTTGGGAGGAAAGGACTTTGGAATCCTTAAAGTATTAGGAAACACAAATTAGTATTATTATTGGTGCCTCATAGAGTCAATCTCAGGAATAGGTGGGGAAAAGCAGAATGCTGGGAGTTGCTATCTATATCACATGATTTTAGGTCACTATATTTTATAGTATTATATACAATTCCAGGTCATTGAAGTCTTCAGTTCCACTTTACAGTGATTAATTCTTTTGGTGTATTGACTTTGTTCACTTTAGACCACAAGTACCCCGAAGAGGATTTCACTGACTCAGTTAAATCTTAGTTTAAACAAGTTCACCAATTCCTTTCCTAGGATTAGGGATTAGGGTCCCTGAGGGTAGTTGGGGAGTGGGAGCAAAGGTAAGCAAGAGTGGGGAAATATCCGTTTAAGACCAAAGACCAAAAGCACCAAAGGTGGCCCCATGGGCCAATTCTACATGAGTTTAAAATTAGAAAATAAGGAGCAACTGGGTGGTTCAGTAGATTGAGAGCCAGACGTAGAAGTGGGAGGTTCTCGGTTCAAATCTGGCCTCAGATACTTCCTGGCTGTGTGACCCTGGGCAAGTCACTTAACCCCCATTGCCTAGTCCTTACTACTCTTCTGCGTTGGTGTTGGTGCCAGTATTGATTCTAAAGCGGAATGTAAGAGTTTAAAAAATAAAATAAAATTGGAAAATAGCTTCCAGGCTCTGAGGATTCATATATCCTCTTCAGGGCATTGGGTGAAAATAATCAACTAGCCTTTTTCCCAGTAGTCCATGAACTGATGGTCTCATCAGGATGGGAACTCTACTCATTAGTGTGGATTATCCTATAACCTTCTTGTTCATGCCTTTCCATGAACCCACCATCATAGGGGATCTACTGAACAACCAGAGATCTTTCTCTGCCTCTTTTAACAATCCATGGTTATGGAGCAGCTAGGGGGCTCCGTGGGTAGAAAGCCAAGCCTGGAGATGGGAGGTCATAGGTTCAAGTCTAACCTTGGACACTTCCTAGCTGGGTGACCCTGGGCAAGTCACTTAACCCCAATTGCCAGCAGGTCCTTACTGCTCTTCTGCCTTGGAACCAGTTTAGTGTATTATCTTTGTTCCCCTTCAGACCACAAGTATTTCATTAAAATGAAAAAGGATTTCATTAACTCAGCTAAATCTTAGTTTAAATAATTTGTATTAATTCTAAGACAAGGAAAGGATTTAAAAAACACCCATTTCAGGTATACCAATATAGCATTTTGGATATGCCTCTGTTCCCTCTTCCTCTTTTGAGGATCCAGTTAGGGTCCAGTGTTTTACCTGTGTTTTTTGCTTCTCCATCACAGTCATTTACAGACACCCCCAAAGAACCCTCTGGTAACAAAGAAGAAAGATAAACAATAACATGAGGTGGTCTGACCGATGGGTAGCGAATGCCCCATTCTACTTGAGTAGTTCTCCAACTCTGCCAAGTGAAGAGGAGTTTTCATTATCTGATCTCTGGAACCATTACTGATCTTTGAGTGTTTTCCTTTTACTTTCATGCCTTCCTTTGGTAATTGTTGTGAGTATTGCTCTGTTGATGTTTCTTTTCCTTCTCATCTGTTCTTATACATTTTCTTCATCATTTCTTGCTACACAATAATACTCTGTGACATTCATCAATCAACATGAGTTTGTTAAGTGTTTCCTGGGTGCCAAACACTGTAGTAGGTGCTTGAGATACAAATGCCAAAAAAAACAAACCAGTTGTTGTCCTCAACACAAAACAGATAGAAGATAATTTGGGGCAGAAGGCACTCCCTGCTGAGGGCACCAGAAAAGGCTTCTTATAAAAAGAGGAATTGCAACAATCTTGAAGGACACCAGGGATTCTTTGAGGTGCAAGTGATAAGGGAGTGCATTCCAGGCAGGGAACACAGCTCACTCAAAGGCTTAGAGGCAAGAGATCAATCTTTGTATTTGAGAAACGCTAAGAAGTCCAATTTGGCTGAGTGAATGAAGGGGAAAAATGCATGACAAGGTTGGAAAGGTAGTTTGAGGGAGCTAGTTGTAAAAGACTTTAAATTCCAGAGAATACCATCCACATAGCAATTTCTAAAATCATTCCCCAAACAGTGGGCACCCACTTTGCTCCCCAAAAAGAGTTATTCATGATAGCTGGATATTTACTGGGTCTGTTGACCATCAACTCAAATGGGATGAGAGAATAACCCCAAACACCCATCAGGTCCTTTAAAGTTTTAATCTGTTGAAGGCCAGAAAAAAGTCATGTCAAATGTAGGGAAAGACCTTTGCCCCAAAGTGCCAAGGTACAAGCCTTGATACACATAGTTGTGTGAGAACAAAGAAGGTATAGCTGTAACAATGGTAAAGTTTTTAAATTTTTATTTATTTATTTAGAATATTTTTCCATGGTTACATGATTCCTATTCTTTCCCTCCCTCCTTTCCCCACCCAGAGCTGACAAGCAATTCCATTGGATTATACATGTATCATTGTTCAAAACCTATTTCCATATTATCCATATTTTCAATAGAGTGCTTTTAACACTCAAACCCCAATCACATCCCCATCGAACCACAGGATCCATCTTCTGTATTTCTGCTCCCACGGTTCTTTCTCTGGATGTGGCTAGCGTTCTTTCTCATAAGTCCAATGGTAAAGTTTGCTTAGTGATCAGAAAGAGTTTGTCTAGCATCAAAGACTCTATTCTTAGGGTTTGTCCAGTAAAAGAGAGGAAGACAGTTGTTTTTTGTTTTTTTTTTGTGATTGAAAGTCTATTCACAACAGCGCCATGTTGGCTGGGATGTGGTTCCGTAAGTGTTCCTCATTACTCAGAGCTGACAACAAAAGTTGGTCTGAGTTGACCTGTGGTTCTAGTCTGTGGTTTTGCCAGTTAACGGATTGAGAGCAACAGAATTCACCCTGACTGCAAAGGACTGTTGTTATGTCAAGCTCACAGGACATCTTGATCGGGTGGGATATACTCAGCAGCTAGTTTTGGACTTGGAGCTGCTAGATCTGGGTCTGGGGAGCGTGATAACTCAGAAAAATGAAAGGCATCAGCAAGGGGTTAATTTTGGGGTCTCTACAGATATTATTTCTGATTTTGACTTCCTTGGGGCATGTGCATAAGACTAGGCTGATTTTATTTTCTAGGCACCTGATCCTTGAAGATATAACTTTTTCTTAGGAGAAAAAAGAGTTAATAAATCACTTTGAAGGGGGCCAATGATCTTTGGATGTGGTATAACTATAGAGAATGTGATTTGCCCAGGATTACATAGATATTAAGAAGCAAAACCAGGAATCAGGGTTAGGGTGAGAACCTTTTTTTTCTGTGTACTCTTCCCACTGTACCATACTACCTTCAAGATCAAGACTTTGTGGACTCCTGGTAAGAGTCAGAAGACTTGAATTAAAATCTAACCTCAGGGCAGTTGGGTTGCTCAATAGATTAAGATCCAATCCTAAAGACTGAAGATCCTGGTTTCAAATTTTACCCCCAAACACTTCCTAAGGGGGGGGGACCCTGGGTAAGCCATTTAACCCCAATTGCCTAGCCCATACCACTCTTCTGCCTTGGAACCAATGCTTAGTATTGATTCCAAGAAGGAAGGTAAGTGTTTTTCAAAAATCTAGCCTCAATTACTGTGTCACCCTGGGCAAGTCACTTAACCCAGTTTGTCTTAGTTCCTCCTTTGTCAAAGAACTGGAGAAGGAAATGACAAATCACTTCAGTATTCTTGCCAAGAAAATCTCAAATGGAGTCATGAAGAGTTGGACATGACTGAAATGAAAGATTGATAGCAGCAAAATTTTTTTGGCCACTTGAATGTTAAGAAACCACAAGCAGATTATGTTGATCTGTCCACACTGTTGATTGAATGAGCCAATAATAATTTGAGCAGCTCCTAAATTGTTCAAGAAAGAATCTAGCTAATGATGTGAAGCATGATATTCTCAACTCATTCATCAATTCCTAAGAATTTTCCTGCTTGCTCCATGCTCAGGGTTGCAGGGAAGACAAAAGAAGATAATAGATTGAAAAGGCCCTTGTCCATCATTTCATCCAACTTCCCTCATTTGTGTGTGCGATTCCCGTTGGTGTTTTTCATCACTCAGAGCTGACGTGGTTTGGTCTGAGTGGGCCCATGGTTCTGGTCTGTGGTTTTGACAGTAACAGATTGAGAGCAGCAAAATTCATCCTGAATGTACACATGCAAAGAAGGAGAGAGGTGAAGGAGAAAACTGAGGCCCAGAGAAGTCAAGGGACTTGGTTAAAGGCACACAGGTAATAAATGATAGAGGAAGAACTTAGCCCCAGGTCCTTTCACTCCAATATTTTTACCCCTGCACCTGCTGAAGTGACTTTCCCATGGTTCCATAGATGGTCAATGAAAAAGGTAGAATGTGAACCTGAGTCTTCTTGATGCCAAGCCCAGCACTCTATTAAAAGTTTTAGTGATTTAATAATAACATTATTATTACAAGAGCTTATATTTATAAAGCATTTTAAGATTTACAATGTACTTTACAAATATTATCTCATTTAATCCTCATAACAATTCTGGAAGATAACTGCTATTATTATCTTTATTTTAAAGAAGAAGAAATTGAGACAGCCAGAGGTTTCAGTGTTCAGGGTCACTCAGCTAGTAAATGTCTAAAGTATGAATTTGAACTCAAATCTCCCTGACATAAGACCTGTTGCTCTATCCATATTGTGCTACCTAGCTGATGTGGAAAATACATTGAGTAGAATACTTCTTTCTTTATTGGACATTTTCAGATAAATGAGATGATTCTGAAATTTACAATTGAAAATTAAAAAAAAAAACAAGTCAATGGAATCTTAAAAAAAAAAACAGCTTTGGTTCACTCAGTCAACAAACATATATGGATTGGAGTGCCTATCTTGTGCTTGTCTCTTTAAGATTTGGTTCTTGATCCTTGGTCCTTTCTTAAACAAATTGCTTTGATTCATTATTAGTTTTTCATTTCTAGTTCTGTTGGCTTCATTGGTAAGATGATGTGTAAGCCTACCTGTTTTGGTGGGTTTTTGAAAAGTGGTTCTCCCCCTACCCCACATCTGACTTTGGGAAGAACTTTGCTCTATAGTTGTATTGGCAAACCTATGGCACATGTGCCGGAGCATGCCAGAGGGGGCTGCTCCCTTCCCCCTCTCCACACACACCTGAGGACATTTCTCACATGACTCGCCCCTCTGCCCAGCAGCCCAATGGGAGCACTTCCTCCCTCCCCCGTCTGGGGTAAGGCGGGGGCTCATGTGCACTGTGAGGGTGCGGTTTGGGCACTCGGTCTTTAAAAGGTTTGTTATTGCTGCTCTATAGAGTCAATGTAGTCTGGTGGACACAGTGCTGGGTGTCAGTCAGAAGACTCAACTCAAAGTCATAGAAAGATCCTTCTTTCTATGACTTTGAGTTGAGTCACTCCTTCTGTCTGGGCTTGAGTTCCCTCCTCTCATATTTAGGGACTAGACTAAACAACTTCTGAATTTCCTTTTAGTTCTGACATTGTTTTGTTCCACATAAATAATCAGGAGTAACTGAAGTGTTTTGAGTGGAGGTTTGGCACACACATGCACACACACACACATTTTAAAATTAATTTTGATCAGCCAAGATCCACCTTCTCATCCTCCCACTCCACCCTCAACTGAGAACATGAGAAAAATAAAAAATAAAATCTCATTACACACATGTATGGTTAATCAAAATAAATTTCCACATTGTTCTTGTCCAAATGTTTGTGTGTGTGTGTGTGTGTGTGTGTGTGTGTGTGTGTGTGTGTGTGTGTATATATATATATATATATATGTATGTATGTATGTATGTATAGAGAGAGAGAGAGGGAGGGAGGGAGAGAGAAAGAGAGAGAGGGAGGGAGGGAGAAAGAGGTAGGGAAAGGGAAAGGGAAAGGGAGAGTCTCATTCTTCACTCCACCTCCTTCACCTTTCTAGCAGGATGGAGACAGTAGGCTTCATCTTCATGCCTCTGGAACCCTGGTTGGGTGATAGATGATGGGCTGACAAGAGTTCAACACAATAGAATTCTATCACATTTATGAATGGTTAAAAACTTGTTCATCTATTCCCCAATTTGTGGGCTCCTCCTCAGGTTCTCATTTTTGTCACCTCAAAAAGATAGAAATACTTTTGTTTATCCTTAGAGTTTGTTTTGCTCAGGACTAATCCCTCTGTTAATTTATTCTTCCATTTCCCATTTCCTTCCAATTTTTCTGTTAACTGAAATGTACTGCAATACTCAATTTAGGGTGTGTGTGTGTGTGTGTGTGTGTGTGTGTGTGTGTGTGTGTGTGTGTGTGTGT
>NC_058131.1:64053228-64071312 GCF_016433145.1 Gracilinanus agilis | reverse complement strand
CTTCCTTCCTTCCTTCCTTCCTTCCTTCCTTCCTTCCTTCCTTCCTTCCTTCCTTCCTTCCTTCCTTCCTTTCTCTCTCTCCCTCTCTTTCTTTCTTTCTCCTTCTTTTCTTCCCTCCTTCCTTCTTTTAAAACCCTTATCTTCTGTCTTAGAATCAATAGTAAATATCAGTTCCAAGATAGAAGGGTGGTAAGGGCTAGGCAATGGGGGTTAAATGATTTGCCCTTTTCCAAGAGGAAGATGGAACTAGAGATCAAACTGCCAACATTCACTGCATTATGGAGAAGCAAGGGAGTTCCAGAAAAAACATCTACTTCTGCTTCATTGACTACACCTAAAGCCTTTGATTGTGAAGATCACAACAAAATGTGGCAAATCTTCAGAGAGATGAGAATACCACTTCATCTTATTTGTCTTTTGAAGAACCTGTATGTGGATCAAAAAGCCATAGTTAGAAATGAACACAGAACAGTTCCTTGGTTTAAGATTGGAAAGGGATTATGATATGGCTGTATATTGTCATCTTATTTATTCAATTTATATGCAGAATACAGCTTATGAAATGCCAGGTTAGAAGTTGAAGTTTCTGGGAGAAATATGACCAGTCTCAAATAGGCAGATGATACTACTCTGATGGCAGAAAGTGAAGAAGAATTAAGGAACCTTTTGAGGAGGGTGAAAGAGGAGAGTGTGAAAATTGGATTGAAGCTTAACATAAAAAATACTAGGATCTTGCCAATTGACCCCATCACTTCCATAGCAGCATCAGAGTCTTTCCATGAGTCCTGCCTCTCATTATGTGACCAAAGTGTTTAAGCTTTAGCTTCAGTGTTTGACCTTCCAGTAAATAATCTGAATTACTTTCTTTAAGTATTGATAGATCTGATTTCCTTGCTGTCCAAAGGACTCTCAAAAGTCTTCTCTATCATAATTTGAAAGCATTAATCTGGGATACTTAGCTTTCGTTATAGTCCAACTCTCACAGCCATGGTTATTGGAAAAACCATAGCGTTGACTCTATGGACCTTTGTTATCCAAGTGATATCTTTCCTTTTTAGTATGCTGTCCAGAATTGCCATAGCTTTCCTTCCAAGGAGTGTGTCCTTTAATTTTATGGCTTTAGTCACTGTCTGCAGTGATCTTTGAGCCCAAGTGTATACAATCAACCACTGGTTCCATTTCTTCTTCCTCTTTTTGCCAGGAGGAATAGGGAAAGGTTTCCTGTAGATGGGGGGCTGTGATCTGTGAACTTTGAGGGAAGCTAGGTTGAAGAGATGGGGTATTCCAGTCATGGGAGGACAGCCTGTGCTAAGGTAGAGTTAGCCCATGGAAGGCAGAAGTCTGGGAACAACAACAAGCAAGCCAGTTTGATCAGAATCAAGAGTACCCAAAGGGGAATGATATGTAATATATCTGGAAGTGTAGGTTGAAGCCAGACTATGAAATGCCAAACTGAGAAGTTTATATTTTTCAGACAGGGGATACAGAGAAATCCTGGAATCAGGAAGATCTGATTTCAAATTCAATCTCATACCCTTACTAATTCTATATAACTGTGGACTAAACTTTGGTCTGACTCTATTGCATCTGTAAGAGAAAGACAATATTAGCACCTATCTCATATGGTTATGATGAGGCTCAAAATAAGATAACATAGATAAAGAACACTGAAAACTTTAAAGTGTTTTATAAATACTAGTAATTATGATTTTTTCGAGGGATAGTTGGGAGTTTCTAGAGGTTTTTGAGCAAGGGAGTGACATAGATGTGCTTGAAGGAGGTAATGTTGATAACCGCATGGAGAATGGAATGGAAAGGGGAAAGACTGGAAGCTGAGTGTACAGTCTGAAATGTAAAACTGTCCTAGAGGGAAGTTAGATGCCACAACCCACCTAGGAATTCTCCAGAGCCAGTGAAGCACAAAAACCCCTGGCTTATGGAAAATAAAGTTTATTTTAAAAAAGGAATAAAGGAAACTGGTAGGTAGGACCCTAGCACTCTTCAAACTAACTCCACCCAATTTCTAAGTCTCCTGAGTAAGGAGAGCCTTCTGTTTCTTCTGTGGGCCCTGCTTTCAGCTCCCTGTTCTACCGAAGAAACCCCTAACGCTATCTGACTCTATCCGAATCTTCCCACTAGTGATTAATAAAAGAAAGGAATAGCCTAGGTTTGGCTGCACTAAGTAACCCAAAGTCCAGATTAAAAAAAAAAAAAAGTAATGGTTGGATAAGTAAAATGAAGGGGTCGAATATGGATGATGTGAAGATAGAACTAACTGCCATCGACAAGGGATGATTGGACTGAGGGCATGAGGAATGAGGGCAAGAGAGAGTCAATGATGACAGGACCCTCAAGAAAAGGCAAGTTTGGAGCAGCAAAGTGGTGTAGCAGATAGAGTACCAGGTCTGGAGTCAGGAAGACTTGAGGTCAAATCTGGCTTTAGACATATATTAACTGTCTGAACCTGGGTAAGTCAGATAACCCTATTTCCCTCAGTCTTCTCATCTGAAAGATGACTTGGTGAAGGAAATGGAAGGCCACACCAGTATCTACCAAGAAAATCCCAAAAGAAGTCATGAAGAGTTGGACATAATTAAAAAATGACTAAACAACAAATTTCTATAAAAGTGCCTTGAAAAACTGCCCATTCACCTCACCTGTTTATCACTGGGATCCTAATTAAATGAGAAGTTTAGGGTCAGATTTAGGTAACTTTTGTTTATTATGTCAACACAAAGGTACCTGGTCCATAATTTAAGGACAAATACAACCTCTGTGGGACTTGTTTTGGCAGACATACCTCTGTGACTGCCCATAATTCAATAAAATCCTGATTAAAGAATGATTCAGTCTCCCAAATAAATGAGAGTTTGTTGTCCAGAGTTTCACTCATCTAGCCAACCTGCCAAATTGAGTCTGGATTGGAACTCAATGGGTTCCTGTGGACTTCGTACATCTAGGATCATTTTAGTAGGTGACTCAGGTAGCAACAATTTTGATTCTCAGTGGGACCTCCAGATGTTAACTTAGAAAAACACAGAACCACTCACTAAAGCAGTTACAAAGAACCAGTCTTTAATCAAGACAAGAGAGACAATGCTCTTATGGCCATCAGATAGAGTCACACATACACACAGCACCACACAGACCCAAACTCTGAGACTGTGGGAATAATGTCTACTGGGAAAAAAACATCACAAATGGGAATTTCCATCAATCAGAAGAACTTAGGGTCTTATATATACATGTTAGGGAGTATAGAAAAGAAAGGATGACTAATTTTTGTACTTGGAGGATAGGGAAAGAGGATTCTAGGCAGAGGTTAGGGTACCTGGGAGAAGCCTAGATACAAAAAAAGAAATGTAGAAGATGAAAAGGTACTTAAGACTTGAGGATCTCTATCACTCCTAGTAAGGATGCTTCATGGGTACCTGATGGCTTATTGTTCAGTCTGGGACAAAGGGTCAGTTTGAGAATTTCTTGAAGTCAAGTTCCCATGGGACAGAGATAAAATTGGAGTTTCATAAAATAATATTGTCACTAGTACCATTACAATTGTTAGTACTTCTACTAAATATTATTACCACTGCTGCTGCTCCTACTCCTACTCCTACTACTAATCAGGAAACTAAAGCCCCAGAAAAAGAATTGACCTGCCCAGATTCACACAGCAGGTAGAACTAGGATAAAAGTTCATCTCTTCAGATTCATCCACTTCCAGTGCTCTTTCCTCCTCATGCCAACCTTGGCAGTGATGGCATCTGGTGATCTCATGTCTGAATGAAGACAAAATGAGCTGGAATGAAAATCGCCACAGGACTGGTGAGGTTCTATGCTCTGGCATAGAAAACCATCTGTTTGGTTTCTAGCACCTTCTTCCTAATAGAAAAGAGAGTTCAGATTCCATAAAATCTGAACAGAAAATTTTCATCCTGAATAATGCAATCAGTGAAGGCCTTAAAGAAAGGTTGGTGAAACATCATGGTGGTGCTATAGTGGGAAGTGCATTGGATTTGGCACAAAGGGATCTGGGTTTTAGCTATGCCATCTACTAATGGTATAACCTTAGATGAGTTAGTCATTTCTGCTTCTCTTGGCTAGTTTTCTCATCCTTGTGTTTTGGATGACTTAAAGTCTGCAAGATTTGTTGCTGGCCCCAAATTCATAACAAAGGCCAGAATTTGGAATGGTTGGGAATAGGGGTGAAATTTGGATGGGCCAAAGAAACCCTACTAGAAAGGAGCAGTTAGGTGACTTAGTGGATTGAGAATCAGGTCTAGAGACTGGAGGTCCAGGGTTCAAATTTGACCTTTCTAGCTATGTGACCCTGGGCAAATTATATAACCCAATTGCCTAGCCCTTGCCATTCTTCTGCCTTGGAACTAATATTTACCATCAATTCTAAGAGAAGAGAAAGGCTTTTAAAAAAAAGTAGCAAGTTGCTACACAGCCTAATTCCAGAGTTCTTAGGACTCCAGTTATATGTAACATGAAGGTGCTGGACTAGATGATCTCCCATGAACCTTTCAATTCCAAATTCCAAGAAGCTACTGTCTAGGAGATGATCTCAGTAAAGGGACCAGACACCTGGATCAGGTAAAGTTTGCTCTCTATGTGTAAAACTGTTTGCTGATGGCAGGTGCCAAATCCATCCCACCTACCCCCTTCTTATGTAATATTAATCAAATGGGGATACTTGGAAATTTCTATAAGTCATGAAAATGTTGGAATGAGTTGGTAGCAATAAATTTTTGTTAAGTTGTTCAGTCCTGTCTGACTCTTCATTATCCCATTTGGGGTTTTCTTGGCAAAGATACTGGAGTGGTTTGCCACTTCCTCCTCCACCTCAATTGACAAAGGAAGTTACTGAGACAAACAGGGGGAAGTGACTTGCCCAAGGTCATATAGCTAGGAAGTGTCTGAGACCTTATTTGAACTCAATGAAGACTCCAGACTCAGCACTCTATCCATTCTGTCACCAAGCTGCCAAATAACAAATGCCATCAACCTTTTCATCATCATCATTTGCTCAACCTCTTTTGTGGTGAAATATAGGGGGCCAAACCTCTATATGATTTTTTGGGGTCCTGAGCGGCGTGGTGGCATAGGATGGTTAAAGCAGGAGAAAGAAAATGAGAACAACTAGACTAGTGGTTAGCCCATGCTGTTCCAAATTCTGTGGGCATGGAAGTTTATTATATATCCTTCTCAAAGAGGTCACAGTTGGTAAGGGGCAATAAATCACACATAATCCATTGAAGTCTAAAGAATACAGATGCAAAGACAAATGGTCAAATTCCAAACCCCAATTCAGCAGGTTATAATTCCGGGAGAGGAAATATCCTATGGAGATGCTCATCAATTGAAATCTGCATACAGACTAAAGACTCAGGTTTTAATCTGAGTATGGAATCAGCGTCTGTTTAAGATTAAGGCTTCTTCAATTATCAAGGGAGGAAATTATCAATTCAATAGAAGCTGGTCTACCACCTCAAAGCTCTCCAATAAGAATTGTAAAAAAGGTGGGGATCAAAGACTGAGTCAGAAGAGGAGCCTCAGATTTTTATCTTAGATGACCCATTCAGTCTGCATCCTGACATGCAGGGCAGAAAAATCATACACACAGTTTTACTTGCCGATGATTTTGTAATGGGATCCAGATAAAATATCTGTTACAGACTCTGTTTCTCTAAATGACTCCTAATAACCTTTTTGGAGGGATCAAGTTGATTTTGGATTAACCTACCTTCTGGTACCAGAGCCTTTTTGGGGCTCAAGTGACCAGGACCAAACACAAAGACTGCCTCAGCCTGGATTGGTCACGTAGGAAATCCAGATAACAGGCCCTAAATTTGATCCTATTTCTCCAAAGGTTTTACTACATAGAACGGCTTCCCACAGTGAAAGAGTGTTAAACAAGCTGATAACTCTCTAAGTACAGCTGGGAAGTAGCTAAAAGGGTAACTGAAAAATATCTAACAAAATAAAAAATAAATAAAATAACAAAATAAATAAAAATACAATAAAACTTGGATGTTACATTTTAAATGAATTCAATATGCATCTGAGAATCCTTATCTATAATTTAGTAGTCTCAGTTTCTATTTGAATTTGACTCCATGGGTGTGGGGCACAAAGTAGAACCCAGGGAGATTTTCACTTCCATCTTGAAAACCACCAATTAATGCAATGCCCAGTATTGTGCCCAGTGTGGCCATGGCACAAAGTCACCGTGGCAGAGAACCCAGGCACAAGCAGAAAGACAGTTTAGATGGATGGATGGGGGAGGTGGATGGGGCTGTGGGTGGAGGGAGAAGAAAGGCAGCCAGTTCCTGGGCAGGGTGCCAAAATACAGGGCTTTGGACAGTCACAGGGCAGCAGGAGGGCACTGAGTTCTGGGGAAAGAGGACAGAAGACAAACCATCAGAAGCTGGTGTAAAGCAGAAATGGGGCTTGGAAAGGGTGGTGGAATAGTCTAAGGCAAATTTTACTGCAGGGATGGCTGGATACACTGGGCAGAAAGGCATTTTATCAGCTCAGTGGCAGACTCAGGATTTAGTTTGGTATCTCTTGCCAATTAGCTATCTTGACTGTAGATAAGTCACTATCTTATAAAATGATGGGAAGGAAGGTTTCAACTAGGTTATCTGTAAGGTCCTTTCTAGCTCAGAGTCTGATGCTTTGGATCTTCCCTCACTGAAAGCAAAGTTCAGCTGTAATCCTCTGACCTTCTGGTTATTGCTCATGGATCCAGAGCTGCCCATACCAGTAGGCAGTATAAAACTGGGCAGAGAGCAGGCAGCTTATTCTCTCAGATCAGAGGTCACTTCTCCTTTCTTGGAACTTGACAGCCCTTCATACATCAATTCTGCTCCTTATCACATATTGTACAATAATTATAATTATGCACGTAGCTCTCATGATCTCATCTGTTGATGGTAAATTCAGTGAACAAGGGTTGTATATTTGCAAATCCCAGTTTCTAGCCAATAAGCATTTACTGAGGACTTCATATATATGGAGGAGGGGGGAGAGAGAAATAGTATCTCTCTTTCTCTTTCTAACTATCCATCTATCTATCTCTCCATCCATCCATCCATCCATCCATCCATCCATCCATCCATCCATTATCTGTCTATCTATCTATCTATCTATCTATGTATCTATCTATCTATTATCTATTATTTATCTATCCATCTATTCAACTATCTATCTATCTATCCATAATCTTATCTGATCCCTAAGGTGTGACCCTGGGGCTTTTTTCCAGGGCAGCTAGGTGCCTCAGTAGATTGAGAGCAAAGCCTAAAGATGGGAGGACCTGGATTCAAATATGACTTTGGACACTTCCTTGCTATGTGGCTGTGGGCAAGTCACTTAATCCCCATTGCTTAGCCTTTACCATTCTTCTGCCTTGGAATCAGTATGCAATACTAATTCTAGGAGTAAAGGTAGGAATTTAACCCCACCCCTCCCTGCCCCATCAAGGTTTGTTGTTTACTTTCTAATCTTGGTTGCATTGAGGTTTTTTTGTGCAAAATCTTTTAAATTTAATGTAGTCAAAGTCTTCTATTTTGCATCTTATAATGCTCTCTATGTCTTGTTTGGACATAAATTCTTACCTTTCCAAAGATTTGACAGATAAATTATTTTATGCTCCTCTAATTTGTCTATGGTATCATCCTTTATTTTTGAATCATATATTCATTTTGATTTTACTTTGGTATATGGTATGAATTGTTGATTTGTGTTGAGTTCTGTAATAAGGGGATTAAACAGGTAGGGTTGTAATAAGGGACTAAGGCTGGAGGTAATAGGGACTAAAGCAAGTAGGGTGATAAGGTAGTTGTAATAGGGGATAAGGCAAGTGGATGGGGTTTGTAGATCCCTAAGTCAGAAAGTAAGAAAAGAGGGTGCAGTAGTGGAGGTAGTAAATTGAGGTGGTAGGAGGTATGAGGGAATGACTGAGTTTTGGAAATATAAAGCACTGAAGTACAAAAGTAGCTAAGGGAGAGGATGAGGTAATTAGGCAGGCAGATACAGCAGGGAGACACAGACTGGGTACACAGGTTTGAGATAGAGACACTGAAGGGAAACAGACTGAGCCCTTCCGGGTAGGAAGGGCACTTCTATAGACAAAAGGTTAAGATCAGCCAGAAATGGCTTGAAACTGACTAAAGGGCTTTCTAGTCAGTTTCTCAGGTTCACAAAGGAAGAGTCCAGAGGAAGTATAGGGATCACCACTTTCTCCAAGATATGATGCCTCCAACTCCCCTCAGGACCAGAGAGATACTATTCCTTTCTCTCCTTCCCCTCTTTATCAATCAACCAATGATTTAGCCAAAGGTTTGATTAAATGACAACAGGGTTTATTGAGTTCCAGGGTTGATTGTAAAGGACAGAGGGATACCAGGTATCTCTAACAACTGCCTAGGGAGAAGCTTCAGGAGAAGGAGGGACACAGGAATGAGAGACTGAGAAAGGACCTGTCCCACTCAGTCTGGGGAGGTTTTGTTGCCTTTGAGGTTAGGAAAGTTGCATACAATGATTCAGGAGATAAATTATATCAAGGGTAAGCCCTACTTGACTACAGGGAAACTAAATCTACAAAGTTTGAATGCTACCATCCAGATCCACCCTTCTTCCAAAAACCCACAGGAAATTCAGGAAAGGAAATGATGATAGGGATAGGGAAGGTCAGGGAGATTCAGAGGAATTAGCTAAGCTACAAATCTTAAGAGAAAAGCTGCAGAATCAAGGTCAGGGTTTCAGTCCCAAGACCAAGCTCAGTTGACTCTCCTACTCTAAGTGAGTCTCCAGGATCAACTGCCTCTAGTCAGGGTTCTAAACCCTTTTCAACTGTCAGAAATTCTGCAGTAAAGCTTTGCAGGGTTGATTTGCACCTTCTGCACCACAGTTTCTGCCATACTATTTTCTAGTTTGTCCATGAGATTTTCTTGGCAAAGATGCTAGAATGGTTTGTAATTTCCTTCTTCAGTGGATTAAGGTAAACAGAGATTAAATGACTTGCCCAGGGTCATACAGCTAGGAAGTTTCTGAGGTCTAATTTGAACTCAGGTCTTTCTGATTGGGCAGCTGGGTAGTACAGTGGATAGAGCACTGGGTCTAGAGTTAGGAAGGCCTGAGTTCAAATACAACCTTAGATACTTACTAGCTGTGTGACCTTAGATAAGTCAATTCACCCCATTTGCTCTAGTTTCCTTGTCTATAAAGTGAACTGGAGGAAATAAATGGTAAATCACTCCAGTATCTTTACCAAGAAAACCCCAATGGAAGGGCAGCTAGGTGGCACAGAGCATGGAACTACAGGATGAAAGTCAGGAGGATCTGAGTTCAAATCCTACCTCAGACATTTCCAAGATATATGACACTGGGCAATCTCTTAACCCCATTTGCTTAGCCCTTGCCCTTCTGTCTTAGAGTTGTTATCAAGACAAAATAGGGGTTTAAAAAAAGAAAAAAGAAAACCCCAAATGGAGAGGAGGAGGAGCAGGAGGAAGAGGAAGAAGAAGAGGAGGAGGAGGAAGAGGAGGAGGAGCAGGAGGAGAAGGAGGAAAAGGAGGAGAAGGAGATAACTGCCTAAAATAATAACTAGAGGATCTTCCCATTTTCCAGATGATGAAACAACCTCAGAGAACAGAAAGGCAGCCACATTTGGAGGTGATAATCTACTAAGTAAACCATGATGAGCAGATGATCTCCAAACACCTCAGAGTTCTGAGATCCTTCCCCCAGTGTTAGCTGACCTCCAAGATTGGCTCATTTGATCTGCCCAAGTTTTGGATGCTGATATATTTTGGCCAGCTCAGCCTTCTTGCCTATGGTGTCCCAGGGACAGAGTATTTCAAGCCTAGTTTTCTTCTCAGTCAAATGAAAAGGTTGTGGATCTCAAAGACCCTCCTGGCTCTAGATTCTAGGCATTCATCTCCCAGGGAGATCAGCACAATCAGTCAGTAAACATTTGCTAGATGTCAGTATTCTTGCTAAAAGCTGAGGATAGAAATTTGAAAAAGACAGTCCTTGCCCTCCTGGGGTTTACAATCTAAGGGGAGAAAAGAGCCTAGAAAAGGAAGCTGAAAGCTGAAACCTGGAGAGCTAGGGTGTGAAGGCCCCCATGATCATGGACCGTGGTGTTCAAATTCCTGGAGGATAGTCACTGATGAACAGTCAGTCGGTCAACAAGCATTTAAGTAGTTTTTACTATGTGTGCCAGGTATGGAACTAAGCCCTGGGGATGCAAAGAAAGGCGGCTAGCTAGTATCATGGTCAGAGATGGACCTAGAAGAAATGAGTCCAAATTTGGATTCAGATACACTCATATATGACCCTAGGCAAATTGACCTTTGTCTGCCTCACTTTCTTCATCTGTAAAGTGGAGATTATAATAGTATCTACCTCGTAGGGTTTTTTTTTTGTGTATCAAAGGAAATAATATTTATAAAGCACTTAGCACTCTGCCTGGCACATAGTAAATGACATATAAATGTTGGGGCAGCTAGATGACTCAGTGGATAGAGTGCTGGACTTGGAATCAGGATGACCTGAGTTCAAATATGGTCTTAGACTAACTGAGTGACACTGGGAAAGTCATTTAACCCTGTTTACCCCAGTTTCCTCATCTCTAAAATGACTTGGAAAAGGAAGTGGGAAACTGCTCCAGTATCTTTGCCAAGAAAACTCCAACTGGGGTCATGAAGAGTTGGATGCAATAACTGGATACAAGACACAAAAATTAAATAAGTAAATTAATAGTTGAGTCCTATTACAACTTTATGTCCCCACAATGCTAAAGCAGGTACAGAACAAAAGTAACTGAACAACAAAATATAAATGTTAGGTAGTAGTAGTTGTTGTAGTCATAGTCATAGTCATAATAGTAGTAGCGGTAGTAATGGTAGTAGTAGTAGTGGTAGAAGTAGTAGTAGTAGTGGTGGCAGTAGTAGTAGTAGTAGAGGTAATTGTAGTAGTAGTGGCAGTAGTAGTAGTAGAGATAATGGTAGTAGTAGTAGAGGTAATGGTAGTAGTAGTGGTGGTAGAAGTAGTAGTAGTAGTGGTGGCAGTAGTAGTAGTAGAGGTAATGGTAGTAGTAGTGGTAGTAGTACTGGTGGTAGTAGTAGTGGCAATAGTATTAGTAGAGGTAATGGTAGTGGTAGTACAGGTAGTAGTAGTAGAAGTGGTGGTAGTAGTGCTATTGGTAGTAGTAGCAGTAGTGGTGGTGAAAGTAGTGGTAGGGGTAATGGTAATGATAGCAGTAGTAATAGTAGCAGTAGCAACAGCAGCAGCAGCAACAGTAGTAGTAGTAGTAGTAGTAGTAGTAGTAGTAGTAGTAGTAGTTGTAGTAGCAAAAGCAATAAGGTGCTTTTCAAACTTGAAACTTAAAAAAATGCTGTTATTATTCAAATAAACACAAGTCTTGCCCTCAAGGAACTCACCTTCTAATGGGAGCAGGGACAACAAAATCCAAAAAACTAGGTATTCAGGAGATAAATCCAGAAGGAGTGGGGAAGGTCATCTCAGAGGAAAAGTGGTGGTGGGGGCACCTACAGACGGTGAAAATTGAGCTGAATTTAGAAATCTGGAGGCTGAGATGAGTAGAAATGACACCATTTCCCCAATAATCTCCTTCCTGATTTTTCTAGTATTAAAACAAAGAAATCAAAAGGCAGAGGAAGCTTCTGAAGGGACAGTGAATGGTCCGGCTGGCCACTTCCCAGAAAGTAGCCCTCTGCAGGGAGAGGAGAACTGAATTTGAAAGACCATCAAATCAGAGGAAACAGAGAGCAGCGGCCCTAGGCTCTGGCTATTGCTTCTTTCCTCAGATTCTATGAAGTGGAGAAAACTGGCTATAGTCCTCTCTCCTTTTTCAAAAGCTTATCTAACCACCCCTTTTCTGTAGTTTAGTGGACGTTGGGGCGCCAGTCTCAGTGTGTCTCCCCAGATGATAATCCCAGGGCTACTGCTCTGTAGGAAGGTCCTTGCCCCATTTTGGTAGTTCTGTATTTTTTCAGGTGAACAGGAAGGAGAGAGTTCCAGGGCTGAGAGCCAGCCAGGGCAAAGTAAAGAGTGTGGAGATGGTGGGGGTTTCAGCAACAAGGCCAGTGGAATGGGCCTGAAGGGTGAGTGGTGGGGAGCAAAGTGTCCTCCAGGATATAGCGACCCCCTTTCCTCTGAAGGAGAAAATCTGCTGTCTGTGCAGCAATCTGTCTCAATACAATCACCGCCTCGCAGTATTGCTATGAGGAAAGTGCTCTAGAAATCAGAATGATTCTTTTTATTATCTTGATAATGTCATTTTTTTTTCAAGCGTGAGACATGTATTTCTCAGGATGACATGGCTACCAGGTCAATTCAGAGAGAGACAAGGCCCCCCCTTATTATTCAGGCACTAATAGACTAACTTATTTCTAGAAGAATTGGTCCTGAAACAAGCCTTGGTAAGCACATAGTGAAATAGGTTTCCTGGAAATCTGTTTTAATTTTCATAAGAAAAAAAAAAAAAGACTTGAAGTTAGTGCTATTTGTGAACAGAGAGAAGCTTTATCCTTCCTCATCAGAAAAAGGGATGGGGGGCAACTGGGTAGCTCAGTAGATTGAGAGTCAGGCCTAGAGACAGGAGGTTGTAGATTCAGATCCAGCCTCAGACACTTCCCAGCTGTGTGACCCTGGGCAAGTCACTTGACCCCCATTGCCCAACCTTACCACCCTTCCACCAAGGAGCCAATATGCAGAAGTTAAGGGTTTAAAAAAAAAAAAAAAGAAAAAGGGATCAGCTGCTGAGTCAAGTGTCAACCTTGAAAACCCCAGAACCACCAAAGAAGTTAGAAAGGAATTAGAATGAGTCTTTAATCAGGACAAGGGAGACGATGCTCTAGTGGCCACCAGGCAGAGTCATGAGCAACATACATATACAAAGAGACAAGCTTTGGGATTCTGGGAACACTGTCTCTGGAAAATGCACCTGCAAGGGGATTTTCCAGTGAGCTGAAGAACTTGGAGTCTTATATCCCTTTGGGGGAATAGAGGAAAGGAAACACACACTGACAGGTTTCAAGGAGGCTTGGGAAAGAGGTTGTAGTTTGAGTCTGGGAGACTAGGGAGTTCCTGGTACCTAAGAAAGGCTAAGAAGACCAAAAGGGTACTTAAGGTTTGAGTATCTCTAACCTTCCCATTCAGGGAGTTGAATGGATGCTTACTGGTCCATTATTCAGTCTGAGACAAGGGTCAGTCTGGGAGTTCCCCAAGGGACAAAGGTAAATTTGGGGGTTCCATAAAACAAGGTTGTCACCGGTAATCTAGGTTAGACTCCCGCCTCTGACCTTTCCTTATAATCAGGTGCAAGTCATTTTCCCCATCTTTAAAATGGGAGTGATAATATTTGTAATCACTACGTCATTGTATTGCTATGAGGAAAAGGTTTTAGACCCCTAAACTGCTGTAGAAATAGGAATTATTATTTTTATTATCTTAATATTGGCATTGTATCATAGGTAAAAGAGTATCAGACTTGGTGTCAGGAGAAGGGTTCAAATCCTTGCCTTTCCTCATTTATCTCTGGGGCTGTGATGTGAGTCAAAGAACACAGAGCTCCTATCTCTCTCTCTTTTTTTTTTTATCAGGCAAATTAAATCATTTACACAGAAATTTCTCAGGAAGCAGTTCTATTAGTCATGAATTCCTTTGGACTCTTAGAGCAGTTATGAATATCCCTTAGCCTCCTATCAGGACTGATCCTAGACAAAACTGTGAATTAGATAAAGTTTCTCTTTTCATCATTTATTCATTCAATAGAAATTTTTTTTTAACCCTTAATTTCTGTGTATTGGCTCCTAGGTGGAAGAGTGGTAAGGGTGAGCAATGGGGGCCAAGTGACTTGCCCAGGGTCACACAGCTGGGAAGTGTCTAAGGTCGGATCTGAACCTAGGACCTCCCATCTCTAGGCCTGACTCTCAATCCACTGAGCTACCCAGCTGCCCCCACAATAGACATTTTTTAAGTACTTACTTTGTGGGGCAGCTTCAGTGCCTAGATGAGAGATCTTGGGTTCCAATATGGCCTCAAATTCTTCCTAGTTGTGTGACCCTGGGCAAGTCACTTAATCCCAATTGCTTAGCCTTTGTTGCTCTTCTGCCTTGGAACTGTTGCTTAGAAACAACTGATTTTAAGATAGAAGATAAGAAAAATTGTTTTAAACCTTACCTTCTGTCTTAGTACCAGTTCTAAGACGGAAGAGCAAGGGCTAGGCAATTGTGGGTTAAGTGACATGCCCAGGGTCACGCAACTAGGAAGTATCTGAGGCTATACTGGAACCCAGAAACTCCCATCTTTAGGCTTGATTCTCTAGGCATTGAGCCACCTAGCTGCCCTGGAAGGTAAGGGCTTTTTTAAAAAAAGAAAAGAAATAATGAGCAGGCTAATGTTTTAAAAACATGGAAAGACTTACATGAAATTATGAAGAGGAAAAAGAGCAGAACCAAGAGAACATTATATACAGCAACAGAAATATCTTTGACTAATGACTTGTGTATGTCCATCTCTAGAGAAAGAACTGATAAAGCAAGACATAATTTTATATAGTGTAGTGCAACATGTCAGCCCTGCAAAGCCTTGCTGCAGAGATTTTCTGACAGTTGATAGGGTTTGGAATCTTGAGGAAAAGTCAGTTGACCTGGGAGACTCGTGGAGAGTAGAAGGGTCAATCTGAGCTCTTTCTTTGGATTGAAACCTGGCCTATATTCTGCAGCTTTTCTCTTTAAAATTATTAGCTTAATTATTTCCTTTGAATCTCCCTAACCTCCCTTATTCCCCATCTTCATTTTTCCTTCCCTGCCTAAATTTCTGTTGAGGTTTTGAAAGGAGGGTAGATGGGAGTGTTAGCTTTAAACTTGATAGTTTAAACAGTCAAATAGGGCTTACCTTTGTTACAAAATTATCTATTGAATCATTGTATCCAACTTTCCTAACCCCATTGATTATAAAACCACTTGAGAGCTGAGTTAAGGCAGGTCCTTTCTCAGTTTCATGTTCCTGTCTTTCTCCCCCACCTGAAGCTTTCTCTAGGTGGCTATTAGGGTTACCTTGTATCCTTCATCCCTTCCAATCAACCCTAGAAATAAATAAACCCTGTTTGTCTTTAATCAAAACCTTTGGCTACTTCATTAGTTAATTGATAAGAGAGGGAGAAGGGAAAAAAGGAATCATATTGTCTCTGAGTTGTGAAGGGAGGTGAAGGTGTCCATTTTGGAGGAAGTGCAATCTCAATACTTCCTCTGAACTCTTCCTTTGTAAACCTGAGAAACTGACTAGCAGCCCTCTAGTCAGTTTCAAGCCATTCTTGGCTAGCCCTAACCTTTGTCTGTAGAAGTGCCCTTCCTACTTTGAAGGGTTCAGTCTGTTTCCCTTAAGTGTCTCTGTCCCAAGCCTGTGTCCTAGTCTGGGTCTCCCAGGCTGTAGCTGTTTGCCCAAAATATCTCATCCTCTCCCTTGTAACTCTATACCTCCGTGTTTATATTCCCTAAACTCAGCCATTCCCTTGCTTCTCCTACCACTTCAATTTACCACCTTTACCATTATACCTTCCTTATTCACTTTACTGCTTTAAGGATTCACAAACCCCTATCCGCAGTATCTTCTCCTTATTCACATCTACCTTTAGTTCCTTGCCTGCCTTATCCTCTATTACAACCCTATCTTCAGCCTATTCCCTTAATTACCTCCAGCCTTTGGTCCCATATCGCCCCATTACCTCAGTATCTTATTACATCCCTGCCATATTCCCTTATTATATCCAGCTACTACCCCTAATCCTCTTATTACACTGCTAATTTCCTTTATTACATCAGACAAACATGTTTTTATTAAATGAAGCCTTCTTTAGTGCAGGAAGGGAAGAGAGGGGAGAAGATACCTGGGAACTCTAATGTAACCAAATAATCTATTGGGGAAAAAAAAGAAATAGAATATCCTGATCCTAGTCTCAGTTCTTCCTCTAACTCCCTTGGGGACTTTGGGTAAGCCACTTTCCTTCTTTTATAATTCTCTCATCCACTGAATTACCTTGGGAAAGTCTTGGACCTCGTATTTTTCCTCTGTAAAATGAGGCAGAAATGGAGGAGGACTAAGACCTCCTCCAGCTTTAATTGTATCTCATAAAACAAAAGTCTTTGGTCACTGTAAAGGGAATTTAGGATAATAGATTTAGAGCCAGGCTAGATCTTAGATGTCATCTGGTCCAACACCCTCATTGCTGGAGATGAAGAATGTGAAACTCAGAGAGATGACTTGCCTAAGGTCACCTAGGTAGTAAGTGACCAAGACCAGACAAATCCTTTAGAGATCCTAATCCAGTACTCTTTCCTGGACCAAATGCCTCTGGGTCAGGCATCAAGATAAGTAGAGGAGGTACTTTGGGAGGTGCTACCTATCAACCATCTCCCTATCTCCTGACAAAGTCATTGTTGGCTAGTCACTAGAATCTTCTCACTTTGAACTCATCTTACCTCTGTGTACCTATCTTCATAGGGTTTAAAACCAAAAAGGGCCTTAGAGACCATTCTAGTCTAACATTTTCATTAAAAAAAATATTTTGGGGGTAGCTAGGTGGCTCAGTGGATTGAGAACCAGGACTAGAGATAGGAGATCCTGGGTTCAAATCT
The DNA here is from genome assembly GCF_016433145.1 of Gracilinanus agilis. Classification (NCBI taxonomy): domain Eukaryota; kingdom Metazoa; phylum Chordata; class Mammalia; order Didelphimorphia; family Didelphidae; genus Gracilinanus; species Gracilinanus agilis. The sequence goes on along the minus strand of NC_058131.1, from coordinate 64,054,639 downwards.
GGCTTTGGACTCTTCCCTGCTGTGTGATCCTGAGCAAGTAACTTAATCCCCATTGCCTAGCCCTTACCACTCTTCTGCCTTGGAGCCAATGTACAGTATTGACTCCAAGATAGAAGGGTTTAAAAAAATATATATATAGTATATTTTATATCATTTCATATTAATATTATATATTAAAAATATATTTCCCAATTTTGCATATAAAAACAATTTTAAACATTTTTTAAATCCTTACTTTTCCTCTTAGTTACAACCTTAAGATAGTAGGTCAAAGGGGCAGCTGGGTAGCTGTGGAGTGAGAGTCAGGCCTAGAGACAGGAGGTCCTAGGTTCAAATCCGGCCTCAGCCATTTCCCAGCTGTGTGACCCTGGGCAGGTCACTTGACCCCCATTGCCCACCCTTACCACTCTTCCACCTATGAGACAATACACCGAAGTTAAGGGTTAAAAAAAAAAAAAAAGATAGTAGGTCAAAAACTAGGCAAACTATGACTTGTGCAAGTTCAAACAACTGAGGTCACATTTAAAACCAGGCCCTCTTGACTCTAGGTCTGATGCCCTATCCACTGTGCCACCCGGCTGCCCTTTAATATTTTGCTTTTACATTTGAATTCATTTAATAATATTTTATTTTTTACCAAATGCATGTGAAAGCATTTTTAACATTTTATTTTTCAAATTTTGAATTTTAAATTTGAAAATTTTTGAAAAATTTGAAAAAATTTTGAAATTGAAAATGTGAAATTCTCAGTTCTTCCCTCCCTTCCCCCCTCCCTGAGAGAATAAGCAATGTGAACTTTTCTGTTTTCAAATGAGGAAAGTACCAGAGTACAAGATAGGGGAAGTCACTTGCTCAAGCTCACACGGCTAGTAATGAGCAAAGGCAGGATTCAAACTCTCATTCCAGATCCAAGATCCTTTCCATTAGACACCATCAAAGTTCGAGGCTGGCCCAATGGGGAACCCAGCCTTGAAGTGAAGAAGTGAGAAAACAGCTCAGACCCAGTCAGACTACTCAGAATCTGTATATGTAAAAAGTCAAAACCCGAGGGTTTGTGGGGTTGGTTTTGTTTCTCAGAGAATCTTATCACATCCACACTTCTGTTGATGTTTTTTAACCCTTACCTTCCATCTTAGAATCAATACTGTGTTTTGGTTCTAAGGCAGAAGAACCGTAAGGGCTAGGTATTGGGGGTTAAGTACTTGTCCAGGGTTACCCAGCTAGGGAGTATCTGAAGTCAGATTTGAACCCAGGACCTCTCATCTTATCTGAAGTCAGATTTGAACCCAGGACCTCCCATCTCTGGGCCTGGCTCCCAATCCACTGAGCCATCTTAGCTGCCCTCCCAGAGTTTTATAATAAAAGGTGGGTAAGTATCACAGTTTGGGCTGCTAGGGGGCACCATAGTGCA
>NC_058131.1:64009857-64041025 GCF_016433145.1 Gracilinanus agilis | reverse complement strand
TGGGAATCCACCCTGAAGGGAATCTCAGGCTAGCAGTTGCAGACTGAATAATGGACCCCACGGTAAATGCTAAATACCCTTTTTGTCTTAGGTAGTTTCCCCATAGTATCAGAGATCCTGCCCAGGAAGACACACCTGGGCAGGGACCATCCTTTAGTACCCATTGTGTAAGCAGCCCCTGCCCCTATACCCTAGCCTCTAGCTATGATCCCTTTCTCTAGCTTGATTATATCCTGTCAATCATCTCTCCCAGCCCCTGGATCTTCCCAAATGGTATATAAGTTCCCCAATTTCCTTTGTCCCTAGGAGTGGTCATCTAGCGTGGTGTCACTCCCAGGGGGATCAGGGAGCAGAGCGAAGCAGTGTTCCTTTAGACTCTGCACAAGGCGCAGCTCTGCATAAGAGGCCAAGTAGCCCTCATCCCCCTTTCCCTTGATTAAAGAGTGGTTTTATGACTATTTAATAGTCCCGCGTTTTTCTAAGTTAACAATGTCCAACCCTTGGTTACCTCATCTTCTTGGCCTCAGACACTTACTGGCTTGCATGACTCTGGGCAAGTCACTTAACTAACTCTGTTGGCTTGAGTTTCCTCATCTGTCAAATGAGCAGGAGAAGGAAATGGCAAACCAATCCAGGATCTTTGCCAAGAAAACCCCAAATGAGGTAACCAAGGGTTGGACGTGACTGAAATAGTGTTCAATAATGGAGATAAAAATATAAGGGGGAATAAAAGGCCATCAAAGAGCTTACACTCTAATGGGGGAAGACAATCCCCCCAAAAGCAGCTGAAAAGAGGGAAGGTGTTCACTCCCCCAGAGACATTTCTGTGAAGATCTCATAAGCCTGTGACAATTAGGAGAGGCTTGGAGGTGCAAATTCTGAGATCCTATTGAGTCAGTCAACAAGCATTTTTATAGCACTGACAGTGTATGTGAGAAGCAGGCTGGCCCTAAAGGCTTGGGTCATGCTGATCCTCTTTGTGAAGAGGAGAACAAGATAAAAGGGATGATAACTATATTTAGCATCTCTCTTTTGCCAGTCTCTTCATTTCCTTGGAACTGAGTCATAAAGCATCAAGACCACAAGTTGTGGAAGCTGGAGTCTGTTTACCCCAAATCAGCAAGAACCCCAAACTGCTGCTGAATCTGGTTCACACAATCTGATAAGAGATTGGGGAAAAGAAGCAGAAGCCCCTTCTCCAAAGATCCTTCGTGAACTGTTGCTGTGTGTGTTCTGGGAATGCTTCTGTCAGCCAAGAAAGACTGTGGAGGGAACTAAGTAGGAATGACAGAGAAAGATAGTTATCAATGGCTTTCTGTATGTTCTCTTGTGGCCAGAGCCAGTATCCCTTCATCAGATCTCCTTAGGTGAAGGAAGAAGTGATGCTGAATTTCTTTTTTATTTTCTCCTTTGTGCAATGAAGCTAAGGTGATCACGTAACAGGTATCTACAAAGTGACTTTAATAGAGATACTGAAAGAATCAGTTCTTTCAAGAGGATGCAGGGAGAGATCCAAAATACCCAATTTTATTTCATTCCCTCAATTGCAACCTACCCCAGAGCAAGGGATAATTATTTTGTAGCAGGTATCTGGGCTGGGGCAGGACTAGGGAGCTCTGGAATTATATGGATGGGAAAGCTGGTTGAGATTTTAAATATTAAGCTTTTTACCCAATAGGGAGGAAAAACTCTGGGAGACAGAATAGTAGCTGGGGGACTAATTCATATTATTCCCTACACTTTCATTCAAACCCCTTGCCTTGATTTTCATTTACGTGAAAGTACAAAGGAGTCAATGTTCCAAATCAACAACTTATATATGTATACAACATATCTGTGTATCATGTTGTTAAATGCAGCTTTGAGAAGGGATTATGTTGACCGCACTGACTTCATGGATGGAGTGGGTATTGAGGAAATTTACCACTCCTAGAGCCTTTGATTTGACCAGACTTTAATCATATCTAGATTAATTCCTCAATGTCTAGATGACTTAAACAGTTAATAACTGACCAACTAAAAAAATCTAGAACTTTTGATCTCCTCAAATGTTAGTTACTCCTCCCCATTGCTGTCCCCTTCTGATCACTTCCCTGTGGAAGAGTATTTAGACCCACTCTTCTGCCTCATTCCTTCACTCTTTAATGTGAGGTGACCTCGAACTACAGTTATTTTGACTTAATTAAAGACTTTTTTGTTACTTTGGTAGTCCTTTATTTCAGGTTGACAGTATTAAAAAAAATACTCCCCCCCCCCCCCAAAAAAAAAGTCATGAAACAGTGAGAAATTAAGTTGTGAAGACAAAGGAAGCTTCAGGTTAGTTCATGAAGTATTTAGGTACTAAGTAAAGGTGCCACAAGTTGGCTATACATTGACTCAGAAAAGCACAAATTAATGTTATCTGTGTTGTGTTGTACTTTTATTTAATTTGTTAAACATTTTGCAATTACTTAAAAAAACACAAACAACTCTTATCTTAGAACCAATGCTGTATATTGGTTCTAAGGCAGAAGAGTGGTAAGGGCTAGGCAGCAGGGGTTAAGTGACTTGCCCAGAGACAATTAGGAAGTGTCTGAGGTCAAATTTAAACCTAGGACCTCCCCTCTTTAGGCCTGGCTCTCAATCCACTAAACCATCGATTTAGCTGTCTTTCCAATTACATTTTTAATATGGTTTGGCCTGCATACTCTGGAGTGCTAGAGCCTTGAGTTTGACTCCTCAGAACTAGATGATGTCAAGGATTCCTTCTAGGTGTAACATTGTACCTCCAAATATTCTACAGTCTTTGGTCACTGCTACCTCTAACATTTTGTGTCCTCATATCCAATAGGTTACTTTCAGCTCTAATGTGAAGATGGGATTAATCCTACCCTGCCCATTTTTAGATTTAATCACTAAAGGTGTAAACACCAGCTCTTAATTCTCAAGTGGGGGAGGTCTGTAACCCATTTGTACAAGAGTGGGTGACAAATTAGAATTGGCTGCCTGTCCCCTGGGCAATCCTAAGCAAAACCTTTGTTGTGATTGATAGTAGAGGAAGGCACAGGAAGTGACACAAAAGAAGCATTTTTAAAATGGAGTGACAACTTCCTGTGAGACAGTTCTTCTCTCTCTTTGGCCTTGAACTGGACCTGGAGGATCTCTGGCTGGGACCTTGGACTTGGTGAGACTATTATATAGTCTCTCTTAGAGCTACACTTGGTAAGTGAAAGAGGCTGATTCTCCTCCTTAGCTTCCCTGGAGATACTAGCCTAGTCTCTTGATTGGGAGGAGCCCACAGTGGCTAAAATCCTTGTTAATTGACTTTTTAGGCTCTCTGGCTGGGCCTCTGGAGCTCTGCTGGAGTAAAGCCAAGACTTGAACACATAATCTACTTTGTTAGTTAGACCTCTTACTCTACTCTCTTCTCATTTCTCTACTTTCACTCTCTCCTATATTTTATAAATAAGTTGCTAAAAATCATTTTAGAATTGATATTCAGTCCAACCAAACAATAATTTTCCCCTTTACATTTCGGCAACCAGAAGGCTGTGATGAGTACTCTCAAATTTTCTTGACTCTTCTTTCACTCTAAATCTCAAGTCAGCCTCTTCTACATTTCACAGCTGTGGAAAGATAAGTTTAATTTTTTTTCTTTTTTTCCTTAAAATAACAATCATTTTTTAGGTAGGGCCCTAAAGCCTCACCTTAGTTATAAGCTGGCTGGTTTGCCTTCTTAAATAAGAAGTGAAACCTGTGGAAATTAGTCAGGAAGAGCAGCATTAAAGTAAGAAAAAAAACTGGTCCTTTTTTTTTCTTACTTTAATGAAAAAGTAGTTTATAAAAACTTTTGCTCCAGACCAACTCAGAAGAGGAAGTATGTTCCTGTACTTAGCTTCAGACAAAAGGCTTCCTGGCCTGCCCTCCACCAATTAATTAAATCCTTAAATCAAGGTGTGACATTCTTAAAGGGACCACATCCTTGTAAATGCTCACACCCTGACCTTGACCCCTAGCCAGTAGTGCCATCTACTGACAAAAACCAGAGTTATAAGCCATATAAAATAAAATTAGATAAAATACCCCTATATCCCACCCATAATAAAACAAAAATTAAAAATATAAATATATATTTTTTAAGAAAAAAATTGAACTTACTTTTCTGCAGCTATGAACTGTAGAAGAGACTGACTTGAGATTTGCAGAGTGAAAGAAGAGTCAAGAAAATTTGAGGGTACTTCTCACAACCTTCTGTGAGACAAGAGGGGTCCTGAGAGTCAAGTGGGGTTAGAGCAGGGGTAGGCAATGTATGGCTCGTCTGAGGTCCAGATATGGCTCTTTCTGCAGGAGCCATAAAGTCCATTTTTTTTCAGACGCTGTTACAGGAGCCGCACTGTGAGCGCTGAACGGCTCTCACGAAATTACATTTTAAAAAATGTGGCGTTTATGGTGCTCAGGGCCAAAAAGTTTGCCGACCCCTGGGTTAGAGGGTTCACTCTGGGTGAGGCTTTCTCAAAGGAGCCTGAGGAATGGTCAGACAGGAGAACCAGGAGAGGAAACCTAGAAAGGCGGATAAAAGTGATCAAAAGGCTACAGAGATGAAGAATGAGGACCGAGAAAAGGGTCCCGAATTTGGTCCCTTTCAACTGCTATGTTCTAAGGTCACTGTTCTCCTTAACGTTTTATGTCCTAATAATCTAGATGGTCAGTTTGAGCTCTAACACTCTGTGTCCTCATATTCTATAGTCTAAGGTCACTTCTCCCTTTCACGCTGTCTATTCGAACATTCTATGTCTTAAAATCTTTAAGATCTCTTTCAGCTCTAATGCCCGAGTTCTAACATAATATTCTAAGATCACTGCCAGTTAGTGTCCTAACATTCCACATCTAAGTTGCCCTGCTGGCTCGGACACCCCGTGTTCCACACTCTCTCCCTTCTGGGGTGAGTGTCCCCCCGTGGTACCAGCCAGCTCTGACCCTCTCGGTCCGGATTTTACAGTCTAAGGTCCCTACTGACTTGGACACTGTGTGTTCCTGCCCTCTCCGCTTTGGCAGGTCGGTGCGGTCGCCTTCTCCCCGGGTCCCCTCCCCCCGGGGCGCTCTAAGCACTGACATCCTGCAGGATTTCCCAAGGTCCCAACCAGCCCAGACATTCCTTCGGCGTTGGTCCCTGAGATCCTGGTCCCGACTGGGGGCGGGGAAGGGGTAGATGTCCCCGCCCCCGCTCAGGCGGCCCCTCCCTTCTCCTCTCCCCCCCGCAGGCCAGGCGGGGTAAGCGAGGTAAGGCGAGGGGACGAAGCCTCCGGCCACCCTCCTCGGGCTCTTCCCATTGGGCCCCGCCCCTAGTCGTCACCGGAGGGGCGGCTCCCGTTTAACCAATCGCAGCGGTGAAATGAGGCTGGAGGGTGTGCTTCGCTGCCGCTTTCTCTTCCCAGCCGGGAGCCCCGGGGGAACTTGGAGCAGAGGGAAAACCTAGGGGCCAGAGGGCTGTGCGCTCGCGCGGGCGGCTCAGCAGGTAAGTCGGCTCTGCTAGTTCAGGTGAGGCAGGGGGCGCGCGGCGGGGTGGAGGGCACTGATCGAACCGGCCAAAGAGGGTATTGAAGAGAGGCGACCGCCGCCGCAGTCCTCCGCGCGCTGACCCGGGGCTGCCCCTGGCCCCAGCTCGGGCCACCCGAACTTTGCGGCGGGGGTGGCGGAGCCTGGGGCTCCCCGCCGAGGTGGGGGCGGACCCTAGATGGGGCGGGGGCGGGGTCGACGGACCGGAACCCTCCCCTTTCCCCCTGCAGCCACGGGCACCTACATAGCCAAGTTTCTTGAGTGCTCCCATTTTACAAGTGAGGAAACTGAGGCCCAGCGAGAGGTGCACTTGCCCCGGGGTTGCCCAGATAGCAAGTATCAGAGTTGGGATTCCAGCCCTGCTCTTTACTGCCCCGGCCAGGTAATCAACAATTCACCTGGCCTTAGGCACAAAACCTAGACTAATCCCTGTATAAATGTTAGCTAGGCATCACCACCACAAATTTCATCATCATCATCAAGGCAACTACCCCTCCCCCTTCCCAATATACATCTGCAGCTTGTCCAGGGTCTAAGTAAGTAACCAAGCCACACTTGAACCTCCCCCATCTTTGACCTCACTACATACAGGTAGGTCCCTCTCCCCTTTATGAGCCCCTGAGTTTTGTCAAGGGTAAAATGCCAATGAGAATCCTGGTACTGCCCCTCCTCACTCAGGGTGGTGAGTAACCCTGAAAAATGTGTGGTCTCTTCTAATTTGCCCATTTTGCAGATAAAATCATCTGAGGTCCAGAGCCTGATTCACTTCAGAGTCATTCATTAGGAGACCCCAGCCTATGCCTTCTTTTTCTTTTTTTCCCCATTCACTTTTCCCCAGAGTGCTATTAAATCTACCTTTTCTAAAATTTCATTAACTTCCCTTATTTCTTTCTTGTTTATTTTTTTGGTTAGATTTATCTGATTCTGAGAGGAGAAGGTTGTGTCCCCCACTAATATTTGCTATCTATTTCCTCCTGAAGCTGATTTAATTTAAATTTAAATTAATTTGGAGACTATACCTTTTGGTGTATATATATTTAGTATTGCTATTACTTCTTTGTTTATAGTACCTTTTTATCAAATGCCTCCTTTTTCTAACAGACAGTGCCTAGGGGCAGAAAAAAAACCTCAGTTGTGTGGATTGATGATAATTGAGGCTTTTACCTTGGGTACTGCTAGTTGAAAAGAGGGAGGTGCCCCTTGTTTTCTGCCTGGAGGTGATGATTGTTGTGGCCTGGGGTAAGTAAACCAGCCCTGCCTTCCCTTGACTCAGGCTGACCTTTGAGGGAGTTGAACCAGTTTTTTTATGGGTTACCCAGTTGAATGGAGGCCTGCCTACTAGTGATGGCCTTAGAGCCTTTGGGTCTGGGAGTTAGTGAACTTGGACTTGGTTGGTGATTTTTGATTGATCGATGTTTAAAAAATCCTTACCTTCTGTCTTAGAATCGATACTGTGTGTTGGTTCTAAGGCTGAGTAGTAAGGGCTAGGCAATGGGGGTTAAGTGACTTGCCCAGGGTCACACAGCTAGGAAGTGTCTGAGGCCAAATTTGAACCTAGGACCTTCCATTTCTAGGCCTGGCTCTCAATCCACTGAGCTACCCTGCTGCCTCTGTGGTTCTTGTTTTAGATGCTTGGTTTCTTTTTGTTCTGACCAAGAGACAAATACTTAAACTGAATACAATTATCCAGTATTTTGTGCATTTGAATTGGTAGGATGGAGTAAACTTTTTAGGCATCTCTAATGACTATGGTTCCAAAATCTTGCTTGTCTTTTCCTGCCTAAATTTATAGAGGTTTAAATATCTGTTGAAGGATGTTAGGATTTAAAACTGGAATTAGCTTCATGGGCTCTTAGAGCTGGAAGGGATGATAGAGATCATCTTATTCAGCCCTCTTATTTTATAGATGAAGAAATTAAGACCTAACTAAGTTAAATGACTTGCCCAGGATCCTACTGGTGGTCAGTAATGGAGGTGGGACTTGAACACTGGTCATCAAATTCAGCCTTTAAATGCTTTGAATTCTTTTAAAGGACAGTGCAATAGTTTCAATATCTGTCATTTTAAGAATCAAATCTTTCTTAAGCTTTGAATTCTTTTTTTTTTAATTTTCAGGTTTAAAAAAATCTGATTCTCTTCAAGGAATAGTCTGATCCAGTCTAATTTCATAATGGCCAGTACTGTGTCCTATTGGATTTTAAATTCAGCCAGAAACCGCTTACAAGGAAAAAGACATTTGTACTTAAGATTTGTCCAAAATAAGAATAAGTTGAAATGGAAGGATTTTTCTAAAAGGCTATTTAAACCAGTAGCAGTGGATTGTGGACCCCACAGTAATGGCTTCTTTCAACAAAAAGCTTTCAGACACACTTCTACTGAAGAAGATGACTTTCATTTGCAACTCACACCTGACCAGATAAGTGCAATCTTGAGAGCCGGTGAATCATCACATAAAATTCTTGAATTTGAGGGCAAATTTCCTAATCCAGTGTTAAAGTTTGAAAGCAATCAGTTGGCCGCCAACTCTCCAGTTGAGGACCGTCGAAGTATAGCATCTTGTCTTCAAACTAAAGGGATGATGTTTGGTGTCTTTGATGGGCATGGGGGCCATGCTTGTGCCCAGGCAGTGAGTGAAAGACTCTTCTATTATGTTGCGGTGTCCTTGATGTCTCATAAGACCCTGGAGATGATGGAGGATGCCATGGAGTGTATGAAACCTCTATTGCCCATCCTGCAGTGGTATAAGCAACCAGGTGACAGTATTTACAAGGAAGTTACATCATTGCACTTTGACCACCTCCGGGTCTATTGGCAAGAGATGCTTGACCTGCATATGGAAATGGGGCTCAGTGTAAAGGAAGCCATAACGCATTCCTTCCAGAGACTGGATTCTGACATTTCTCTGGAAATTCAGGCTCCCTTAGAAGATGAAATGCTAAGAAACCTCTCCCTGCAGGTGGCATTTTCTGGTACAACAGCATGCGTGGCCCATGTTGATGGCATTCACTTGCATGTGGCGAATGCTGGAGATTGTCGTGCTATACTTGGGATTCAGGAGGAAAATGGGACATGGTCTTGTCTGCCCCTTAGCCAAGACCATAATGCTTGGAACAAAGCCGAGATGTTAAGGATAAAGAAGGAGCACCCCAAGTCTGAGGAAAGGACTATTATCATTGAAGATAGGCTGTTGGGTGTTCTTATGCCTTGCAGGGCATTCGGTGATGTCCAGTTAAAATGGAGCAAAGAATTGCAGCACAGTGTCCTCCAGAGAGGTTTTGATACTGAGGCTTTGAATATTTATCGATTTACCCCTCCTAACTATTACACTCCACCTTATTTGACGGCAAAGCCAGAAATCACTTACCACAAACTGAGACCTCAGGATAAGTTCCTCGTAATAGCTTCTGATGGACTGTGGGATTTGCTGCGTAATGAGGATGTGGTGAGACTTGTCGTGGAACACCTTGAGGAGGCCAGTAGGCAGAAGCCTGAACTAGATAAGAAACCAGCTAATTTGGGCCTCATGCAGAACCTGTTACTCCAGAGAAAAGCAAAAGGGATCCATGCCCCTGACCAAAATGCAGCCACGCATCTAATAAGGCATGCCATTGGATGCAATGAATATGGGGAAATGGAGCAGGAGAAGCTTGCTGCCATGTTGACTCTGCCTGATGACTTAGCACGGATGTATAGGGATGATATCACAGTTACGGTGGTTTATTTTAATTCTGACTCAATTGACATGTTTTATAAGGAGAACCAATAAGCTTCTGCCCCTTTCCCTACCTCTTGCAAAGTTGATTTAAGTGTTGGGATATAAAATTTTTTATTTGTTTAAGCTGTCATATTTGAACTTAACTGTAAGAAATGGAAAGCAATGTTCAGATTTCTGCTGAAAATATTTAATTTAGTTGCCTAGGCTAGATTTTAGCCTAACTAAGTTAAATAGAGGCAGCGGTCTCCATAGTGTATCTGTTGCCATAAGCACAAAGAAACCCACTTTGAGGTCAGAGCATAGCCAGTATAACAGAGAGGTGGTGGTGTTTTTTTCAAAGAGAATTTGAATTGGGAAAATCTGATCCCGAATGCTACTTGGAGCTTGAATCACAGAGTAGAAATATACCAGTAGTTTCTCTCTACATTTCCAGTCTACTGTTGAACCCCACAACCCCCCGCTCTACAGGAATATACAAATTTAAAAGCCGTAGCTTGTTTAAAAATGAAGTACGACAGGATCCTCTTAGGTCATATCCCTCTACTTGTAAACTTGATAATTCTCACGAATGATTGTAATATGCATACCATGGTCCTTGTAAGTGCATTTAGTAAAGTCATGTTTTACTTAGGTTAGGCCCTAGAAAATTTGAACATAAAACTTGCAATTAGATCTCTGCATGGATGCCTTAAAATCTACAGGAACAGCTAGTTCCACTGTGGCTCTTCAAATACCTTCTTCCTGTTATTGGTAGGACCTTCTTCCTACCCCGTCCCCCTTTCCCCTAAGAGTAGCTGGTAGAATAGTTAGGTGAATTCTGACACAACTGTCGGTATCCATCTCTATTTTCTAGCTTCTGGCAGAGACTTAAAGACCTCTGCGTTTCTAGGCATAATTTTCCCTGAAGATCCTTCTAGCTTCATACCTTTTGATGAAGCAATCCTTCCTTCCTTTTAGCTAACAGGATGGTTCAGATTACCTCTGCTCCTTTGACCAAGCCTTCTGTTTGCTGTTGCTGACAACATAAAGGGGAAATGATGTAGAGGGGAAAATTCCACATTTTTCCTTCTTCCTAAATTCCACTTGAAGGAGAAAATTGAGACTGTCTGGTAGACAGTACCTGCTTTTTAGCTTTATGGAGAGGAGCAAGCTTTCCTATCAGATTTGAATCAAGAAGGGAATTGGACGAGTGCTGAGGTTGAAGTCAGAAAGACCTACTGCCTCTGAAAGAACTCTGCCTCTTTGCCTCTTACACTTTCCGTGTGTGAACTGGAAGAAGCCTTTTGACCTCCAGATAGCTCCTTTGGGATCTACTAAATCATAGAAGGTCTGATTCGTGGAAGAAGCTCCTATTCTGGGAGTCCTCTCTCTTAAGGAAATCATAACTCCTTTACCTATTCAGATTGATGGTTTTTTTTTTTCCTTTTAAACCTTCACCTTCTGACTTAGAATGAATACTATGTATGGATTCCAAGGCAGAAAAGTGGTAAGAGATAGGCAATGAGGGTTACATGACTTGTCCAGGGTCACACAGTTAGCTAGGAAGTATATGAGGTCAGATTTGAATCCAGGACCTCCTGCCTCTAAACCTGGCTCTCTATCCCTTGAGCCACATGACTGCCCCAAAAGGTAGTTTTTAATTTTTTTTTTTTAAATCCTTACCTTCCTGTCTTAGAATCAGTATTGTGTATTGGTTCCAATGTGGAAGAGTGGTAAAGGCTAGGCAATAGGGGGTAAATGATTTGCCCAGGGTTATTTAGCTAGGAAATATCTGAGGCCAGATTTGAACCCAGGACCTCCCATTTCTAGCCCTAGCTCTTAATCCACTGAGCCACCTGGATGCCCCCCAGAGGGGAGTTTTTAAATTGGTATCTGAGGTAGAGCTGTATAGGCTTTAACTTTTATGTCTTACTAATGTACTATCATGAACCACATTCATTCTCTTTGGGGTGGTGGGTGACTTTTAAAATTTCTCTTCATGCTCTCCCTATTCTTCACCTTCACTCCCTTGTGAAAATGGAATGTTCTTAGAGCAAGTGATGTTTGGTGCATCAACAATTGGGACTGTGCCCATTGGGGATGGAAACAAGAGTACCACAGCTCAGTTGGTGGCATCAGAAACTCTTCAAAATTTTGAGTAATAATGAGGGGGAAGGAAGAAGCCATGTGAAAGAGCTATGATTTTTTTCTTTATTTAAAATCCTTCCATCTTAGAATCATTTTGACTGAACAATTTTTTTTTCTTTAGGCAATGGGGGTTAAGTGACTTGCCTAGGGTCACACATCTGGGAAGTGTCTGAGGCCAAATTTGAACCTAGGACCTCCTGTCTCTAGGCCTGGCTTTCAATCCACTGAGCTACCCAACTGCCCCAGAATCATTTTGAGAGGCACAAGAGGGGTAAGGGCTAGGCAGTGGGAGTTAAGTGACTAGCCCAGGGTCATAAAGCTAAGAAGTGTCTTGAGGCCAGATTTGACTTCCCATCTCTAGGCCCAGCTTTTAATTCGCTAAGCTACCTAACTGCCCCTATGAGACAGACTTGGAATAAAAATTTTGAGAATCTTCAAAGGCTTAAAAACTAACATCTTGTAGTGTTCCTTTTCTCCTCCCCTCAGTCCAGGGAGAAAAATGCCTTCAAAGTTAAACTATCAAAGGTGTATGGCTTGGGCTTATTGACCCCTGGCTTCTTTTCATTTGATGGCACTTGCCAGTTTTATTGTACCCATTGCCCACTGATATCAAGAGAATTAGCACTGAGGGTTAAGACAATTTGTTGTATTGCCTTCTCCGCTGGAAGACTATTCTCATTTATGTGCCTATTTGAGTTTCAATTTTTTTTTAAACCCATACTTTGGGATCAATACTGGGTGTTGGTTCCAAGGTAGGAGAGCAGTAAGGGTCAGGCAATGGGGGTTAACTGACTAGCCCAGGGTTGCGCAGCTAGGAAGTGTCACAGGCCAAATTTGAACCCAGGTCTTCCCGTTCCTACCCATTTTAGTTTAACATAGCTTTGGTGCTGTTGAGTACTCAATAAAACCTAATTCTGCATCTTGAATATTAATCCAAAATAACTAGCAACTGGTTTTGAGTACGCCTATATTTTTTTCATCCAGGCAAATATATTTGTCCCCCCATTCCCATGATAGCCTTACGGATCAACTAGTGTGGCTTGCCTTAATTTACTTTGTTAAAGATGTTGCTTGAGTCAAGGACCCTGGATTTCTGGGAATAAGAGTGCTGTTTCTGACAAGAAAATACCTATGAATTATTTTCCTTTTAACAATTGAGTGGGCTGCTAGTACTGATATATTTCATTCAACCACCCTTTTTTCCTTTTAGCTTGCTAAACATCAGCATATTTGCAGGGATTGGGGGGGGGGTAGCTGGGTAGCTCAGTAGATTGAGAGCCAGGCCTAGAGACTGGAGGTCCTAGGTTGAGATCCAGCCTCAGATACTTCCCAGCTGTGTGACCCTGGGCAAGTCACTTGACCTCCATTGTCTACCCTTACCACTCTTCTGCCTTGGAACCAATACACAGTATTGACTCCAAGACAGAAGGTAAGGGTTAAAAATTTTTTTGCAGCAGGGTAGGGGTGAGGGAGAAAAGTCTTTTAAAAAGTTATAATTATAGACTGAGAGATTTGAGCCATCTTTGAGACTTGAGCTCTCCCTGTTTGGGATTATAATGACCACAAGCAGTTTTTATTGCATAATGTGATATGGATCAGGATTTGGAAGAAGTCCAGACTCCACTGCAATAATGCACTTTGCAGGCAGGGTGGGTGCCTGGAGATCCTTTCTTCTGCTTCGGAGAAATTCTCTCCCACCTGGTATATTTTCTCATGTCCTGGAAGGATGGACCAAAAGAAGTGGCTTGTATTTCTTTTTGGGGATTGCTGGGAACATTAAATCTGACCCAACGAGCAAGCTCCAGAGCAGTTTGGGTTAAAGAATCCAATCACGAGTGTTTAGAAAGACTCCAGCCTGATGGACTATGTACTGTACTCTTGGCTCTGATTTACCTTCTCTGGGCACGTATTAGGGTGGGAACTTTTATGGGATGGGAGATGAGCAACAAAGTTCTCTTAACCTAAGAGAAATATAAATGTCTAAAGCCTATTGGATCATGTTTCTCAGCTTGTTTTTAGATTATTCCAGATTATCTTGTATTTAGGATTCAAGTGGCATCGCAAGTTTGTTGTAATTTGGCTATAGACTTCGCAAATATAATTTGGTGCTTAATGTGTGACATTCTTAAAAATGAACAAACCTATAAAACTCAGGTAGTATTTGCAATAATCCTTAGGAATTGTTTTATTCACAAATAATTTTTTTCTTCGGTTACTGATAATGGTGCGGAGGCTAAAATTTTGTCAAGGGGGATGATGGTACTGATTCCAAGTTCTAATGAATAGGGCTGACTTGAGTTGTTCAGTTTAGCATTCCAAGCCAAGTTCTGTGATTTTGCTGACTGCTAATGTATTTAGAGAAGCACATTAATGCAAAAGAACATTCTAAATTAAGGAATGCTTTTCCCCCCCAAACTTCATAGATTTAGATCTATCTTCCCTAGCGCTGATTTAGCTACCGAAGCTAATGGCTCTTTTATTAGTAAATATATACAAAAAGTGGAATCTTACATGACTGAGATGAATGGTTTTCAGGACAATCTTAACAAATGAGGAAAAATCTTACCAACTAGTGCCGTTTCCAGTATTCATCCACTAGTGCCACTAATGCGAATGTACTCATAGCACTGATTTCTCATCAACACGGTAACAGCACAACAAAACATTTCCTTAGCTAGTTTTTAGAAGTCCAGAGAGCCACTGATAATACTTTCTCCGGGGTCAGAAAAGCTCCTTTAAAAGTCCTTTGAAGCATTGGTTTTGGGGCAAATAATACCTGTTACAGGTCAGAGAGATGTTCTTTTCACTGTGAACATGAAACGTGATTTGACAGAACAGGCTATGCTAACTGACTAAGCACTTTCTAATAGATTCCATATCTTTATCTCCAAATTCCTCAGGCACCTGCCAGTTTAACTTGCCTTGGAGAAAACGTATTTGTCTTATTTTGTTAAGAATTTACTGTGTTGGGGGAAATAATTAACAATGCTCTTTAATAACTTCCAAAATTTGTATTATGTATACAGATGTTCATAAGACTGATTTCTTTTCCAACTATTGCAGGTATTTAAATGAGCAACTTGTAAATAAAGCTGGGAAACTAATCTTTGCACTTGCTTTTTTTTTTTCCTGGAATCCTTTTTTGTAAGGCCTTAGGTCAATAGATTAGACTAGCTTTAGTTTCACTATCATTATTTGACCCTGGAAATTTTAACAGGCTGTTCAAAGTCTACCCTTAAGAGAAGTTGGATGGATACTCTGTGTACTTGGAGGCTTGTAGCACAAGAAGTTCCCATCACAGTATTTGTTTGTTCTCCTTCCTTTAATGTTCAGTTTAGTAACCTGAAATGGAGAGCAATTGGATACAAGAGGGCTTTATTTAAGGGACAAATAGGTTCTCTTAATTGCATGTGAGGCCTAGTGGGAACACATTCAAATTTTTTAACTGAGCTTTTACTGAATTTTTATGTTTATTGTTTGGAAATTTCTTGACTAGGTGATTACAATGTACAGAATTTGCCCTCCTTACTCCATTCTTCTATTCCCAGCCTCATAACTAAGAGTGGATGAGTTTTGAGTTTCTTTGAAAAGAAAAGGGGCAGTGAGGTGGCTCAGTGAGTGGATGGAGAGTCAGGCATGGAGATGGGAGAGTTTTGGGATTAAATAAGGCCTCAGATAAATCCTAGCCGTGGGACACTTAACCCTGATTGCCTACCCCTCATCCTTCTTTGCCTTGGAACCGATTCTTAGGATCAATTCTCAGCCAGAAGGCAAGGGTTAAAAAAAGAAACAGTAAAGATTTAGAAAAAAATAACTATCACTATTTTAAGGATCCAAGATTTCATCTATGTGGGTATTCTCGCCAGATGCCATTCATAGCTTCTCTATGCCTTTGTTTAATGAGTTACTATGACCAGGATGTTTATCTCCTAGTTTACAAACCTGGTCATCAACTCTGGTCTCTGAACATAGCCAGGCTGGTCCACGGTGAGCAGAGATGGAGCCTTTCCCTTAACCCATAGTCCAAGCCTTTCCAGCTTGGCATTACTTTATAAAAAAGAGCTATTAATATATTAAAAATATGTAAAATATATTAAAAGCTATTCATATGTTAAAAATAAAAGTACATGTTTAAAATATTTAAAAAATATTTTTTTTAGGGAAAACATTTTTTAAGTATTTTTCCGTGATTACATGATGTTCTTTCCCTCCCCTTTTCTCTCCCCCCCTCCCAGAGCTGATAAGCAGTTCTACTGGGTTATATACATGTACTATCACTCAATACCTAAAAACTATATTTTTAAAAGTGAGGAACTTCCCCTCTTTAATATATTAAAGTGGACAAAGCAACGAGTAAATATTTATTGATATTTTGAAAATTTAGTGTCATTACCAGTCCTGGGCTTTCCCTGGTCCCCCAATATTAAGTTTGAGTGCAGGAACTAAACTTTTTGCTGATATTGGTATTCCCAGCTCTTACCAAAATTCTTGGCACATAGTAAAGTGTTTAATAAATCCTTGTTGAGGGGCAGCTAGGTGGCTCAGTGGTTAGAGTGCCTATAGTAACTAATTCCCAAAAAGATCTCTAGAACAGTGGTTCCCAAACTTTTTTGCCTCCCGCTCCCTTTCCAGAAAAAAATATTACTTAGCCCCCGGAAATTAATTTTTTAAAAGTTTTAATAGCAATTAATAGGAAAGATAAATGCACCTGTGGCCATCGCTTCCTCCCTGGATCACTGCAGCACCCACTAGGGGGCGGTGGCGCCCACTTTGGGAATCACTGCTCTAGAACAAAGGTTGGGGCACCAGGTAGCCCCTAGAGTGCCAGGCCTTTCTGGACTTCAAATTTGGCCTCAGTCACTCACTAGTTGGATGACCCTGGGCAAGTCACTTAATCCTGTTTGCCTCTGTTTCCTCATTTGTCAAATGATCTAGAGAAGAAAATGGCAAACCACTCCAGGATCTTTCTCAAGAAAACCCAAAATGGTGTCATGAAGAGCTGACTGAAACAAATAACAGAAAAGAAGAGTTAGGTTTGGTTTGTGTCTTGGCCATCCCAAAGGTAGGCAGCTGGTTCCCTTCTGGAAAGGGCACTCAGTAAAAAATCACAATCAGGTCTAAAACAGTGATTCCCAGAGGACTGACGGTTAGCTAGTTTGATATTACTGCCCCTGCCTGAGATGGGTGTCAGTGTGCGAGGAGAGTCAGCCAGGTAGGCCAGTGGGTAAGAGCACTGGCCTTGGAGTCAAATCCACCTTCAGTCACTTATTTAGCTCTATGATCTTGAACAAGTCAACCACTCTGCCTCAGATTCCTCATCTGGAAAATGGGGATAATAATAACAATACCTACCTCACAGAGTCATAAGGAACAAATGAGATAATATGTTGAATTTTTTTCTTAAACCCTTACTTTCTAAGACAGAAGGGCAAGCGTAAGCAAACAGGGTTAAATGACTCACACAGGGTCACACAACTAGAAAGCATCTGAGACCAGATTTGAACCCAGGTCCTCCTGACCCCAAGTCTATCCAATGTGCCATATAACTGCCCCAATATGTAGAGTTCTGCAAGCTTTAAAGTATCTATAAATGCCAGCTGTTATCAGGTGAATGAACTAGTGTCAGTTTTCCTGACCTGATGGAGCCTTACTTTGATCTCTCTTCCCCTACCACAAGAGAATGCTTAAAAATATTACAAAGGCTCATAGATATGCTTTAACCAAAAAAGAAACAAAAGCCAAACCCATCACACTCATTCTACTCGATGGATGGGTAAAGACCACTTGGCCAAATGCTAGATAAATATTTAAGATGTTTCCCCTCCACCTTGGACTTGAACTGTCAGCTGTGTTGTAAGCATCTCAGTCAGAGGAACCAAACAGGAGAGCTACATCCCATGTATGACCACTTAAGTCCTTCCTGGGACATTTGGAAATACTTCCTATTCTTGTTGTGATTTGGGGAAACTCAGCCTCCCTGACTCCAGAAGGGACCTAAATCTTTCTGATCTTTTGCCAGTCTGGTGGCAGAATCTTTGTCAAGAAAACCCAAAAGGAGAGCCTTTTTCCTGTTAACCTATAAGGGGTGGTCACAGCATCCAAGGACATTGACACAGAAAATAGGTAATTTGGTATTGTGTAAATAGAATTTTGTACCCTTAAACTACATTTCCCAGCATCCCTTTCTCTTCATCCCTTCGTGGTTGCCAGAAATATAAAATTAAAAATTAACATCAAATACTTCAAGTAAGTATTATATTTTAATAAGGCAATCTTATTAAAATATAATACTTGGAGTATTGGATATTAGTTTTTAATCTTACAGGGCACAGCTGACACATCGGGGTCATGGCACTCCAGTCCTCCTGTTAGAGAGATGTCCATTATCTGGTGTGAATCAATATTCATCCACCTTGTATGTAATAATCTCTTTTCCTTGTGGAGTGCCTGTGACAAGTGGCTCAAAGACAAAGGGGCATTAAAAAGCTCTGCTTCTATAGGGAAATGTCCTAGGGTGAGGAAGGAAGGTGCCAAGTATGGGTTTAAATCTGCTTTCAGTGTTGGTCACATCTGCAGTAGGTTTTCTGGGCGAGGGGTACAGCTTGCAAAGGCAGTTCTCTCGCCCTGTGACAGCTAGCTCTGTCATAAAAGCAGTGCAAAATGCTTTCATTGTCAAATTAATTGAACCAGAAATGCCTCTGTTGACTTCAATGTTTATTTCATTTGAAATGTATTTAAGCAGAGAGGCATCAAGGTATATGACAAACAACTGGAATTGGAGTCAATAAGTAAATGGTGAAAGTACTTACTATGTGCTAGGCACTGTGCTGAGCACTGGGGATACTTGTTTGGTCGCTTTTCAGTTGTGTCTGACTCTTCATGACTCCATTTTGGGGTCTTCTTGGCAAAAATACTGGGGTGGCTTGCCATTTCCTTCTCCAGCTCATTTGACAGATGAGGAAACAGAGGCAAACAGGATAAAGTGACTTGCCCAGGGTCACACAGCTAGTAAGCTAAAAAAAACCCAAAAACCTCACCTTCTATCTTTGAATCAATTCCAAGACAGAAGAGTGTCAACAGCTGGGCAATTGGGATGAAGTGATTTGCCCAGAGACACATAGGTAGGAAGTGTCTGAGGCCAGATTTGAACCTAGATCCTTTTGACCCTAGACTGTGCTTTCTAGTTATACCCCTAAGATCAGTTTTGAACTCAGGAAGAAGAGTCTCTACAGTTTCAAGTCCAGTACTCTAGACACTGTGCTGGGGAATATAAAAAGAGGCAAAAGAGAGTTCTTGTCCTCAAGGAATTTACACTCTAATGGGATAGAGAACGTGCAAACAAATATACACAAGCAAGCTGTATACAAGATAAATAGGAAATAATTAACCGAGGGATAGCACTAGAATTTAGAGGGGTTGGGGAAGGCTTTTGTAGGGTCCTGAGTTCAAATCCCAGCTCCAACATTTACCAGCTGAATCACATTGGGCAAATCACTCAAACTATTTTATAATATAAAACAACATAATATAATATATAATAATCATTATATTATATATTATACATATATAGATATAACTAATTATCTAAATAGATTTTTTTGATTTTTAAAATTTTTAAAAATTTTATTTAATAGATTAAGAAAATTTTTCCATGGTTACATGATTCATGTTCCTTTCCTCCCCTCCTCCCACTCCCTCCCATAGCCACTGTGCGATTCCACTGGGTCTAAATAGATTTCTATAGATAAATAGGTCTATTTTAGGTATCTATATCCAAATATGCAAAGTATTTTGTAAACCATAAAGTGCTACAAAAATGTGAACTGATGTAACTGATTATTTACAATAATCTTCTCATCTCTTGGGCCTTTTTTTTCAGTTGATAACAAGACTCACTGACTCCCACAGATCAGAGACTAGAGATAAGCTAATAACTTTATAGACCAAGTGAAAGTCGTGCTGAATTCTCAAAGTTCACAAACAACCTTCTGGGTCCTTGACACAAGCTAAGTTTAAGTGCCTCTGTGCATGCCAATGAACCAAAGGTTCCCCATGTCTAAGAAGATCTCCCCCGAGCCCCATTTGGTCAATTTCCCACTCACCCCCGGCCTCATCTCTGTATGACAATTCTTTCTGTTCTCCCCTGTTCAAATATTGTTTCAATTTGCATTTGATTTCATCACCTTTGGACCTTCAGCCAGTCAATGACTTTGTTGTTGTTATGGTTCAGTTGGTTCAGTTGTGTCCAACTCTGAGTTGACCCCATTTTGGGGTTTTCTTGGCAAAGATACTAGAGTAGGTTGCCACTCCATTCTCCAGAAATTTTTACAGATGAGGAAACTGAGGCAAATAGGGTTTAAATGATTTGCCCAGGGTCAAACAACTAGTAAGTGTCTGGGGCTAGATTTGAACTCAAAGATGAGTCTTTCTGACTCTGTTCACTGAGCCACCTAGCTAACCTTGGCTAATTGCCCTATAATTTCATCGTCAAGTCACCAAGCATTTATTATACTTTCTAACCATTCTGCTAAGTGCTGACAATATAATGACCTGACTCTCTACCCACTGAACCCCCTTTTATTTTATCTTTTACATTTAATTTAACTTTACTTTTTAAAAAAATTGATAATACTGTCTGAAATTCTCCCTTCTTTCAGATACTTTTGAGAATTCATCCCTGAAAACTCTCAAAATTATCACCTATGGGACAGTCCTTTGTTTTTGTAATCTAATATAGCTGTTCTTCCTATCCTTGCCTACATTGGTGTTATTTCTATTTACTTTATGAAGCATTCAGGGATTTTGGAGTCCAAAGTTGCAGCAGGTTTTGCTTTCACTAATGAAGAAAATTTTGTTATAGAAATTTTTGTGGATCCTTTCCATTTTAATAAATCCTCCTTGTTGTCTTCCTTCCAATTTTATCCATAACTACTGTAGGATTTTGCTAAATTGCGTCTCATGCCAAGCTTTCTTCAAACTTGTTTCTCTTCTCATTGTTTCTAATTATTTTATGAGACAACATCATTCATCATCTCCACCTTCCGCTAAGATTTTACGAGCAAGTTTATATTCTAAATTGGTATTTTCTTTGGCTGCCAGCTCTCTCTGACTGGCAAAGATATCATGTATTTTATGACTGAGTAGTTTCTAGGCTCTTTTGTTCACCTCATTGTAGCAATTGATTTATCCTGGTTAACCTTTTTTTTTTTAAAATGACCCTTACCTTCTGTCTTAGAATCAATACCATGTATTAGTTCTAAGGTAGAAGAGTGGTAAGGGCTAGGCAATGGGGGTTAAGGGACTTGTCCAGGGTCGCACAGCTAGGAAGTGTCTGAGGTAAAATTTGAACCCAGGACCTCCCATCTTTAGACCTGTTTCTCAATCCACTGAGCCACCCAGCTGCCCCATGATTAACCTTCTTTAGCAAATAACCATAGGCCAATCAATGTCTATTCTATTATCCATTTCCCCGTTGGTCAGGCTCAGCTCATTTCAATAGATTTTGTTGAAGTTGCCTCATTTGCTTGCAAGATTCTCTTATCATTTTGAATCTAATTTGTAGTCCCTTTTGATCTTTGCTTTAAGCTGATGTTCTAATCATACATGGACAAGCTGATTGAGGAATGACCTCGCCACTGGTAACTACTTGTTTGCTGTCTGTTAAAATAGAATCAAGTTCTTATAGTGATGCTTTTTGCTATTTGTGAGAAGCCGGTGGAGTTGGTTTTATCTTGAATCCAAAGGCAATAAGAACTACCATCTCATGGGATTTTTGACCATTTCCTTTTGTAGTGCTCATGAGGATCATTTGCAGTGAGACCACCATGAAAATAATTACAATTTATGTGCTATTGGCTATTGCAGAGCATGTGAGGGAGAAATTACATGAAAACTTGAAAAGATCCTCCAACATCAGCTTATATTTCAATACTTGGTGAATTCAATCTAACGACAGATACATGAGACTACAGTGAAAAATGATGGGAAATGTAGTTCAGTAGTAAGACACTGAGAGAGACCATTGGCTTCTAGATTGCACAGGAGCCCGATAACGAAACCCACATCTATGCTTGTCTCCTCTGATATGGGCCCCATTCTGGAACGAGCCTTTATCTCCTCACTCCTGGATTACTGCAATACTGCCCGCTGGTTGGTCTTGTGTCTCCCCACTTCAGTCCATCCTCTGCCCATTTGTCAGAGTGACTTTCCTAGACCTCCACAAACTGATGCAGAGTGAAATAAGCAGAATCAGAACATTATACACAATAATATTGTACGATGACCAGCTGGGATAGACTTAGCTACTCTTAGCAATATAATGATCCAGGACAATTCTGAGTAACTTATGACAAAGAATGCTATCTACCTCCAGAGAAAGAACTGTTGGAGTCAGAATATAGATCAAAGCATACTATTTTCCCCTTTAGTTTGTATTTTTATTTTGGAGATTTGATTTTAAATGAGAATTCTCTCACAACAATGACAAATATGGAAATATATCTTACATGATTATACATACATATACACATATACATATACACACACATATATACATATACACGTATACATACATATGTACACACATATATAAATATGTATATATATATATATATCCCAGATTAAATTGCTTACCATCTCAGGGAGAAGGGAGTGAAGGGAGAGAGACAATTTAGATCTTAAAATTCTGGGAAATGTATGTTGAAAATTGTTATTACATGTAATTGGGAAAATAGAATATTAAAACAAAAACAAAGTGATTTTCCTAAAATACAAGTCTATGTCACTTCCTCTATTTAATACGCTCTAGTGGCTCTCTATCATCTGTAAGATCAAATATAAAATCCTCTGCTGGTGTCCAAAGTCCTTATAACCTGCTTCCGTTTCCCTCCTTTTGTCTTCTTACACGTTTCCATTTCATCTCCCTCATGTATTAAGGGATCCAATGACACTGGCCTCCCCTCCTGTTCCCCGCGTCATTTGAAATTGTTAGAAGCCCTGGAAGACTACAACTCCCAGGACTCTCTCTGCTACAACTACCCCTGACACCTCCTACTTCCTTTGTGGGAGGTGTCAGAGAAAGTATAAAAGAGAAAGTTTGGTGCCTTTTCTCTTTCTTCACCCTGAGATCTCCCTTGCTCGCTCTATGCTGGAAGCTCAGCTCTCTCTACCCTGAGACCTTGATCTCTTGGCGCCTTTTTCCCTTTCTGTCTACCTCCTAGTTTTCCCTAGACCTTCCCTTTCCTAATCTAAATAAAACATAGCTATTCTAAACCCTAAATTTGTTCTCTGATCATTTATTTGAGCCCCTGACGGGCTCTGATCAATTTCCCCCACCCACTGGCTGGGAACTGCTATCTTCCTTTCCTTTCCTCTACCTTCCTCTCTCCTTTCTCCCATTCCTCATCCTCCCTTCCTCCCTCCCTTCACTTTTCCCCACACACTCCAAATAAGATATTCCATCTTCCAATTCTGTCCAAAGCTTAGAGTACTCTCCTTCTTCATCTGTCTCCTGGCTTCTCTGGCTTCTTTCAAAACCCAGCAAAAATCCCATCTTCTACCAGGAAGCCTTTTTCGTTCCCTCTGAATTCTAGTACCTTCCCTCTGTTGATTATCTCCTATTTCTCATACATCCATTCCACCTGGTAAAGTCTTCAAATACCTGGGATAGGCATCCTCCTAACTCCCTGATAAGTTTGAAACTTATTGGTTACACCCTCAGCTTGGTTTAGCTTGTCTGCCAAGATTGCTATTTAACAGGGCATGGCTGCTGTGCATGCCACAGTTTCTTGGAGCCATGGGTGAGAGCTGGGTGTCAGGAGGACACCAAGGGAAGAAAGCAGCCCTGAAATCAGGTTTGGCAAGTCCTCACACGAGAGGTAATAGGATTCTCTGAGCACCCTAAATAATTTGTTCCAATGACCATGAAGGTGATGGAAGCAGGTATTGTGGAGTGCTTAGAGCTTGGTCAGACAACAAAGAAGTGAACTGTCACCAGTCATCTTGACTTTTGTTTTTACCATTGGACTTTGATGACTCTGGAAGAGTGAAGCCAACATCTTTGCACAATTAATTCTTTCTCACTTAAATCCAATTTATGCTCCAGTCAGAAGATATCACCAATGATACCATTTTGGTCTTCTTTGAGTACAAAGGACAACAACCAATCAGCCTGTCTCCTGTTTCTTCTGTATTTGCTTGTTTGTATATAGTTGTTTGGATGTTGTCTCTCCCATAAGACTATGAGCTCCTGTTTTTTTTTTTTTTTGGTCTCTCTTGGATTCCTTGGCACTTAGCACAGTGACTGGCACATAGTAAGTGTGCATATTGTAGGCACAATAAATGTCTATTGTCTGACTGACTACGTTTTAGCATATCTCAGTTCTTTCCAAGAACTAAGCCCCATCTCTGAATTCTCCTTTAGAAGGTATATTCTTGAGATCTGCACATTTGTACAGCAGTCAGCAGTCTCTTCTAGATTTTTGCTCAAGAACAGAATTTAATGATTAAAAAAAGAATTTATTAACCAGCTATGTAATGTCCCATGTTTTGAGTTAGGTAGGTACTAGGGAGACAAAGGTGAAAAAAATTATGTAGGCACTACTCTCAAGGAGCTTCCAGTGTAGAATTAGTTGAATAAGTTATATATAAATAATTATAATATATTATTATCATTTATTGAAATATATAAGTAAAATAAAAATTATATAACATACTACATTAGGAATAATGTTAATATTTATAATTATATATTAATATAATCTATTTATGTATTTAAAAAACTCTTACCTTCTGTCTTAGTATCAATACTGTATAACCATTTCAAGGCAGAAGAGTTGTAAGGGCTAGACAGTGGGGGTTAAGTGTATTGCCCAGGGTCATATAGCTAGGAAGTGTCTTAAGTCCCGATTTGAACTCAGGACCTCTGGTCTTCAGTCCTGGCTCTCAATCCACTGAGCCACCTACCTTCTCTCTAGTAATATATATTATATAATATATAAACATACATCCTTAACTATAATCAAAATTATATTAATATACACATTATATAACATTATACTATAATTATATAAATATATGTCATTTAGTATAATTATATAATACATGTGTTATAATTAAAGATACTCTTAAACAAAAGATAATGTTAAATAATTTTAATATGATAGAAATTATAATAAATAACAAGACATATAAAATAATTATAATGAAAGTTGTAATATGTTATAGAATAAGTGTGCAAGATGTATCCAGATAAAAGTCACGAAGGAATCTGAAGGCAAAATGCTCGCCTATTGGTTGCTAGAACTGGGGAAAACCTAATGAAGGAAGACTATCTGTGCCTGGAAGGAAAGGCAGAACTACAAAGAGGGACAAGAGACAATGGAAGAATCCTGTGAGTGTTGGATGAACATTGGCAGAGAGATGGAAAAGGCCAAGATTCCCTCTGGGAACAGTAAACAATTCGTCTGGAACATTAACTGTGTCAAAGGGAATGGATTAAGGATCATTGTTTTCATCTAGTCATCATTTTCAACTTTAACCTAAAAAATCTTTGTAGTTGACCATTGATTTTGTCCACTCTTTCTCAACTCCCACAGTCCAAATGAGAGTTCCCAGATTTCTGGAACTGTGCTGTATTTTCTGCAAATGTCAACTTCAGGATCCTTGAATATCTGGCCTTTGCCCTTTTTTACCTCTTTTTTTTTTATTGTGTGTTCATAAACTGTCATAACTGCTGCCACTCCAAGGGATTTTGAGGGGGAGCAAATGACTATACTTACCAACCAGTAATTCTCTAAGATGTAGCTGTAGGGTGACCCCTCTCTCAGTAGACAGATTCCTTTTCTCAAAGGAGAGGAGCAACATAGAATGAACACTATCAAACCCTGAATTCGGAGTGAGAGAAACTGGGTTAGAATTGTAAGCATGACTATTTACTCTGTTTGTAACTTTGGGTAAGTTACTTTATCTCAGTTTCCTTATCTTGAAAATGTGGTTAGTAACTGTAGCTCTCACTTCAAAGAGTGGCTTGTAAGGTTCAACAAGATAATGATTGAAAAGTCTTTTTCAAACCTTTAAGTGGCATCAAGTGTGGATCAGTTGTTATTATTGTTATTATTATTATTATTATTATTAATTAACCAGCAATTACTGGGCTCTATCCAAAAAGAGAGGGAGCAGAGAGAGTCTCGATACTGGGGGTCTTGCCTAAAGATTTTGGTTAGTATTTAGTGAACTTGTTACTCTTTACTGCCTTTCTTAGTATTCCCCACACATTATAGATTCTTAAATGCTTATTGCATTTAACATTTTTATGCCCTGTTGTCCATTTTCTGACATCTTGTTGTTCCTACAGTATTTCTGGTGACATACTTTTGTTTTGTTTTGTTTTAACAAGGTGTACATTAACATGTATTCTCATTACTGATAGGGCTATACAGATGGAAAAGGACAGAATTCTCCCTAGAATGAACACTTTACAGTCTTGCCTCGATACTCCAGTGAGACTGTTTCATTTCTGAAGAATTAGAATCATTTCTGGTCCTTCTTTACTCCCCGCAATGATCTCTGTAAATGTCTAAGCATTACTAGGTTTTAATAATATCTGTTGAATGAATGAAAGCAGTCACTAAGTCTACAACTTTAGGTGTCATTTCCCTTTTTCCATTTTCCATTTCCTGTTTTTTAGGTCTCATTTACCTCAATTATTAGGTATGGGGATGTTGGAGTAGATCAAGGGTTCCTCACTTTTTTTTTGAGTAATGGACTCCTTTTTGCTAGACTGGTAAAGTTTATGAACCTTTTCTCAGGATAATAATTATTAAATGCATAATAAAGCACATAGAGTTAGAAAAGAAACCAATTATATTGAAATACAGTTATATAAATATACATATTATATATGAGGACTAATATTACTTTTAGTTCATATAACTTCCTTATAGCATATATGAAGTAGTTATATATAAAACATGTATAAATATTAAAAATACAATGTGTGTAAACACACGTACATATTATCCCTTTACAGCTTTCAGTTTTAAGAACTCCTGGATGATCTATTTTCTAAGGTTTTTATAGGAGTGTTCTGGGGAAGAATGGACAGTCTCGTTGGTGGAATATCATCCAGTAGGTAAGAATTGGATGATGAAAGGGGGTGTGATAAATTATAATATAATATAATTAATATATAATAGTTATACATAACCATTACATATTATATAAACAATACCATAATAATTATAATATAAATGACATAATAATATAATAATGATAACATACAATATAATAATAAATCATCTTTGCTGAGGAGAATGGAGTAGGAAGGTATATATTGTAGCACCTAAGAAGCCCGGGATGGTCCCAAATTTTTACCCCTGGTATTGGTGTTACAAAAGACGGTGGGAGCTGTCCAAAGTTGAATGGGCTGCCTCTATAGGTTCCCTATCAACTGTGGCCTTCAAGTGAAGACCTGATGGTCATTTGTAGGATTTGTTATAGACAGGGTTCCTTTAGATCTGCAAAATGGAGATCATAATAGCATATATCTGGGGATGTTTTGAGGAACGAATGAGATTATATATAAAGAGCTTTATAAACCTTAAAACACCATGCAAATGCTTTTTCCTCTACTTCCTCCTGCTCTTCCTTCTCTGGCTCTTCTGGCTCTTTCGCCTGTTCCCATTCTTCTTCTACTTTCTCTTCCTTCTCCTTCTTTGGAAGAACTATAATTAGAGTCCACCATAAGATGTCCCTGTTTCATCTCATATAGTAAGCTGGTATGAGGTATGCATTCTTAAGAGTTTTGATTAATTTCATGGGCTTTCAGGGTGGAAAGGGACCTTATAGTCATCTAGGCTAGTGACGAGGTTCTTAACCTTCTTTGTATCACGGACCCTTTTGACAGTGTGGTGAAGCCTATAGACCCTTTTTCAGAACACTGCTTTTAAATGTGTAAAATTATATATATAATAAAGGTAGTTAAAGTTTCAGGAAAATAAAAATTTTTTTCCTCATAGAAGAACATTGACCTCCTGAAATCTACCCATGAATCCCTTAGAGCAGGGGTCGGCAACCTTTTTGGGCATGAGAGCCATAAACTCCATATTTTTAAAAATGTAATTTCATGAGAGCCGTACAGTGCTCACAGTGCGGCTCCTGTAACAGTGCCTTAAAAAAATTGACTTTATGGCTCCTGCAGAAAGAGCCATATCTGGCCCTCAAAAGAGCCAGATATGGCTCGAGAGCCATACCTTGACGACCCCTGTCTTAGAGGTATGAGGGCCCCCAGTTAAGAGCTGCTGAGATAGCCCAACTTTTTCATCTTACAGGTGATAAAACTGAAGTTTGGTGAGCGGAAGGAAGATCCTTCTTCTTGTAAAAGTGAAATTTGGGAAATGCCATCTAAAAGTATATATATATTTACTATGGACATGTGGGAGACTTTGAAACTATATTTCCCATGATTCCTCATGGTAGACAGCAAGTGGGATGATTTAAGAGAAGAGATATAAACTCCTGTAGTGACTTTGAACTTCCTCTTTAGCTACTGGGTGCAGGATGAGAGGGGAGGTAATTATGGCTGAAGTGGCAGTTTTGAATTCTTACAAGCGCGTGGTCCAATGACTTTATCTATCAGCATGGCTTTAATTAAAATATTAATTTCTATAATTATAGCAGTATTTATTATTTTTAATCATAAAATTCTCTAGGAGAACAAATATCACTCCCTCATCCTCTTATCTCTTTAGTTGGATTTCCTATTGAGGGCTATGTTGTAGTCTCCCCCCCCCCAAAAAAAAAGAACACCATGCATGTGGCTTCTCTGTCTCTTTCCCTCACTTTGTTGTGGAAAAAACCAACTAGTAAACTCCTGGAAGAGTTACTGTTCTTTGCTGAAATCTCTCTCTCTTGTGTTGGAGGTGGGGAAGTTTTGTTATTTTCCTTCAATTTATTAAGTGAATAAATAACTAGGACTAGATGTAACTATTTTATGCTAATTATTTAACTAATACTTATTGTATTACACGGAATATATAATTAATACAATATTATATATAAAAATATGTAGTATATGTACAAAAAATAAAATATTATATACAATATACAATAAGATGCTATTATACAGAGTCCTGTGCTAGGAGCAGCAGGATACATACCAAGATGAGTTAAGATGAGGTCCCTAAAGTCATTCAACTTAATTCAACAAGAATTTATTATATTACCTATCTTGTGCAAGGCATGGGGGATACAAAGATAGAAATAATTCTGTCCTCCAGGGGTTTTCATCCCACTAGAAGAAGCAATGCATGTGTAAGTGTAAAAATAATATATATCTATATCCACATCGATATCTCCGTTGTCTATATTTAGATCTATAGGCAGGTGGAATGTTGTCTGGGTGAAGTATATCTACTTTCTGTCTGTTGCTACTGTCTTGTTTCTTTGTTAAGTGTCTCCCAGGGTTCATAAAATAGTCTAGCAGGGATGGATATTGCAGTTACTATAATTGCAGAAATTTTCTCTCTACTCAGTTTCCTCCCATTGCAGCCCAAGATGCAGAGAATCTTCTCTGCTTTTTGGATTCCTTTCTCTTCTTTTAATCTCAGAC
The DNA here is from genome assembly GCF_016433145.1 of Gracilinanus agilis. Lineage (NCBI taxonomy): Eukaryota > Metazoa > Chordata > Mammalia > Didelphimorphia > Didelphidae > Gracilinanus > Gracilinanus agilis. Next base: position 64,012,040 of record NC_058131.1, on the reverse strand, counting down.
CACACACTTAATGGTTGGAATAAGAATCATTATAAATGGTTCTCTACTTTAATAACAATTTCAGATGGTATAGGTATACAAATAAGTGGTAAAAGTAAGAATTCAGGCTGCAGTATGAATTTTGTGTGTTTGTGTGTGTGCATGTGTGCATGCGTGCACTTGTGTAGGAGATAAATCCTTCCTGTTAACCACTCTTACTCAGAAGAGGAACTGAGAAGAAAATGATCAGATAGGCAAATGGAGGGCAGCTTCCCCAGGCAGTCTACAGGGAAGTAGGGGAAAGAAATAGACTGTGGACTAGACTTTGAATTCTTCCAAAGTGCCAAGAGCACTGCCCAGGGTAGGGACTTAATGGGATACAGTGGTGCTGTCAGAGAACTGGAGTTCAACTTCTCTCTCTGACATTTACTAATTGTTTAACATTGGATAAGTCATTTAAACTTCTAAACCTCAATTTTTTCACCTGTAAAAGGAAATCTTTTAAAGCTAGATTAGCATTTAAGTTCTATTCCAGCTTAAATCTTATAAACCTAGGTTTGGTTTATGTCTTATAAACCTTGATTTCCACTTATGCTTTTCATTATCTGTGTGGTTTTTGTTGCTCAAGGTCTCTGATCCTCAGTTTCCTCATCTTGGGGGGGGGCTTAGATGAGATAACCTCCGAGATATCCATTCTACCTCTGAATCTGTGACACTTTCTTGGGTCCCCCCAAAGAGCTCTTTGTTGTCACACTCTGAACTCTGAAGCTATTTGAAACTTCAACAATGCCCCAGTAACAGGTAGATACTGTCAAACTGGAAAAAAATCTATTCTCTTACAGCTGAATTTCCTCATCAGGGGCTTTTCTCATTTTTAAACTATCTGCCTGCTATGACTGAGCCAGGTAGACAGGTGTAAGCTCTGGGCTTGGATTTTGGAAGACCTAAATTCAAATATTCCTCTCAGATATTTACTACATGTTTAATCCTGGGCAACTCAGCCTTTCTTAGCCTCAAATTCTTCATCTGTAAAATGGGCATAATAACAGAACTGACCTCACAGGACTATTGAGAAGAATGAGATGATTTATGTAAAGTACTGTACAAACTTTTAACAGCTACATAAATGTTACTTATTATTATTATTATTATTAATGTTATGAATTTTCTATTGTACAATAGAGAGAGTGAATGAGACCAGCTAGATGGTGTAGAGGATAGAGAGCTCGGGTGGATAAAGCATGGCTTTGTAGTCAGGAAGACCTAAGTTCAAATTCGGCTTCAGACACTTACTTTGGGGCCCTGGCAAGTCAAGTTACTCAACTTCTGTTTGATTCAGTTCCCTCAAGTCTTCCTCCCTCCCTTCTTTCGTTCATTCCTTTTTTTAATAAGAAACTTCTTTATTTCACCTTAATAAATTTTATAATCTGATTACTTGTACACTATACAAAATATTCACTTAGCTAAATAAATAAGATATAAAACATTATTGCAAACAGCATTTACATCCCCAAGGTAAGACTTCATGGCCCAGGCAGGGGTGCTCCTGAGATCCAGTGTCCCCCCAGGCACAGTATATACCTTTTGGGGCTGAGATAGGGAAGAGGTCTAAGAAATGGGGGGTTGTAGGGACAACATATTGAGGGGCAGGATGGAAGAGGTGGATGTGCAAGTATCAAGGGAAACAGACCTCAAGCTCATGGATGGTTAGGGATGAAACCAAGGCAGCAAAGTTGGTGAGAAGGGATGCTAGGGAGAGGAGCAGAGGTGGCTGCCAAATGGAGGAGGGTAGAAAGGGGCAGATAAGCCAAGGCACTGAGAACAGAGGGGCAGAATCTTTGGTGACCAATTAAGTAGGAGACATCATTATTATTTAGTTTCCAAGAACCATCACTTCCAGAATGGATCACTTGGCAATGACAGCTTGGCTCAACAAGAAACCAGGCCCTAAAAGATCTGATAGCCCATTGGGTAGAGTTAGCAATTGCCCCATCTTTGGTAAATAAATAAGTGTTTAAAGACCTTGGGGTTAAACATAGAAACTCAAGATCTGCCTGGTGGAATAGGGAAGAGTTTCCTGGTATTAATGAAATGAGTGGTGGGAGGGGATGAGATGGGAAGGAATGGTGGAAAAAGCCAAAGAAAGTAGAGAAATAGGGTCTGTTCCCTTTTTTCCTCCCTCCCTCCCTCCCTCCCTCCCTCCC
>NC_058131.1:63988881-64009500 GCF_016433145.1 Gracilinanus agilis | reverse complement strand
CCTTCCTTCCTCCCTCCCTTCCTTCCTTCCTTCCTTCCTTCCTTCCTTCCTTCCTTCCTTCCTTCCTTCCTTCCTTCCTTCCTTCTTTCTTTCCTTTCTTTCTAGCAGGGGTTTAGGAAGCACCTGTTCATAGCAATAGTACAATGTAGTATAATAGATAGAATGATGGACTTGGATGAGAGAAAAAGAAGCTATATAATAACATTGTTCTTCAGTCCTTTTACAGTTATGGCTGACTCTTCATGACCCAATTTGGGATTTTCTTGGCAAAAATACTGGAGTGGTTTGCCATTTTCTTCTCCAGTATCTGTTACATACCAGGCACTGGGGGAGGGCACAATTTTTAAAAAATCCTTACTTTCCATCTTAGAATCAACACTGTCTATTGGTTCCAAGGCAGAAGACTGGTAAGGGCTAGGCAATGGGGGTTAAGTGACTTGCCTAAGGTCACTCAGCTAGGAAGTGTCTGAGGACAGATTTGAACCCAGGACCTCCTGTCTCCAGGCCTGGCTTTCTGAGCCACCTTGCTGCCCCGACACCTTAGAAGTACTGAAGCAGGAGCTCTGTCAGACATCCACAATGCCAAGGTCATTCCCTGTAGCCTGGGCCACCTCCAGTCATCCTGATTTTTGCCTTGCCACGGGACTTTGATGACTCTGGAAGAGAGAATGAGGCTGACAGTTTTGTGCATCTCTGCCTTGCCTAAATCCAATTCAGTCTGAGTCAAAACACCACCCTGTGATATCATTGGTCCTCTTCAAAAAAGGAAGGACAGACAACAGGATTGACTCCCAGATCCTTATCATGTGTTACTGTTTTTCAGCAACTGCTTAATCCCAAGTTCCCATTGAGGCAAGAGTTATAATAGCTTGGCCTTGGGGGAGGTTACGTTGGAGTCTATGATTAAAAAAAGTCTGCTAGGAAAATAAGTAAAATGCTCTCCACCTCTAGAGAGAAACTATTGAACTCAGAATGAAGACAAATGTGCTTTTTCTTTTGTCTGTTTTGTTTTGCAACATAGCTAATATGGAAACCATAGTAATACGGATGACTTCACATGGATAATCAATATCAAATCAATCTCCTTCACAAGGAGAGGGGAGGGATGGGAAGGAGCAAGAGAATTTGGAATGCAGAAATTCTTTTAAATGTTAAAAAATTTTACATGCAATTGGGAATATTTAATGACATTATTAAAAATTATATTAAAAAATAAATGTAAATGAGAGGCCTTGTCCTTGAGGTCTTGTACCTCCAGTGACTGACTGCTGTTACTAATTAAGCTTTTTTATATGCACTTTGATCCTCTATGAAAATTTTTTTTCAAGTTTCCTTTTTGCATGAAGGAGATGACCCAAATTCCCAGAGGCTGTGTCAGAGAAATGTGAGTTCTGACAGTTTTCACTAAGATGGAAAGACTTTGTCTATTGGGTAAGGTAGCAGATAGAGCACTGAATTTGGAATCAGGAAGATGAGTTCAAATCTGACCTCAGACAGTGGGTCACACTTGCCTACCAGTGTGACCCTGTGCAAGTCACTTTTGCCTGCCTTAATTTCTGCAACCATAAAAAGAACTGGAGAAGGACATGGCAAACCACTCTAGTGGTTTTGCCAAGAAAACCCCCCAAGGAGTCATGAAGTGAAGGACATGACTCTGACACTTGCTAGTGGTGTGACCCTGGGCAAGTCACTTTTGTCTGCCTCAATTTTTCCTCATCTATCACACGATCTGGAGAAGGATATGGCAGATCTCTCTGGTATCTTTGCCAAGAAAACCCCCAATGGGGTCATGAAGAGTAGGATGTGACTCTGACACTAGCTAGCTGTGCTACCTTGGGCAAGTCATTTAATCCCATTTGCTTCAGTTTCTTCATCTATCAAATGAGTTGGAGAAGGAAATGGAAAGCCAGTTCAGTTTCTTTGTCAAGAAAACCCTCGATGGAAAGAATGCTATCCACATCAAGAGAAAGAACTGTGGGAGTAGAAGTGCAGAAGGAAAATATTTGATTTTTCATTTGTTTACATGGGTATTGGATGTGAGGTTTTGGTTTTTAAAAGATTATTACAAAAATGAATAATATGGAAATAGGTATTGAGTGATAATACATGTATAACCCAATGGAATTGCTTGCAGCTCTGGGAGGGGGGAGGGAAAAAAGGGGAGGGAAAGAACATAGATCACGGAACCATGGGAAATTACTTTAAAAATTTTTAAAAAAAGAAAAAAAGAAAACTCTTAAATGGGGTCATGAAGAGAAGAACATGACTCACACTTGTTAGCTCTGTGACCTTGGGCAAGTCATTTAATTCCATTTGCTTCAGTTTCTTCATCTATCAAATGAGTTGGAGAAGGAAATGGAAGACCAGTTCAGTTTCTTTATCAAGAAAACCCTCAATGGCTGAACACATGGGCTGATGGAGATATTATTGGGATGTAGATACTAAATGATAACGCTAGTCCAACTACAATAATATGGAATTAGGTCTTGATCAGTGATACAAGTAAAACCCAGTGGAATTGTGTGTTGGCTAAGGGGGATCAGGAGGGTTTGGGGGAGAGGGAAAGAACATGAAATATGTAACTATGGGAAAATATTCAAAATAAAAACTTAAAAAAAAAGAAAACCCTCAATGGAAAGAATGCTATTCACATCAAGAGAAAGAACTGTGGGAGTAGAAGTGCAGAAGGAAAATATTTGATTTTTCACTTGTTTATTGGATGTGAGGTTTTTGTTTTTAGAAGATTATTAAAAAACAAATAATATGGAAATAGGTATTGAGTAATAATACATGTGTAACCCAGTGGAATTACTTGTCAGCTCTGGGAGTGGGGAGGGAAAAAGGTGAGGGAAAGAACATGAATCATGGAACCATGGCAAATTAAATAAATAAAAATTTAAAATAAATTAAATAAAATTTAATATAAAATTTAAAATTAAAATAATTTAAAAAATAATTAAAAAAAGGAAGATTCTCAAATGGAGTCATGAAGAGAAGAACATGCCGCATACTTGTTAGCTATGTGACCTTGGGCAAGTCACTTAAACCCCCCTTTGCCTCAGTTTCCTCATCTATCAAATAAGCTGGAGAAGGAAATGGAAAACCAATTCAGTATCTTTCCAAGAATACTCCTAATGGAGTCACAAAGAGTTGGACAAGACTGAACGACAACCCTCACGGGATCAGGATAGCTCCATCCCTGGGCAGATCAGCAAAGTCAAAGCCGAGTAGATGAACTCCCTCCCGGTGGGAAAGGAGCAAACACTGATTACTCAGTCACCTTCTAGGCAACGAGCAATGTGCTAAGAATTCTAGCAGCATTAGCTCATCCCTCCGGGAGGCTGAGTCCGGAGGGATTGGGGGCTCCTGGACGTAGACATGATGGTTTAATATCTGGAAGCTGATGAGAGCACCTGGGGAGCAAGAAGACAAGGCAACACAGGATGGAGCCTTGAGTGATGCCCCCAGTGGGGAGATGGATAGGCGTGAGGAGCAAGTTAAGAGAGGGCTTAGATGGGGAGGAGGAAAACCAGGAGAGGGCAGTGTCGCCCAAGCCAAGAGAGGAAGGAGTCTGGAGAGTAGCCCAGTGTCAGAAGCTACAGAGAGGACAAGAAGGATGAAGACTGAGAAGAGTTGCCTGGATTCAGCCATTGAGAGGCTCAGAGGACCCACTTGGCCTCTCTGGGTCCCTTTCTCCCCTGGGGAGAGCAGAGCTCCTCAGCCTTTCTCCCAGGGGCAGCCCAGGGCAGCCACCCTGAGGGGGGAGGCTTTCTAGGCTGGAGTTCTGGGTGCGGACATCACCTCTGGCTCTGCCTCCCAAGCGCTGCTCCCTGAAGGAGCCCTCCCTCCCTCCTTCCTCTGCCCCCTCATGCTTCGCATTCACATCCGTTAGGACTGGCTGGGCTTGGGTCTTGCTGACTATATTGGGAAGAGAATTTATGTCCCTAAATCTACTCGGGGCTGATTTCAGGCTGGATATTTTTTGCCTTTATTAGCATCTCGGGCCAAGATTCGTCCCAGCCTCTTTGTAAACGGTCACGAGGCTGGGTTTGCCCACCTCTCCTCCTGAAGACTTTGAAAGCGCTCGCAGTGGCCCTCGGCCTGGGTCCCGGCCCCCTTTCCAGAGAGAAATTCATGACAAAATCCAGAATTGTTTTGTTTTCTCCCTGAAATGTTTATACAGGAGGACGAATTTATTTGGAACTGGAAAAAGAAACCCAAGCAAATGTCTGAGGCAGTCCTGAACGGCAAGTCCCTGGGGCGAGATGAATTGGAGCCCCTTGGCACAGTCACCTACCAGGCTGACCATTTCCATCCTAACCAAAACAGAGCCTTGTAAGCAGTGAGTACTTAGTGAAGAGCTGCTCATAGGAAATGAGTACTAATTAATACTACTATTGCCACTCCTATTACTATTGCTAGCTGGCACTTTTAGGTTGGCAAAGTACTTTATAAATATCATCTCATTTGATTCTCACAACAATCCTAGGAAATGGGTGCCATGATTATCATGCCCATTTTATAGATGGGCAAACTGAGGGAGGTAGAGGTTCAGTGATTTGTCCAAGGCCACACAGGCTAGTGATTTGAGCTCAGACCCTTTTGACGCTGAATCTAGGGCCCAAACCACTGTACCACAGACACCCCTTTTAAGAGACTCGAAGTCTGATAGGGGGATAAAATGGATATTTCTTGGGAAGTATATCAGGTTGATGCAGAACAAAGTGCTAGAGGGATCAGAGAAGACTTCTTAGAAATGGCAGCACTGGAGGCAGCTAGGTGGCTCCTGGATAGAGGGCCAGACCTAGAGATGGGAAGTCCTGGGTTCAAATGTGACCTCAGACACATCTTAGCTGTGCGATCCTGGGCAAGTCATTTAATTCAAACTGTCCAGCTCTTACTGCTCTTCTGCCTTAGAACCAATACATAGTATTGATTCTAAGATGGAAGGTAAAGCTTTTATTTTTTTATTTTTAAAGAAGACGGGGCGCCTCAGTCGCTTCTTAGCTTTGTTATCCCTGATTGCCTACCTCTTGCTGCAATTCTGACTTCGAACTGATACTTAGATAGGAGGTAAAGGTTTTTTTTTAAAAAAGGGTGACAACTGAGTGAAATGCTAAAGAATGAATAGAAATTCATTAGGCCAAGAGAAGGGAGAGAACATGTCCAGACCCAAAGGAACAACAGGTAGAGGTAGAAGAGTGTATCTCTGAGGGGAGCCAGTAGTTGGTTGAATGATGGAGTTGGGGTGGGGGATAATGAGGTAAAATAAGGCTGGCGATCCCAGACGGTAGAGGGCTTTGTCTAGTCCCAGACACATCTCTTCCCATTTCCAGGGTCCATCTTCCATCTATCTGTCTTTGTGCTGAAAACATTATTGAGCAAATGGGAATCCCTCCCAGAGTCAAGCTAGCTATAAAATTTGGGTCTGTGTTCAGAGCACACTCCTCTGCTTTTCTGCCCTTTCCTTCCCTCCCCTGCCAGGGGAGTTCGTGACCCCCTTATTCTCATGCTGTGGGTTTGTCCCCTCTCCAATTCCCATCTGCTTCCAGGAGTTCTCTTTGAAAGACTCAATAAATGCGTCGAGGATCATTTTTGTGGTGAGTTTTTTTTTCCAGCCAATATTATCATGACTCCTATAATGTGGGGAAATGACTCTTCTTGTTGTCTTTAGGCATATAATAAAACCTACTCTGCCATCTCTTTTCTCACCATTTCCACTTGGTACCCATGAGCCATCCTTACATTTAGCTGCTATAGCTTTCTTTTGGGGGGACAGCTAGGTGGTACAGTAAATAGAGTGCTGGACCTGGAATTAGGAAGACTCATTTTCCTGAGTTCAAAACCAGCCTCAGATCTGTACTAGCTGTGTGACCCTGGGCAAGTCACTTCACCTTGTTTAACTCAGTTTTCTCATCTATCAAATGAGCTTAAGAAGGAAATGGCAAACCAGTCCAGTGTCTCTACCAAGAAAACCCCTAGAGAGGTCATGAAGAATCAGATACAACTAAAAAATAATTAAACAAAATCTTTCTTTCTTCCAGTTTCATTTATAATAAATATGTCAAGATTGCTGTGCTTTACTCTTCCAGTAGTACGTTCATTTGCTGAATTTATTTATGTTGAACATTTAGAATGCCAACAGGGAGCCAATGTTTATAGTTCAGTCAGTTGATCAGTCAACAAACATTTATTAAATACTTGCTTATGTATCAGATGTACGCTATAAGCTTGGGATTAAAAAAAAGATAAAAATAGGTCCTGAGGAATTCACATTCTACTGGTGGCGACAACATCCAAACAACTATGTATAGATGAGATAGATACAGGGTCAAATTAGAGGAGGGTCTCAGAGGGAAGGCATTACCACTGAGGGGAACTAGAAAAGGCTTCTTTCAAAAGACAAGATTTTGGCTGAGATTTGAAGGAAGACGGGGAAGGCAGCGATGAGGAGAGAGAGCCTGGGAAACAGCTGGTGAAAAAACATGGAGTGCAGAGATGGAATATTTTGTCTGAAGAACAGCTGGGAGACCAGAAGTCTAAAAATTGTATGGTCTTATGGGGATGGTTCTTATTAACCTTTGGCCCTTTTACACTACTCCACCACCACCATGGCCAAAGGGGCCTTCCCAGAATGGAGGGCCATTTTGTAGTTTTCTTTGTTTCTTGGGTTCCTAGGGCGAAAGAATTCATCACCAAGTGATCAGCCTATAGAAAAGATAAGAATAGTTGGTGGAACTCACAAAGAGAGAGAATGGCTATAGATTTAACATAAGGAAATACTTTCTAACAGTTTGAGAAAGGAAAAAATAGAATGGATCATCTTGGGGAGTAAGGGACTTCTCGCCTCATTCAAGAACTTCAAGAAAAAGCTTGATGACAGAGACCAAATAATGTACTGTTTTGTGGGTGTGTTTTAAATGAAAATGAATTAAAGATTCAATAAAATAGGCAAAAAATTGATGACTTATTCAGCTGTAGGTTGGATCAGAGAGTCTTGAAGACCCACAACTCTTATTTGGAGAAGCCTAAATGGGATAGTAGATGTAAAAGTTCTTGCTGTAGATTGGTTGTTGTCCCTCGTACTCAGAGGACTAATGACATAATAGATGATGTCTTTTGACTCACAGAAATTGTATTTAAGTGAAGTAGAATTGCACAAAGTTGTCAATCTCTTCCAGAATCATCAAAGTCTAGTGGCTAGACAGAAGTCAGGATCAATGGCAATGGCCAGGACATGGTGGATGACTTTGATGTCTAGTCAAGTTCTAAGCATTCCACAGAGCTTGCCATTGGAATAAATTGTTCTCCTCTGCCTCTTCCACTGGGAGAAGTCTTCACATGCCTGAAGTAGACCCTCCACTGACTCACTGATGGGTATGGGCTCTGTTGGTTAGCCTCAACCTAGTTTAGCCCACCTGTCTGAGATGGTTTACTGGAGTGTGGCCAGTGCTCATGCTATGCTTCTTGGAGCCCCAGGTGAAAGGAAGAAAGTATCCCCTAAAAAGGCTTGATGAGTCCACATGCCAGAGGCACTAGTCTTCCCCAAATGAGTTGTAGACCTCATTATAAATATGTGTGTGCACAGATACATAGATCTCTCTCTGTTTATATGTCTATAGACATACACACATATACATGGATTCTCCCCCAGGTGGATTACAAATATTCATAACTTATAGCTCTAGAGTGCCTGGGGCACCAAGAGCTAATAACTTGCTTACATTCATATAACCAGAGGCAGGACCAAAGTCCAGGTTATTATTGACACACAGCTGGTCCTTTTATCAATGCACTGTGCTAGATGGTATGGTGGGTGAAGGCACTGAACATGGAGTCAGAAAGACAAGTTCAAATATGGCCTCAGACTCTTACTAGTTGGGTGATCTTGGACAAGACATTTAACCTCTGTTGGCCTCAGTTTCACCATGTGAAATATGGGATAATAATAATACTTATCTCCCGAGGTTGTTGTGAGGATAAAATGAGATATTTGTATAGTACTATGCAAACCTTAAAGCACTATATAAACAATAATAACCATTAGTATTAATTATTACATACATCTGATATACAACTATTTTCTCTCACCCAATCAACTGGCATTTATTAAGTGCCAGCTATATGCCAGGCACTGTGCTGAGTACTTGCCCTTTAATCCTAAATGGAATTTCAAGGATATGAGCCAGGAGGCTATATATTTAGTCAATCTATGTGCAAAGTCAGCTCAGAGCTGGAGAGAGTTACCTTATGTCATCTTAAGAGTCCTAGCTCTAGGAACAACAATTTCTGGGTGTCTGGGACCATCCCTCCTCCACTTCCTGATTAATGGATAAGGATGAGGAGGCAGAAGGACCAGGCAGCATCTCCATAGAGTCTGAAAAATGAAGGCCTCCATCCCCAGGGTTGGGAGTAGGGGCAAGAAAGAAGCTCCAGTGCGGGTAGAGTCAAAAATATAACCTAAAAGCCAGAGCTAGAAAAGGACCTTAGAATCCATTGAGTTCAACTCTCTTGTTTTAGCCCATATTGAGGCCTGGAGAAGGGGAAGCATCTGATCAATTGCACAGATAAAAATTAGGCCTCCAGACTCCTACAGTCTCTGTCTCCCTTCTCTTCTCCCTCCCTCTTTCCCTTTTTCTTTCCCTCCTCTCCGCCCCACCAAGGTATATTCTTCTAGTTGTGGAGATGAGAGGAGAGATGAGGCATATGGGGAAAGGAGGAGGGGAAGGAACATTTATTTATTTAATGCTAATTCTAAGACTTAGTATGCTTCTCTCCCCAGTTCTCCCAGCCCCAGCTCTTGAAAGCTTCCTTTTCCTTCCTTCCACCAAGTTTTCTAATGATCTTCCCAGGTCTGCTTATCTTTACTTCTCAGGGACTCACAGGGAATGAGAATGATTTCTTTCTTTCTTTCTTTCTTTCTTTCTTTCTTTCTTTTTTTCTTTCTTTCTTTCTTTCTTTCTTTCTTTCTTTCTTTCTTTCTTTCTTTCTTTCTTTCTTCAAAACTGTGTAAAGCCAGGCAAGTCAGTTAGGATTGTTTGCCTCTGTTTCCTCATTGATAAAATGTAATGGAGAGGGAAATGACAATTTACTTCAATATCTTTGCTGAGAAAACCCTAAATGGGGGTCATGGAGACTCAGACATGACTAAACAATTAAAAATAACACATGTCTTTTCTCCTACCACATTATAAATTTCATAATGGCAAGGATGGAAGTCTATGAATTTACATCTTCCTCATCATGAATGTTTGTTGCATTTTATTTCTACATCTAGTCAATGAATAATTATTAAGCACCTAATAAGACCCAACCCCTACTCTTAGGGGGCTTATAGTTTAATAGATGACACAAAACTCACATACTGATGTAATAAGAGAATAATATAAAGAATCCTTCAATCATGGGCCCAAATGAGGAGCAAAGACCGTTGTCAGAGATGAGGGAAACAGGGATGGCCATGGAATGGAGAAGTCTGGGAAGTTGTCCTGGTAGAGGCAGGATTTGAGTGAAACCTTGAAGAGTGATGAGGATTTGGGTAAGTTTATTGTTGTTTGCCCCACCTTTTTTTTCTCAAAGAAGACCAATGAGCAAGGTCTTGACTTGCACAGGAATTGGATTTTAGTTAAGTCCAAAGCAGGGAGAACATTTCAGGAAATTGAGAATATTGTAAGCAAAGAATCAGAGTACAGATTGATCAAGGCTTATTCCCCTTAATTCAAATTTTTGGCTAACAGGGAAGGGACTGGAAAGTGGGATTTTCCTTGTTGGAGGAATTTTTTTCATTAGGAAAATGACAATAACACAAAGTCAAAGAATTTGGAGAAAAGTGGCTAACAGTAATTTCCTTTTACTTCTGCCTCAGTGAGAAGGCCTCAGAGAAAAAAGTATCTCCTTTTCCCTTAGGCCCCTAGAAGCATGCTAGACAATGAGGAAGTACTCTTGTGGACTAGCTTAAAAAATCATTTGCTGTGTGTCCTTAGGCAAATCATTTCCTTCCTTGGGACTCCATTTTCTTTCCTTCTTTTTTTAAGATCTTCTGACTTGGAATCAATGCTAAGTTGTCAATTCTAAGGCAGAAGAGTGGTAAGGGATAGGCAATTAAGTGACTTGCCCAGGGTCACATAGCTGGGCAGTGTCTGAGATCAATTTTGACCTCCTGTCTCTAGGCCTGGCTCTCTGACCACTGAGCCACCTCCCTACCCCAGGATTCTATTTCCTATTCTGTAAAATGAGCAGGTTGGTAGATAATCTTTAAGGCCCTTTCCAGCTCTAACACTCCATATAGAATCCAGGCTCCTTGAGGATGGGATGGCTTCATTTCTGTAATATATCCTGTTAAAGGAATTGGATAATCTCATTTATCTAAATACTCAACAAGCATTTGTTGATTGATGCTACCGAGACATAAGTACAAATAATGATGTATTAGGATGGTTTCATTTTTGGCTTCATTTTCTCAGTGCCCTTCTCAGTACCTTGCAGACTAGGTGCTCAATACATTTATAGATTGAATTTAACTGTTGAATATATTAAGGTCCCTTCTCACTCTAATGTTCTATACTCTATGTTCTAACATTTTTGTGTTCCAAGGTCTCTCTTGGACTGTTCTAATATTCTATATTTTGAAGTCACTTTCAGTTTAGTGGAGACCCATCAGCCTTCCTCTGGGCCTGCCGCTGCCTCCTTCCCATGCTCCCCAACCCAAAGTAGGCTGCCCTGGCACAGCAGCCTGAATCAGAATGGATCTCCAGTTCAGAGACTCTGCCTTATGAATCCGCCCTCCCTAACCCTCTGTGACCCACTCATTCTCAAAGCTCCTTTCCTCTCTATTCAGGGCTTAGAAACCACTTGATAGCACTGTCCTTGTCCTTCCAGTCTCTTCAGGCCAGGCCCCAAAGGGCCTGAATTTTCAAAAGTTTCAGCTAGAAGGGAGAGAAAGAAGTTCCAGTCTCTAGGACAGACTCCAGCTGCTGAGAATAGCCCTTAAGGCAGGGCTCCAGGCTGCCTTGGCCTCTTGGCTGGGATTTGGGGTAATCACCAAGGGGGCTATTTATATCCCCCACTGGACAGGGAATTCTCACCTTGTGCAATAATAAGGGGAAAAGCCATGTGACAATCCAGATTACTTATCTGTTGCCGCTAGTCCATGTTTATTACTGAAACATTAATCCACAGGGGAGGGAATTGGTTAAGAGATCAGGGCAAACCAAGGGCTTCCCACCATAGAAGGGACAGTCACCTATTGCCCCATTCTCTCTGTATCCCATTATTGTCTGCATTAGGTAATAATTTTAATTTATACAACTATACTGCTTCACAAAAGGCTTTTCTTGCAACCTTGTGAAGTTGCAAATATCATCATTCTTTTTCTGTAGATTACCAATAAAATCTGCATTTCAGAGCTGAAATGAAAGATCCAGATTCCCTTCTACACCTGACTCAGAATCACCTCTGACTCAGAGTTCTTGATCTGTGGTCATCAGTTTCTGCTTAAAGACCCCTCCATTCCCCTTTGGAACCACTTACTGGGACATTTCCTTCCATCCAGACTCAATCTGTATTTCAGCAACTTCCAGACACCCTTTGTTCCCAATTTGGTACTCCTGGGCCCAGTGTAATAAGTCTAATCTACATGGAATCCCTGAAAATACTTTAAGATGTATAATCTTTTTTGGAGCAGTTAAGTGGCTTAGTGGATGGAGAGACAGGGCCTGGGGCAGGAGGTCCTGGGTTCAAATTTGGCCTCAGATACTTCTTAGCTGTATGACCCTGGGCAAGTCACTTAATCCCAATTGGTTAACTCTTATAAGCTCTTCTACCTGGGAACCAGTACTTTGTATAGATTCTAAGACAGAAAATAAGAGTAAAAAAAAAAAAAGATACATATCTTTTAAAAAAATATAGAAGAAGTGTTATATGTCCAAAGATTTTCATGGTATTGTAAAATCATAAGAAAACTGGAAGCAACCCAATTATCTAAAAATAAGGGAATAATTAAATAAATTGTGTTTTGGTCCAATGGGATATTATGATATAATTTAGAAAGACAAGTATGAGGAATAAAAAGAAGTGTGGAGGAGTAGAAAAAAAAAGTAGAATCTGAAGAATTGAGTATATACTATGATCAGATGAGGTAAAAGTAAATGAGAATGCATGGATTTAGAGTGAATGAATAGAAAAGTATTTTCATATTTTATGAGTTGAAATTAGTTAATTTAAACATAAATGAGGCATCTAGATGGCACAGTGAATGGAATGCTGGACCTGGAGTCAGAAAGCTTCATTTTCCTGAGTTTAAATATGTGTGATCCTGGGCAAGTCACTTTATACCACTTGCCTCTGTTTCCTCATCTTTCAAATGAGTTGGCAAAGGAAATGACCAACCACTCTAGTATCCTCGTCAAGAAAACCCTAAATGGGACCATGAAGAGTCAGGTACGATGAACAACTGAACAAACAACAACGAAGACTGAACAGCAACAACAAGAAAGGTGTAAATAGGCACTGAGTAAGCTTAATCATTTATATTTATCCAGTGTTGATGTTTCTAATAAAACATTGAATAAAGAAAAAAATTGTGTGTCTGGGTTGTTCTCCATCTAACTTGTGGGTCCCAAAAAGTTGCTCTGGGTTCGAGTGCTCTGTGGAGCCTCTCCCTATGTGCTGACTTTGATTAATCATCCAAAAGACTGCATTAGTTCAAAGCAAGGGTATTTGGTGAAATAACATAGTAAGAAACTCAGCAGTGGAACATTCTCCCCATAAATATGGTACATATTCTCCCACAAATTCACACAAGAAGGTGAAAGAGTAGACACCCTAGGGCACACATGTGGAGAGGCAGGTAGGTAGAGAATACTTGTATGGTCAGAGAGAGTAATACCGAAGTCTGATATCCACATTGGTCTCTTCAGATAACTCTTATTTCTCCATCTCATTGGAATTGTTTCCCTTTGGGTTTTAGAATTTGATTCTTGAGAGTTTCCCATTCCTCACAGACTCACTTCTCCTGTAGATCATGAATCCTTGGTATCCTCCCCAGCCTTCTTCTGAACCCTTTGAAATCTATTCTTCCAAAATTTCAAGCGCGTTACCAGATCGTCTCTCAATTTCCTCTTTTCTATCATAAATCCCAAGATGAAATGGTCACTTTCCCATGAAATTTTCCATCCTTCCTACCCTTGCATTTCCTTTTAGTCAGAATCTAATCCAGGATAGGATTTTCCTTGGATGGTTCCACCATCTTTTGAAAGATATACTTATTATTGAGGCAAATTGAGGAATTATCAGCTGCTCTCCTTTTTGCAAAGGGAGAACTCCAGTTGAGTTTAGATGATGGATCATAGGTTGGGTGCTCCTTTTGTATATGGGCTGACCTAAATGGTGGCTGAAATAGTTTCTAATTCTGATTTCCAAATAATTAAACCCCCCCCCCATCACTATTAAATCATGCCTCTGTGCTCAAATTATAATTTGTTTTCTTTACTTTCCTTTTATTTCCTCTTTCTGTCCAGTTCCAATGACAAAACTCTTCCCATTTTCCCCTTCATTGACTTTTTCCAAAATATCCTTTATTGTCTTTCCTTTGTAATTGACAAAGTGGACTGATGATTAATTTATGTAAATGTAATTATGCAATCATTAATGTGACAAGTAAACCAAATAATTGATGTTGATGACAAACTCTTTGATAAGTTTCCTTCCTATGTGTGTGTGCATGTGTGTGTGCATGTACATGGGTATGTATATACAGAGATACGTGGGGTGCATGGACTGAGTAGGCTGACAAGCTCTATGCCATCCAATATATTCTGTATGAGTTTCACAGGCAACGACCTGATTTCCAGGTAAGAAGGGAGGATTGGGTGCCATGACTACTTACTTCTTTGTATGTTTTTATTGATCAGCCATTTTTATGGTGTCTGACTCTTTGAGACCCCTTTTGGGATTTTCTTGGCAAAGATACTCTAATGGTATCCTATTTCCTTCTCCAGCTTATTGTACAAATGAGGAAATGGAGGCAAACAGGGTTAAGTGACTTGCCCAGGATCACACAGCTAGTAAGTCTCTGAGGCTGGATTTGAACTCACAAAGGTCTGAAGTTGCCTTTAGTCAAATGAGCAGGTGTATGAGTTGTTTGCCAAGGTCCCTTCCTGCGCTAAATTCCACCATCCTATGATCCTTCTGGCCCTCCATCTCCCTGTGCTGGAATCTTTGCCATCTGTTGGTTTCCAGGAGAATGGTGGATGAGGCCCTTCTTTCACAACCACGGAGTGAGCTAGCCAGGGGTGGTGTGAGGGAACCCGTGACTGGTCTAAAAAATCCAAGGTGACGGGATTTCTCCGAGTCTCCGTGCCTGAAACAGCAATAGCTCCGTATCTAATAATCAAAGGGCAGCTAAAAAAAGCTACTGGGGCCGAGCCACTGGCCCTATCACAAAGCCTGGTGGGTTTCTTTTGGTGGAGAGTGCTGACATGGACACTCAGCCTCTGGGAGGGTGTCTGGGAGAGTGGAGGCCAGGTTGGGGAGGGAAGGCACAGCATGGCAGGATGCCCTCTGCCTTGTGTGTCAGGGGACTGACTGCTTGGGAAAGTGTTACAGCATAGAATCAAAAAATGGTAGAGACAGAAGGGACCTTAGAACGTAGATCATTGGAGCTAGAAGAGGCTCAGAAAGCAGCACGTGAGAACAGAGGATGTCGGAAGTGGCAGAAGCTTAGGACACTGAATGTCAGAACCCGGAATGTTAAATCTGGAAGGGCATAGAATGGCAGAACTAAATGCTTGAATTGGAAGGAATAGGTTTATTACCTCCCTATAGTATGTGAACATTGCCTTTGCTATTTGCATCTCTGTGATCCTACACAAATTATATCTGTGGGCCTCAGTTTCTCCTTCCATAAAATAAAGGTCGTCTAATTTGATGACCTTTAGTTTTCCTTTCAGCTCTAAATCTATGTTCCTATGAACATTCATTAGTACACAAGAACATTAAAAATATGTTAGACTATTACGATCTAGGTACATTAGAAGAGAAAATGGCAGAGATGGCAAGGCCTTGGAGACCAACCTGTCCAGGACTTACTTCTTAACCTTTCTTGTGTCCTGGACTCCTTGGGCTGACTAGTCTGGTGAAGCCCAGGGACCCCCTTCTCAGATTTATGTTTTTAAATTAAAAAATAATGTAGGATCACAAAAGAAATCCCACGGACGACGAAATGGCATAGCGGATAGAACACCAAGCCTGGAGTCAGGAAGATATCTTCTTGAGTTCAAATCTGGCCTCAGACACTTACTAGCTGTGTGACCTTGAGAAAGTCACTTACCCCTGTTTGCCTCAGTTTCTTCATCCATTAAATGACCTGGAGAAGGAAATGGCAAACTACTCTAGTAGCTTAGCCAAGAAAATCTATAAATGGGGTCACAAAGAATCAGACTGAACAACACCATGAAAGATATAAATTATTTTGAAATAAAGTTATCAAAGTTAATTAAAAAAAAAACACCAGGGTCATGGACACCAGATTAAGAACCCTCAACCTAGCCATTACAACCCCTTCATTGCTTCCAAGTTCTTCTCTTCCTGGGAGGCCAATGTCTCGGGATGCTGCCTTAGGTGTGGGAGGTAAGCACTACACGTTTAATTTTCTGTTCAGGTTAGGACTTCCATTCCCTGCAGTCTTATTTTCTCTCCCCATCACTGTGGCCATACACAAGTCAGGGGTCCAATCCTAGCCTCGAGGACTCCTTGATCTTCACCAACGCCTTGGGATGAAGCTGGACCCACGCTCATCTCTTACTCTTCTCTATTCTGTGGCAACTCTCTCTCATGTGCTGCATCTCTGGTTCCCAGCAGTGGCTGACCCCAGAATTCCCAGCAGACCCTGGGGCCCCCAGAAAGGTGATGCCACTGCCAAGTTTCCAGGGAATGTGTTGGATAAGAGGCCTCGTGACTCTGTTCCCCAACTCTCCTCTAACAGTTCTCACTATCTCTCAGGTGAGTAAGAATAGTAACAGCCCCCCTGGGGCAGCTAAAACGGGCAGCTTCACACCCCTGCCCTCTGACTGGCTCCCTCTCCCCTCCCCCAGGATGTGCTAAAACAAACATGCACGATTATTAAAGGTGTTAAAAATGCCACCACCAGCCACCACTGTCCCTGGGAGCCAGAGAGTTGGAGGGAAGACTGTGACCCAGATGGAGTCCTCCTAAATGGGGATGGACCACACCAGGTTCTTTCCCAAGTCTTGGTGCCTCCTGAGAGTGAATCACTCGTTTTCCCTAATGAAATCTGCACTCTTAATGGGATAGGAAGTCAGGAGACCCAAATTCTAGCCCTGGGAAGACCCCAGTTCTAGCCCTGGTCCTAATACTAATGACAGCACTTTTCAGGATCTCAGCCTTTGGAGTTGGAAAAAATCTCAGTCATCATCTTGTCCAATTCCTTCATTATGACAGAGGAAGAAACCAAGGCACAGGGAAAAGACTTGAAGTCAGAAAGTCTTGTTAGCAACAGAATCATGGACTTCTACCTCCATATTCAGGGGTCTTTTCCATTACACCATGTTGTCCCTTATAACTTCTCTTTTGGGGGCTTTGGTTCCCTCATTAGCAAAATAAAGGAGTTGGACTCAACGATTCCTTCTAGATGGGGCAGTGATGGGGCCTTCCTCAGAAGTAAAGAGGAGCTCTTGTACCCTTCTGTCCTCCTCTGGGGAAACAATCAACTCTTAAAATGGATTTCCTGCTTCTCCCTTTTCTTTAGCATCTGGAGCTGCCCGGTTGACCCAGTAATGGTCAGAACCTTCTGAATATTCAAGGTATCCCCTAAGCAGCCTCTAAACTCCTTGGTGTCCCCAAGTCCGCCAGACCAAGGTGGGCAGTTGGGGATGAGTCAGATTTGAGGCTAAAGGGCCAGGCTGGCAGGGCTACATAATTTCCCCCTAAATCACACTTCAAGGGGAAGAAAATCCTGGTGGCCACAGTCCAAGGGTCTTTGTCATTCTAGTGGCGAATAGCATACAGGCACGCAGGCAGGTCCTGTGATCAGTGATTCATGGTAGGGGCAAGAGAAAACCTCAGAGTCTTTGGAAACTTGTTGCCTTCACTTGCCTATTCCTGTCTCATCCACCTCCATCCAACTCCTGCAGCCTCAGGCTTTCTTGGATCACACTTATCCTTTTGATAGCACTCATGGGATGAGATTTAGCTCCAAGAAGCAGGTAACTCAGCTACTCAAACTGGTCTATGCCTCCTTCTGCATTGCCAAATATTATTTTGTACTCCAGTTCATATTGTCATTGACACAAATTTATGTTTCCATCTACACTGGCCCATGAGCTCACATACTAGATCATGCACTTCTCTATATTAAATGTTTCTGTCTATTCTTGTCTGTGCTTCCCTTTACATCAATCCTGTTCTTTTTCATTTTGCCCTTTCCTCTCATCTTTTTTTGGTCCAGGCTCTTGTCTATATTGTCCTTTGCTAGTCAACAGGTATTTAGTATTTTTAGTTATTTAAAAAAAACCCATACACACATTATTTATTTATTTTTACTATTCTTTTTTTTAAACCCTTACCTTCCATCTTAGAATCAATACTGTGTATGGGCTCCAAGGCAGAAGAGTGGTAAGGGTAGGCAATGTGGGTCAAGTGACTTGCCCAGGGTCACACAGCTAGGAAGTGTCTGAGGCTAGATTTGAACTGAGGTCTTTCTGACATTGAGCCACCTAGCTGTCTGATAATAATCATAATAATAAATAATTCCACAGTGTTTTAAGACTCACAAAACACTTTATATAAGCTATCATATTTGTTCCTCACAATAACCCTCCGAAGCGGGTGTTATTATCATCCCCATTTTACTTATGAGGAAAAACTGAGGTTGAGATGATAAGTGACTTGCCCTGGGCTCCACAGATAGTAAGTGGCTGATGCAGGATTTGGACCCAAGTCTTCCCATCTCCACATTTGACACTTTTCCCATTACATCACATCTTGGGAGAGAAGAGGGTAGATAAGGAGGAAAGAGACTTGGGAGGGCTTAGAGATGTGGTTAAAGATTCTGAACTTGATACTATAGGCAGTGGGGAGCCATTAGACGTGACAAACATGTATAACAATAGACCATACCTATGGAGTCTTGTTTCTTTTTGGTCTAGGTCGGTTTTAGCATTACCTTGCAGGTACCCAAACCTCCGCACTCACTGCTGCTTGCTGACTTCTTACCACATCCCTCCCCGCTTTCCAGCACCCCTCTGTGTGTTGCGTTGGGATTATCTGGCTTCTATTTCTATTTCTATCTCCAGTGTTTAGCAGAGTCCCAGGCACATAATAAGTACTTGCTAAATGTGTGCTTCTCTCTCTCTCTCTCTCTCTCTCTCTCTCTCTCTCTCTCTCTCTCTCTCTCTCTCTCNCTCTCTCTCTCTCTCTCTCTCTCTCTCTCTCTCTCTCTCTCTCTCTCCCTCATTTTCCCCTTTATCTATCTCTGTCTCGCTATCCTTCTTTTATTTATCTATCCATATACCTCTCTCTCTCACTCTCTACCTTTCTTTTTTAATCTCTCCATCTTTGTCTATTAATTCATCTCTCTCTGTCGATCTGTCAATCTCTTTCTCTCTCTCTCTCTCTCTCTTTCTCTCTCTCTCTCTCTCTCTCTCTCTCTCTCTCTCTCTCTCTCTCTCNCTCTCTCTCTCTCTCTCTCTCTCTCTCTCTCTCTCTCTCTCTCTCTCTCTCTCTCTCCTCTCTCCCTTATTTTCCCTCTCTTCTCTATCTATTTCTGTCTCTCTATCCTTCATCTATTTATTTATCCATATGCCTCTCTCTCCCTCTATCTACCTATCATTCTTTCTCTCATCTCTCCATCTCTATCTCTCCATTCATCTATCTCTAGCAATCTATCAATTAATCTCTGTCTCTCTTCTTTCTCTCTCTCACTTTTGTTCTCTTCTCTATCCATCTCTCTCTATCCTTTATCTATTTATCTATCCACCTACCCCTCTCTGTGTCTGTCTCTCTCTCACCTTTCTTTGAATCCCCACTTAGCCCTGTACCCGGCACATAATCAGTGCTTAAAATGCTTATTGACTGACTTCCTGGCCCACAAAATGTTTTTCTCATAGAAAACATGAGTTTAAATACTGTCACAATTAAAACTATTTTGAGAGACTGACTGATTTCAATATAAGAATATAAGTTTATTGAATTATTGCTTAGGCCAACATCATAACTGATAAAGTAATAGAGATCTCAGTGGCTCTCCCAATGACCAGGGACAACCCAAGCTTGGCCAGGTAGCTTAATAAATAGATTTTTAGGAGATTATTATTCAGCTCCTTTCTTGAACATCCCAAGGCATCTTTAATTGGTGGTAGCTAATAATCGAGAGGTGGTCCATCATTCTATGCATTCCTCCCCCATCTATATTATAGGGAACATGTAAGAAAAGCAAACCCTCCCCCCAAACCCCTTGTTCCCTTTACTTATTAACCAAATTCTATTAAAAAAGAAAACACTTCTTGGGATTCCTAAGGACAAAGAAAATGCAAAAAGCAGCAGCCTGGATGATATCTCTGACCCAGATCCCAGACACAGGAATATATTGTTATTCTCCCTAACATATAGGAATGAATAAAAAAAATTCTCACAAGTAGTATAAGTATTATTATCCCATTTATAGGTGAGGAAACTGAGGCACCAAGAAGTTCAGGGATTTATTCAAGATCACAAGGCTAGTGTCAGAAGCAAGATTCAAACCTTGGACTCTGGCTTCTAAGCTCAGTTCTCTTCCTACCACAGTAGTTATTCTCATATTTAGGGCCCCTAGAAATTGGTTCCCAGAGGGTTCACCCTCGACAACATATGCCTGTTGTGTTTGTTTCAAATATCTCAGCTTCCCAAGGACTTGTTCAGTTTCTGTCCTTGGCTTCCAGTTTCATGAATGCAGGTCCTTTGGAGACACCACCCATCTATCTCCCTTCCTCATGGCTTCTTCTCCCAAAGGCCTTTCCCCTGGGAGGTCCTCCCCCTTTCAAATTGTAGGAGTTTGGAGCAGAGCTGTTTGGACATTTAAATCATAACATCACACTTTGTAAGTAGCCTGGAGACCAAGAGCCCCAGCTACCACCCTGGCCCAGCTCATCTCTCCCTGTCTGGAGCTCAGCAGCTGCTTAAGATCTTTCCCTCCCAACTCCTACCTCCATTCCTACCCAACCCCACTTTCCATCAATTGTTGCTCCATCTACCCTTTATATGAGAGCTAATAGGCAATTCCACTTTCTCCCTCCCTCCCAGGTAGCCCTCCTTGGGCAGAAATTACTCTTCCAAGTCTCTTATCAATAAATTATGAAAGTCATGGGTAAGTAGGGAGCAAAACCAGGATTCAAACCCTGTTTCACTGACTACAAATAGATTATTCTTTCCTAACTTGGCATCTAACTCACAAGATTGTAAGAAATAAATGAGATAATTTTATAAAGCATTTAGCACACAGTCCTTAGTACACAGTAAGGGCTTAACAAATGATTCCTTCCTTCCTTCCTTCCTTCCTTCCTTCCTTCCTTCCTTCCTTCCTTCCTTCCTTCCTTCCTTCCTTCCTTCCTTCCTCCCCTCCTTTAA
>NC_058131.1:63977048-63985980 GCF_016433145.1 Gracilinanus agilis | reverse complement strand
CAAATGATTCCTTCCTTCCTTCCTTCCTTCCTTCCTTCCTTCCTTCCTTCCTTCCTTCCTTCCTTCCTTCCTTCCTTCCTTCCTTCCTCCCCTCCTTTAATTTCTTTTATCTCTTCCTCTCTTCCTCTTTCCCTCATTTTCCCTTTCTTCCATTCTTTTCTACCATGATTCTGATTCTATGACCTTACCTCTAATCCTGCTTACTTTTAACCCTCTGTTTTCTTCTCATTTGTGGTTCCCTCCTCCCTAGCTCATCCTTTCCTGTTGACATTTGAGACAATGGTAAAGAAAACCTCCAACTGAGGAGGTAGTGTTTTTCTTGGTCATGTGTTTCTATATCTATATATGTGTTTCTATGTATGTGTTTCTATATCTATATCTATATCTTTATCTATATCTATATCTATATCTATATCTATATCTATATGGCAGGAATACAGATGGGAAGGAGAAAGACTCCCTGGACTTAATTTTTGTTCCTGTGCCCATTCTAACTCCCCAATTTATTCTCATGACATCAATAGAGTATTAGGGTTGGGCAGCTGGAGGACACCAAATCTTGAGACCCTCTGGTAGTTTTCTATAAGAGCACCCTCTAAATTGATGCTGGTTAGGAATAGTTTAGCTATCAGAAATTAATCAGAGAGTCCCAAGGAATTTCTAAATTTAAGTCAGAAGGAGGTTTTGGTCAGAGATTTTGCCCAAACTTTAAGGCCCTTACAAGCTAGGACAGTTCTGTATTCCAAAAGAGCTTGGCATCTGGGGCGAGGAATCTCTTTTTGAACAAGAATTGCCCCTTCTAATCGAGGCCTGAAAAAAAACAGATAGAACCCCCTTATAGGAAGAAAAACCACTGAGGATTTTTTCCTAGCTCAGATCTCTATTATTCAAAAAAATTGTAGTTAAAAAAAAAGCCTCAGAGACTTAAGGTAAAAGAATTAAGTTAGAGTTCACTTCAGAGGCAGTGCCTCAGATGAAGACCCCTGATGATACCAGAAGCTGAAAGAAAAGCTTTACAACTCATACCCCTTGGAGAACCAGTGCATCAAGCAGGAGTTACAAGAGACCACTGGTAGGTAAATCCCGTGGGAAAATAAGATGACATTACCTGAAGACAGAGGCATCTTGGCAGCATTAAGAGTCATGAGATGTCCTTTCCAGGGATAGTTTGTGTATTTGAAAGAGTATATGCCCCAGGTATATGGGGGAGATGTTTTATTATTACATTTTAAAAATATGCTACTTCATCAAATACATTTGCTGTAAGCTAATGTGTCCTATGGCTGACTAAAAACAGTAATCACATTGGTGGGGGCTTGTTAGGTATGATTTTTTTTTAAACCCTTAACTTCTGTGTATCGGCTCCTAGGTGGAAGAGTGGTAAGGGTGGGCAATAGGGGTCAAGTGACTTGCCCAGGGTCACACAGCTGGGAAGTGTCTGAGGCCAGATCTGAACCTAGGACCTCCCGTCTCTAGACCTGAATCTCAATCCACTGAGCTACCCAGCTGCCCCCTAGGTATGATTTTAAGTGGCTGTGTATCTACAGAGTCCCTTGAATCCTTTGCTTAGTCCTTACCACTCTTCTGCTTTGGAAACAATACACAGTATTGATTTTAAGATGGAAGATAAGGACTTAAAAAAAAGAAGGGCTCTTAAAATGAAAATGTTACAGGTGGAAGGGAATGTAGAATTTTAGAGTGAGAGGAAACAGATGCAACCTCTTTAATTTTATAGATGAAGGAATGGTACAAGTCACCTAATCACTCTGAGTCTGTTTTCTCATCTGTAAAAACAGGAACAATATTTTTATTCTCTGCTTCATAGGGTTGTTGTGAATATCTAATAAGACAGTGCATTTTGAGCCAAAGTGCATAATATTGTTATTTAGGTGAATGACTTGTCCAAGAACACACAAGGAGGGGGAAGGAAGGACAGTGAAACAGAACTGGAATTTTGGTGGAGTGACTAAAGTTTTGTCTCAGAGAGTCCAAATTTATAAGGAAACTAGAAGTCAGTTTCTTCCCTCTTTATGGGCATCGGGCCTTTGTACCACATTTCCTCTGACAGTGACCAGTCCTTTAGTAATTATATAGTTGTTGTTAACAATTACATGATAGATGCTGCATAAATAATTATTCCCTTCCATTTTCCCTCTTAGCAGCAATAAAAACCCAGCATTGTCCAGGGATGCTGTTCTTATTTATTAGGCATACCCTAAACGCTACCCCTGATTGTCTCCCTGGTATTCACTGGTTCTTTTTCTGTTTTGTTTTGTTTTGAAACCTTTACCTTCTATTTTAGTATTTTTTAAAAAACTCTTACCTTCTGTATTAGTATCAATACTACGTATTTGCTCTAAGGCAGAAGAGTGGTAAGGGCAAGGCAATGAGAGTTAAGTGACTTGCCCAGGGTCACACAGCTAGGAAGTGTCTGAGGCCAGATTTGGACCTAGGACCTCCCATCTCCAGATCTGGCGCCCTATCCCCTGTGCCACTTAGCTGCTCCTGACATTCCATGTTAATAATAATAATAGCATTTGTGTCTGCACCCTCTAGATGCCCAATATTTTATGGGTCCTTTTAGCTTTATCACTCTATGATATGGCCATCCATAGGACTAGAGATTTAGAATGAAGCCTTAAAAAGCCTTTAGAGAAGATGAAACAGAGGCTCACCAAGGTCAGCTATGACTTATCCACGATAAGTAACAAATCCCGAATTCAAACTCTAGTCCTCTGACTCCACATGGAACACTCATCCCACTCTCCCATGAATCTGATTTTCTAACTAGACTTGCTTTTGCTCCTCTGTTTCCTCCCCATTTGTGATTCTCTTCTCCCCAACTCCTCGTTTTCTGTTGACACAATGGCAAAGGAAACCCCCAACTAAGTCATCAGTTTCCCCTTTGGTCCAGTTGCTCCCGCCATATTGATTGGGGAAGACTTGTGAGGATATTGGCACTGATTCTGAGGACTGCGGGACTAAGAACAAAAGAGGTAACTCCTGCTTCTGCTCCCCTGAAACAAAAGAAAGCAATGGATTTGGGCAGGGAAGGAAGGAAGGACGGACAGGACAGGGGGATGGATGAGTTGGCCCCTGAAGTGGCTGCTGGGCCCTCGGGTAGCTCTTTGGTTGCTCTCCTCCCTTCGCTTGTCGCCTGAGCCCTGGTTGAGAGAGTCTCTCTTAGTTGAAGTGCTCTAATCACTTGAACTGGAAAAAAAGTTTAAAAATACCCCAGATGTTTACATTCCTTCCATATGAGCTTCTCTGTTCTCACTGTAGTTTGGCCGTTTGATCCGGGCCTGCTGATTGGGAAGTGTCTTTGGTATTGGACACAGGCCCAGCTCGGCCCCCTGCTTGGCCCCCTGGAGGCCCCAGTAACATCCCAGAGTCCTCCCTGCCCCCAACTCTCCCGCAGCCTCGGAGGGGGTGCTGAGAGGCAGGGGCAAAGGCTAAGACATGGTGCCACTAGCCTAGACTCTCGCCCAACACGGTGTCCTTTCCTGGGCAGTAGCCAGGCCCCTTAGGCCTGTCAGCTTCTTCTTCTTAATAATAACAATAATAATAGCTCACATTTATTTGGCACTTTGTAATAATAGTTCCCATTTCTGGAGGACTCAGAGATAGGAGAGCCAGAGCCGTGAAAGTGGATCGAACAGGAACTTTGTTGTCAGCAGACTTAACTATCTATGTGAATTGGGGCAAATTACTTCCTTTGACTTGTTTCCTCTTCTGTAAAATGAGATGTTTGGCCCAGATGGCTTTTCTTTTTCTTTCTTCTTAAAAAAAAAAAAAAACAAAACCTTACCTTCTGTCTTAGAATTAATATTATTATATTGGTTCCAAGGTAGAAGAGTGACTAGACAATGGAGGTTAAGTGACTTGCCCAGGGTCACACAGCTGAGAAGTATCTAAGGCCAGATTTTGAAACAGGACCTCCCATCTCTAGACTTGACTCTCAATCCACTGAGCCACCAGCTGCCCCCTAGATGGCCTTTCTAAGGTTCCTCCCAACTCAAAATTCTGTGATGCTAAAGTCTAGAAGAGGCTTTCTTCATAGATAACCCAGTGAGGTAGGGAGGAGATACTGGTAGATAATCCTTAAATTACAGATGGGGAGACTGAGGCCCAGAGAGACAAAGTGAGTTACTCCTGGAAGGGCTTTTCCTTTCTGTGACTCCTCTGCAGTGACAGATTGCACAGTCGGGACTCAATACAGGTTGACCCAGTCTTAGCCTGTTAATAAGACTGGAGATTGACTAGGCATAAAAACTAATTAACTAGTTTTTCTTTCCATTTAAAAAAATTATCCAAGCTTCATATATACAGATGCATATCTTGAACCCTAAGGAGAGGATGTATATACAGTCAATGCACAGTCAACATGGAGATGGAGATAGCGATAACAACTGGATGGAACCTTAGAATGTAGAATTTTAAAAAATCTTGACCTTACTAGTATCAATTCCAAGACAGAAGAGCAGTAAGGGTTTAAGTAAGATGACTTGCCCAGGGTCACACAGCTAGGAAGTGTGGCACCCAGTTTTTCCTGACTCCAGGTCCTTTCTCTATCTGTCGTGCTGCCTAGCTGCCCCTAGAATGCAGAATATTAAAACAGATAACAAAATGTCCGAGCTGGAAGGGATCTAGAACACAGAATATCCTGGAAGGTTCCTTAGAAGGTAGAGTATTAGAACTTTCCTCCAATCCCTCCATCCTCATATCCAGTCTGTTGTCAAAGCTTGTCATCTCTACCTTCATACTATCTCTGACACACCTCCCCTTCTCTCCCAGCACACCCTGGTGCAAGCCCTCACCACCTCATGCCTACACCATTCGTATTAGCCTTCAGGTGGGACTCCCTGCCTCTCCAGTCTGTCCTCCATTCAGCTGCCAAAGCTCAGGTCTGACCATGTCACCTTCCCCATTAAGGAAGGTCAATGGCCCCAATCATGTCCAGGACCAAAAATAAAGTCATTTGTTTGTCACTGAAAACCATTCCAACCAACTATGTTCTAGCATTCTTTGTTCTAATGGTCTACGTTTTCTTCTCTTAGAACCTTTCCAGCTTTATTTACCCAAACCCATGTCTTGAGACTCTTCATCGAACATCATTCCATTATAGCAAAGCTATTGTTAGCAGAGTAATAACGATCACTAATAATGGTAGCAGCTAGCATTGATAGAGTGAGTTACAAATATTATCACCTCTGATCCTCACAACACTCTGGGAGGTGTCTATTATTATCCTCCCCATTTTATGGCTGAAGAAACCAAGGCAGACAGAAGATAAGTGATTTGCCTGGGATCACACAACTGGTAAATGTCTGAAGTCAGATTTCAAACTCAGGTCTTTCTGAATCTGAACCCAATGCCCTTTCCCTTTCTACCACTTCACTATAAAACCTTTGAAAAATATGTTTGTATCAGTTTCGTGTTCTAAGATCCCTTCCAGCTCTCATGGGTTGTGTTCTACCAACTGAGGTCCTTTTCAGTTCTAATGTTCTTTGACTTGATGGGCTGAATTATAGAAGATGATCTCTGAGCTAGGAGGTATGCAGAGATGGAGGAGGGCTTGGTATAATGGAAAGACATTAGATGATGAGTCTTAAGACTTGGGTTTGAGTCTGTGCTGCTGACTAATGGGCTGAGCAATGGGCAAGTCATTTAAAACTCTTGATGCTTCAAATTTGTTTATCAGTAAAACAAAGGATGAGCTTGAAGGCTCTTCTCCATTCTGATATTTTCTGATTTTATTTTCTCACCTTCAAGGGCTTTATAGGAGAAACTCCTGCTTGGGGGAGATAAGATGTTGTTACTGGAGGATTCTAGAGAAGTTGTTGGTTTGATAGGGCATCCCCAAGCCTGCCAAAGTAGCCTGCTTATTTCGGGGATGGGTGCTTTGATCAGTTAATTCTTCATTGTGAGTCTTCCTTGACTCCTACCTAAGCCCATCCAGTGCATGCCATCTCTCCTCACTGTGACTCAGGCATATCCCCAAGTCTCTAACCCAAAGAAAGAAAGATGATCTCCTCTTGCCAGCCTCTGAGGTACTTTCTCATTCTAGATCAGTGATTCCCAAAGTGGGCACCACCGCCCCCTGGTGGGTGCTGCAGCGATCTAGTGGGGCAGTGATGGCCACAGTTGCATTTGGGGGCGGTGAATAACTGTAAGGGGGCGGTGATAGTATGTGACAGGGGGCGCTAAGTAATATTTTTTCTGGAAAAGGAGTGGAAGGCCAAAAAAGTTTGGGAACCACTGCTCTAGATCTATGATTCTATGGTTCTAGAAACAGAATCAGGTAAACAGGAAAGGATGTTTTTCCTAATTCTAGAATATTTGAAATTTAGCAGTTCATGAGGGCTGGGATTCTAGAGCATGATCCTTTCTGACCTATAGCTGTTGGAATAAGTGCTTGGTAGAGCTTTGCCTGTGAGAGGGATTAAGGATCGGTTTTTGATCACGTTTTGGACTCAATCTGTGATCAGGCTCTAGGGTCCATCCATATGGATGAAAACACTCTAGCATTCTTACTCCCAAATACCCATAAATGACCCTATATGTAGATATAAATCCCACCAAAGGTCCCAATCCTAATATCTTCTACAACACACACACAGAATATTCATGCAGCCATTCATTAAATTCAAGAACCGAAGCAGGAAGGACAAAATGTACCCTAGAGAGATCCTTTGACTTGTTCCCATCTCTGTATTTCTGGAGCCAGATTCTGAGAGTGGCAGACCCTTTAAGCTACACGAGAGTCTCCTCTGAACTCTGTGTTTCTCCTAGTGCCTAGCTCTCTGTCTATCAAGCGCTTAATAAGTGTTCGCTGATTGAACAGGCCCTCGAGACATTCAGTTTTGATAAATTCATTTCTCTCAGCTTAAAGACAGAGACAAAAAGAGAGGTAGAAGGACAAATGGATGGATAGAAGACACGGGGATTCCTTAAGAGCCCTGGACTCAGTTCCCACCAGGTTTTATTATTCCATAATGGCTTTGGGGGACACTTTATTAGAAGGCATTTATGTGAGAAGCTAGCCACATTAGGGGAGCCTTAACTTTTGCTGGCAGGAACATGGGGCTCAAGCCTCAGAGGAGGATTCTGGAGAGAGAAGAAGTCCCGGCCCATGCTTGGATAGATGGAGATTGTGCTTGGCCTCTCTCCTTCTGCCCCCTGAGAATGGGAGGGCACGGGTTCATCCTTGAGATGTTGGATTCTGGGGTTGTTCTCACCCAGCTCAGTCCAGGATCCAAGTCCTTGTTGTTGGAGGTATGGAAATTATGGGTTATAAGGAAGGCAGGAGACTCAACAACTCCTGGCTCCATCAGACAGAAGCCTTCAGGGGAATGCTGTCTGGCGGCTGTTCCACATTCTTCCTTGCTAGGGCCAAGTGGCTGAAGATCAAAATCAAGAAGAAACCTAAAGAAAGAGTCAGTCAGTTCCAGCAGGAATATGAGTCCTAGGGGGCTTTTCCTTGATCTTGGCCAACCCAGTTTGGTGGTAATTAAAGATGAGTTAATATACTCGCTGTTGGGGCAGCTGGGTGGCTTAGTAAATAGAGAACTAGGCCTGAAAGCATTACTTACCAAGTTCAAATCTGGCCTCAGTCACTTCCTAGCTGTGTGACCCCGGGCAAGTCATTAACCCCATCCCAGCCTTTACCGCTCCTCTGCCTGGGAATCTATACCTAGTACTGATTCTAAGATAGAAGACAAGGATTTTATATATATATAAACTTTTTTGGCCTACCACCCCCTTTCCAGAAAAAATATTACTTAGTGCCCCCTGGAAATTATGAAACTATTTATTGAACTCAGAATAGTGTGTAATACAAAAAAAAGTGTGGCCATTACCACTTTCCTGGATCGCTGTAGCACCCACCAGGGGGCGGTGGCACCCACTTTGGGAATCACTGATATACACACACACACACACACACACACACACACACACACACACACACACACACACACACACATGCTCTTATTTTAATCAAGATTGCCCGGAGTTATCTAGCTTATAAATGTCTGAGACGGAGGTTTCCCTGACTTCAAGTCTAGTACCATTGCCCACTACAATACCTGTTACTTCCTACCTTACCAGGTTGTTGTAGACCACAGAGTACTCTAGAAATGGGAGCAATTTTCATAGCTTAGGATTCAAAAGAATAGGTTTTTTTGGTTATCTCGAACCTCAAGATCTCAAGATATATATTTATATATAAGAGGAGATAAGAACTTAGGGCTAGAGACCAAACTAGGGACTGTTAAAGGCTTCCCATTTCATCTAGTGGACCATAGAGAGAAAGTAGCATATTAGAGCATTTGTTGTTCATGGACAGAATCCTGGTGAGTAGGAGGACCAGTTGGATTTCCAATACACTCAGTTCCAGAAATAGAAAGCCCATTTAGGGCAGGTGGCAAAAGATGTCCAGGAAGGGCTTGTTGGGGTGGGAAGGCAGATTCAAGGGCTTTTCTGTTCCAAGGAGGGCTGAAAGAGGACAAGATTGGAGTCTATAAAGGCATGTTGGGACTCCAGATCCACGTCTCCTCTTTAAAAGGAGATAATTTTTCAGAGCAAACAACAACAACAACAACAACAACAACAACAACAACAACAACAACAACCATCTTACCTCAAATAGTATCTTATCATCTCATTCAGATTGTCTGTTTTTTAAAGTTTAGGTCAATGCTACCATCAGGAAGTTTTCTCTTCCCATCCCTCAAGCCACAGTGATTTCTCTGCTAGTAGGGATTATTTCATTCTTTGTACTTAACAAACATTTGTCTATTGATTGATTAATCTCTCTCTGTCTCTCTCTTCCCTCTTTACTTTCTTCCCCATCTCTCATTTCTCTCTCCTCTTTTTCTTATCTCTGTCTTACTCTCTTCTCTCCCTTTTTCTTTGTCTCTCTCTTCCCTTT
>NC_058131.1:63962821-63974085 GCF_016433145.1 Gracilinanus agilis | reverse complement strand
CTTCTTCTTCTTCTTCTTCTTCTTCTTCTTCTTCTTCTTCTTCTTCTTCTTCTTCTTCTTCTTCTTCTTCTTCTTCTTCTTCTTCCTCTCTGTCTGTCTGTCTGTCTGTGTCTTTGGGGCAAACTCATTATTTATGAAATACAATACCCTTATACTTGCACTATAAATCCAAGTATTTATCTAGGGCAATACTTTTAGAAGTAGGTTGGAAAGCTTCATGTATTCAAGAAGAGTTAATTGGACTGTGGATTCCCAAAAGGCATGCAAGGGCATTCTGAAAGAGCTCCGATACTCACTCTCTGCGTGACTATGGGCAAGTCATTTTCTCCTCTGGAGAATGAGAGGGCTGGACTATAGAATTGCTATGGTCCATGCTCACACTAAATCTGATAATCCTGTGAACCTTCAAATAGCCCCAGGTGTCTCCACTCCACCTTGAGGGGTCTCACAGATCACAAGTAAGACAAAGACTTCACTTACCTATTGCTACAAGGGTGCCTACCATGATGCCAACAGCAGACAACAGTGTGGGCATTCCCTTCATCCGATCCACCTTGAGCAAGCATCGCCTCTCAGAGTTACACAGACAGACCACCACTATGACCAAAGAGAGGGAAATAGGATTTAGAGCTGAGAGGGACCGAGAATAAAGAACATCAGAACTGGAGGGACTTTAGGACACAGAATGTCAGAGCTGGGAGGATCATCACATTCTTATCTGTTTTTATTATAGAGGAGGGAACTGAGGCTTAGAGAGTAGAAATGAGTTGCTGGGGTCACACAGGTAGTGAATACGAGAGCTGGGATTTGAACTCTGAGCCTCTGACTCTGAATCAAGTACTCTTTTCATTATATCACATTGCTTAAAGGGCCGACATTGTAGACGGTAATTGAAAATATAAAGCTACAGTTCTTAACGTGGGGTCTTCAGGAACTTAGGGGCTTCACGGATAGTTTCAGGAGAGGGGTTCCTATAAATTTGGAAGGGATGAGGCAGCTAGGTAGCACGGCAGATGGAGCTTGAGGCTTTGAGTCAAAGAAAGCCGAGTTTAAGTCTGGACTCAAATACTAGCTGTGTGGCTCTGGGCAAGTCACTTAACCTCTGTTGGCCTCAGTTTCCTTATCTGTAGAATGGGGATAATAATAGCACCTGCCTTCCAGGGTTGTTGTGAGGATCAAATGAGATAATATTTTTAGTACTTAGCACAGTACCTGGTTCATAGTAGGTACTACATAAATGCTTATTATTATTATTATAGGAAAAATTATATCTTTATTTTCACTAACCTTTTAGTGAAATTTAGTATTTTCAATTGTGAATTTTAAAAACTTATTTGGAAAAGGGACATAGGCATCACCAGATTGCCAAAGGGGTGCAAGATACAAAAAAAAGTTTAAGAACTCTTGATGAAGAGGGACTCAATCAAATAGAGGTTAAATTAGATGGCCTCATGCCCCTTCCAACTCTGAAATTCTCCGAAGGACTGGGAACTGGAGGAAAAAGAATTCTCTACTCTGCCTGTTTTTTTGGGTCCACTCTGAATCCATCTTCCTAGGTTCTTCTGATTCCTTTTCTGTTACCCAAATACCACCTAAGTCACACCATCACACTTTCTGGATTTGCCATACCTCATTCACATAATCTGCCTCTCTCCCTCCTAAAACTTCTGGTGGAACTTTGAATTATTCTAGTCATTCTGGAAAAACCACTAAACTTTGGACCAATCTTTAGGCCTAGATCCATGGAGATCAATAACAATTTATTTATATCTGCCAAAATTTTCATCCTCAGTCATAGAAAAAACTGGAAATAAAGAGTGCCCATCGATGAAAGAATGGCTGAACAAACTGTAGTATATGGATGTAATAAGATATTATTGAACTATAAGAAGCAAGGATTGTGGGGGATTTTAAGAAACACCAGAAGACTTTTATGAAGTGATACAGAGTGAAAGTAGAAGAAACAAGAGAAGAAAGAAAAGCACATTAAAAGGCAACTGAATTCAGATGAATAGCAAGGCATCGTCTTAGATCTAGAGAATAGAGGATAAAATAGACATCCATCCTCTAGAAAATAGGCATATGTCTGTGGTTGAAAAACAACTGCATACACTGCCAGATATGGTTGCTTTGTCACTTGGTTTTGCTGGACTGTTTTTCTTCATTATGAGGGAGGGTTCTGCTGAGGGCAGGGAGTAAAATTGGAAATAACCCTTATAAAATTTTCTACAAAACAGCATAACTTGAAAAAAAAAAAACAACCTCTTGTAAGGATCATCCCACTTAAGAAAAAATAGGGAATTATTGGACAAAGAAAGTGCTAAATAACAACATGATAGAGATCAATTGCATCTTAATGGAGATGAAATGGATGGTTGTTATGTGGAAGTTATTTCAGAATTAGTTGAGGGTGTGCAGTCAGATCCCTAGCTTGTTAGAGCAAAGGTCCAAATCAATGAGAAGAAATAATAAAAATGAGAAGAATGTATGTGTGATATGTGTAAGGCAACTGAGGCAACTGGAAGAAGCTGTTGATGCTGAAAATTGGGAATGCATAAAGGATCTTTATCTACATAGACTATCAACATTTCCTAAAGAAGTTTAAGTGATGCATATTCATCACCATAAGGAGCAATCCAAACATCTAAATAAATTATTAACATTTCTTAAAGAAGTTTAAATGATGTAAATCCATCAGCATAAGAACTCCAAACATCTAAACAGATTGTGAACTTTTCCTAGGGAAGTTTAATTGATATAAATTCATCACCATAAAGAGAAGTCCAAAAGTTAGTAACAGTGTTAGCCTCCAAATACTTGATTTTCTTGCCAAGGGGAGAGACGTGGCAGCCAAGGCCAACACTGGTTTAGAATAGAAATTTGTTTGCAAAATCTAATGGGGAAGTGGATAGAAAGCCACTCTTGGAGATGAGAGCTCCTGAATTAAAATCTAGCCTCAGATACTTCCTAGCTGCGTGACTGTGGGTAAGTCACTTAATCTCCATTGCCTATCCCTTATAGTTCTTCTGCCTTGGATTCTAAGACAGAAGGTAAGGTTTTTTTTTTTTTTTGTTTTGTTTTGTTTTTTAAACCCTTACCTTCCGTCTTGGAATCAATACTGTGTATTGGCTCCAAGGCAGAAGAGTGGTAAGGGCAGGCAATGGGGGTCAAGTGACTTGCCCAGGGTCACACAGCTGGGAAGTGTCTAAGGCCAGATTTGAACTTAGGACCTCCTGTCTCTAGGCCTGTTTCTCAATCCACTGAGCTACCCAGCTGCCCCAAGAAGGTAAGGTTTTAAAAAAAATCTAATGGGAAAGGGTAGTGGAGAATGAATGATATCCTTTCATAAAACAGTGAGGAGCAGTGGAGGGGCAAAATAAGTTTGTAGAAAGCTTGGCAAGAGTCCATTCAAAGGTATATCATCTCAAGGGCATTTAAGGATATAACTAGAAGGATTACACAGACAAAAAATGGAAAAGATCTGAAGACAACTTCTGTGATAAACTCTTTTCTTCATCAGTGACAACTCTGGGATTCTTACCTAATATTCTCTGGTGTGCTGCACAAGGAATCAAAAGTGATAATCAGAAAAACAAAGGTCCAAAAAGCAGTTGGACTATATGAAGCCAACACAGAGGAGGTCTATGCTGGAGGTGACACAATTTTGAGGAGGTTCATGGATCATTTTTTATGATATGAGAAAGAGGGGGAGGATATTAAATACTTGCAAAAAATCCTAAATCTTTTTATTACCAAAAAAAGAGACAATATAAATAAACTCAACAAACAATTGACATTGTTAGCACATGCTTTCCTTGAGGAAGGTATGAGAAAAGAACAGGCATGGTTTCACAAATAATCTTCTACAGCAGACCATGCATTTATAGTCACACGATTAAAAGATGTAGAGGATATAAAATCCTATTGTGCTTATGTTTATTCATTCTAAAAAGGCATTTTATTTGGCAGAGCAAAACATCTCAAAGACTCTCTTCCTACATCCAGATGTCAAAATTATTCAGGAAGCCCCAAAAGGTTCATCTTTTGAACATTAATCTTTTTTTTTTCCTGGTGATGCTGTATGGTCTTATAAGTCTTGCAGTGCTGATCTCCAACAAATTAAAACTACGGTCATCCAAAAGGTATTTTGTGGACATGAGCCAGTAGCTACCAATGACCAAGGCTATAGAATGTAGCATATGCTATTATTGTGGAAGTAGTTTTTTGTTTATTTTGTTTTACAAGAGAAGGCTTACTGCAGGGGTATTTGTGTAGGGGTAGGGGGTAAGCATGAGACACTAGAAAGGTCTGTGATGTAAAAAATAAAAGGTATTAATAAAAAATAAAAAATAAAGAACAACAACCCTACTCCCGATTATATTACAAATGAAGAATTGCACGAGAAAAGTGGTGTGAATAATATCAAAGGGGTGAGTGACTAGAAGAGGAGGAAGGAGGACCCAAAGTGAGAGTGAGGGAAAGCTCAGAGATAGCCAGCTTTCTCTATTGGTATCCACGAAACAACAAGAGACATAGAAGAAGACCCCTTCCAGGATGCTGGATGTATGACTGGGAGGACTTACGGGAGAACATGGACAAGAGCTGAAGAAGATGAGAAAAAGGAACTCATCTCAATGAGATCATATTTCCATTGAGGTATGGAAATATTTACATCTTGTCTTCTTTTCAAGATCTCATTTTAGGGGGGGAAGCCTATTTTTAGGTGGGACCTATTTTAGGATCAGTTTGGCATGTCAATTCAATTCAATTCAGCAGTAACATTTATTAAGCACCTACTGGATGGAGCAATAAGGAATGTGCCTTTCAGGATATAGACTCAGAACCTAGGAGAGAGCGTTTCTATTGGAATTGCAAATATTTAGTAGTCAGTTAATCGGTGAACATTTATTAGGCGCCAGTTATGTGCCAGGCATTGTAATAAGTGTTAGAGATAGAAAAAGAGGCAAAAAACATTCCCCGTCCTCAAGAAACTCCCATCTAATGAGGATATTTGCTGCTCAGTTTCAGTACCAACTCAGCCCAGGTTAGGGTTGGTTTGTTCCGAGACCGGGTCTCCCTATCTTACCTTGCCTAGAAATGCAGTGGTTACTTACAGCCTAATCCCGCTGCTGATCAGTGCAGATACCTCAAAGCCTTTCCATATTGGAGTAGGACTTCATGAGGGCAACACTTGGTTCCTCCTGTGATCCCACCAACCTTCACTTTCCCCAGTAAGCAGGCCTGACAGGAATACACCACCACACCTGGCTAGTTTCTATTGCAGACAGGACATTTAATGAGAAGAGACATGTAGAAGTTGAATGAGAAGGAATGGCATCTGGGGAGATAATACCTCTCCTCTGCCACTTGTTGGCATTAGACTTATGGCAGCCAGAGGACACTCTCATAGCATTAGTTTTGGGGGGTTTTAAGTAACACTCCTTTTAGTACTGGGATTTCAGAGATAGGCACACAAACCAGAACAAAGTACAGCAGAGTTTCAGACCCTAGAAAGGAGCTGGGGAGTCCTGGAGTCAACCATCCTCAGCTTGCATTCACATGTAGCTGACTATGACCAAGAGGATCAACAAATGCTCCTCAGTGCTTTCTAAACTTTATGGGGCAACTCATTGTGAATCAACTTTCCTGCACCCCACTCTTGTTTTACGGGAAACAAAAAGTTTATGAAAATAAAGACAAGGGGAGCAGAGAGCCAAGATGGAGAAGTGAACCAGAGCAGCTCCTTGTCTCCACTAGAATCCTCTCTGACCAAGATTAAAATATTGCCACAAAACGAATATGAGAGTGAAAGAACCAACAAGGAGACAGAGTGAAACAACTATCAAG
Source organism: Gracilinanus agilis (assembly GCF_016433145.1). Lineage (NCBI taxonomy): Eukaryota > Metazoa > Chordata > Mammalia > Didelphimorphia > Didelphidae > Gracilinanus > Gracilinanus agilis. The sequence continues at coordinate 63,968,238 of NC_058131.1, read as the reverse complement.
AAAAAAAACAACAACAAAAGGTAGGCAGAGAACATCTGGGGCACTGGGGTGAGAGGAAAGCAGAGCCAGCAAGAGGCTGTAGCAAGGAGGGAAGAAAAATCAAGACAAAACCCAATTTCCAGATTGGCTCATTTATAACTTGGGAGACTGAAGAGACATGAAAGCAGACTCCAATCTGAAAATAGAGCTTTTTCTTAGGGCTTAGAGCTGAGAAGTGATTAGATGATATATCCTATGACCCATGTTTCTAATACTTCTTGATTTTATCAGGATTTTACTAATCAAATTAAACTATATGCTGTCTGAGTGAATGTTAACAAGCCCTCTTGCCAGGGGCTTGTTAGAATATGTGTTTGAAACACTGACCGATGAGCAATCCTAGATGTAGAACCTGGGATATAACTTACAAGGTGCCTCAGGTTAAGGGTTTTCTTCTAGAGTCCTCACATATTAAGGGGGTCTTTCAGGTCTATGGGACTATTCTATCACATGTGAGAAACAGTAGGACATCTCTTACAGAGAGAACTGTCAGGTGCTGAAGTAGGCATGGCTCTTATTCTCAAGAAGTTTATAATCTAATATTGGGATAAAAGACAAACATAGGTAGCTATAGCATACAGTATTATGTGATAATTGAATTAGAAAGGTAGAAAGAGGTTGATATGGGAAATTGAGTTTAAAATGTTATGGAAAGTCTAGAGGAAGATGCTTACCAATTAAGGGGATTAAGGGGGGCTTCCCGAAGGAGGTGACATTTGAATTGGAATTAGTATGAATTCAATACATGAAAGAGTGGGGAGAGCAATGCAGGCAAAAGGAGCACCATGAACAAAGGGAATGAAGATAGGAGAGTACAGATTAAGGTAAGAAGTCCATTTTGGCTTAAGAGTAGGACAGAATGTTATAAAAGGTGGTGATAGGGGATAGGAAGCCCTGCATGCCAGGCAGGTAAGTTTGAGGCAATAGGGAGCTAATGAAGAATTTTGACTACCTTCTTTTTCAGATTACGGCCCATTTATCCTGGATCCACCTTAAAAATCTTTTTTTAAGCATAGATATTCATTATGATTGTTTACACATAACAATAATATAATACACATGATTTGTTATAAATTATAAATATGCTCATCCAAGGAAGCAAATCTATTTTGCATGCATGCATGTATGTGGTTTGTATATTGTCCCCCTCTACTGTGGCTCTTCATGGGCAGGGCATATTTTAGACACTTAAATGCTTGCTGACTTGACTTGATTAGAGAAACAATACATCCAGATTTAGATGGAGCAGGGGTTAGAGACCAGCCACATATGCATGAGGAAATCAAGTCTGGCAGTTGTCTGAGAGACAGAGAGGGGACAAGGACTATGCCTTGTACTTCTCTCTCAAGTCATCCCTGCACCTTAGCTCAGCAAATCCTTGATTGTTCCCTTCCACAGCACTCTCCCCAGGTAGCTTACCTCGTATTTGGAGTTGTTGGGTCTGAGACGAGTGTGTCAGGAAGACTGGGACGAAGTATTCTTGGGGCTCCAACCAGCTGAGGGCCATGGTGAGATAGGCATGGGTGCCTAGGGTAGGAGCACGGAAAGAGTGGGATATTGGGATGGACAGACATACAGGAAGACAGAAGGTGGCCAGGGCATAGCATGGACGAATCACAAGATTTAGAGCTCAAAAGCACCTTGGAATTAATCTAGTCCATTTCTTTCATTTTCCCAATAAGAAGGCAGAGAGGGGAAATAATTGTCCTCAAGGTCACATAGTCAGGATTTGAACTCAGTCTCGCTAACTCCAAATCCAGTGTTCTTCTCTCAATTCCCACTTTCTTTTTCTTTGGAGAACTGCTCAGTTACTCAGCCTTCTGCTTCTGGTCCTAAACCCCAAGTCCTAAACTCACCGTTGAGTGCCCGGAGTCTCCACTCTCGCTGTACTGTGGGGTCCTCCCCCAGGGTGAAGGAATAGGGGTCATCATGAGCAGCATGCTCTCCCTCCTGCTGTAGCCCACTGATGACCACTCCCTGTGGCACATTCTGGGGAGTGCAGAGGATCTGGAGCCGGGAGGAGACAGGGGCAGGAAGGGAGGGGGATTTTTGAGCAGGGGATGGGAGGTCCCCCTCTATATGAAGCACCAGGGCTGCAGTAGTAGTCAAGCTGGGATGGTCTGCAAAAGAACCAAAGGCAAGGTCAAGGGATGTCTCCTCCACTCAGAGAGGGTAGGGGGAAACTCTGAGGGACTGATTATCCTGGGCTCATCCAGGAAGTAGACTAACTAGGGATTGGGAATTTGGGGAAATCCTTCCTCATCTCTGGGTTTCAGTTTAGTCTCCAGGGGGAGGAAGACTTCAGCGAAATCAGAAGACCTGGCTTTGAATCCTTGCTCCATCATCAACTTGGTCTCTGGGACTCCATTTTCTCATCTATCAAATGACGGGAATGGATGACATGATCTCTTGGCTCATAGATTTTAGAGATGGGAGAGACCTTAAAGGCCACTTAGTTATTTCCCTTGTTTCATAGAAGGTTAACTGACTTCTCCATGGTCATATGGCTAGTAAGTGTCAAAGGTGGCAGGTAAACCCAAACACAGCATTTAATTCTCATCCTGACTCCAGCATTTAATCTCTAAACTATGATCCCTTTTTGAGATCTCTTTGAGATCTCATCTCTTGGATTCTCACTCAGAGGGCAGGAAAACATGCTTCCCCCCCCACCCCTCCCCAAGTTCTTGTATCTGGAAAGGGCCTTAGAGATTGAATCCAAGGATTCTTAAATTAGGATTTGTGGATCAGAAAAAAAGTTAATGGCCATCTTTTAATATTATTGCTTTCCTTTGTCATCCTATGACTTTTGTTTTATGTATCTAATGAGATTATTTTGAGAAGGGGGTCCACAGATTTCACTAGATTGACAAAGAGTCCGTGATGTATAAATCAGTCAAGAACCTTGGGCCTAATCCATCCTCTTCACTTAATAAATGAAAGACCCGATGCTCAGGGCCCAAGGTAATAGATTCCAATCAAATGTTCTTCACCATAGTTCTTTTCCTCCTGAAAAATCCCGCCTCTTCCTACCATTACTCAGAGTCTTCAATACCCAGAGAGATGGCAATAACCAGTTTATACCAGAAGCTCTGACAGGAGTTGCCCACCTAAGTGGTGGAGATGGGGGTGGATTTTTTCCTTGGGTCTCAGAGAGATGTCTTGTTCAGAGGGCAGAGTATGGGGAGTGGAAGAGTGGGAGGGACACAAGAGGGGCAATGGCCCTTTATTTTTTTATTTTTATTTTTTAAAACTTTACCGTCCATCTTAGAATCAATACTGGGTATTGGTTCTAAGGAAGAAGAGTGGTAAGGGCTAGGCAATGGGGGTTAAGTGACTTGCTCAGGGTCACACAGCTAGGAAGTGTCTGAGGTCAGATTTGAACCCAGGACCTCCCATCTCTGGGCCTGGCCCTCAATACCCTGAGCCTCCCAGTTGCAATGGCCCTTTAAGAGAGAGCACCATCCCGTAAAATCTCCTGGTCAATCATTGACCACCTCCAGCTTGTTGAGCCAGATGGTCATGGCAGGGGATGCTGGCAAGGGATAGGGGAAAGCTCTTTGTCTGTGTGGGAGTCATAGAATCCAGTCCATAGAACTGGATGCTTGGGGAAATATCTCTAAAGGTACATCTTGGACTTAGATTGCAGGTGGAGACAGTGCTTTAGAGTTCTCCCAAAGTGGAATAATCTACTTTGGGATGTGAGGAATTTCCCATCACTTCCTGTCTTGAAAGCAGACTAGATGGATGACCACTTGTTGGAGATATTGAAGGGGGGGGTGGCTGCTTGGGACAGGTGGTGTAGATGGTGTCTTTCTAACTCAGACCTTGGGTCTCTGGACTTCACACACTTCTTGGCTCAAAGGAGAAAAAAAAATACTCTGTTCCTTCCTCTTCCTCTTTTTTCTTAGAATCTTTCTGTCCAATTCTGGGTCTTTTAGATTATGGGGCCAGCCCCTTTTTGTTGCTCCCTTACCTATGATCTCAGCTACTACTTGCACAGTATATGTCTCCTTAGGCTGTCCCGTTCCCAGTTTTGAAGCTATTCGGACCTCTCCAGAGTGTTCTTCAATGGACAGCCATCTTTTGGAGTCATTCATCATTGAAAACCTATAGACACATTGGCATGGCAGTAAGGAGGTAGCATGGAACAGACTGGGAGAAAGAAGGGAATGGGGGGGATGAGGGAAGGGCAGAAAGGACTTCCAGGAAAACTTCTCTCCTCTCAGAAAAGGGTGTCCCCTGACAAAAATCATATAACTTCTCTTTGCCTTAGTTTCCCTAGTTGTACAGTGGGTCTTTGTCATTGCATCATATCTAGAGCTGGGAGGACCATTTGGATCATTTTTAGAGCTGGAAGAGACCTTAGAGGTCATATAGTTCAACTCCAATTTTATAGATGGAGAAACTGAGCCACAGAGAAGTTGTAGTTTACTCAAGAACATAGAAGGCATAATTAGGAAAGCTGGGATTTGATCCCAAATCCTCTGACTCTAAATCTAGCCCTCTTTCAACTGTATCATGTGGTCTCCCTTACATATCATCTTCATAATTGATAGCATAGTCTTGCTCTATATTGAATACACTAAAGTTCTCACTATGTGTGGCCTTGGGAAAGTCTTTCCTCTTTTTGGGCCCCTCTTTGTTTCCCCATCTGTAATGACTTCCCATTTACAATGTTTATATCTTGTACATACATATTTCCTTCTCCATTGGACTGTGTTCTCTCTCTCTCTCTCTCTCTCTCTCTCTCTCTCTCTCTCTCTCTCTCTCTCTCTCTCTCTCTCTTTCAAAACCATTATCTTCCATCTTAGAATCAACACTGTGTATTGGTTCCAAGGCAGAAGGGCTAGTAAGAGCTAGGCAAAGGGGGTTGAGTGACTTGCCCAGGGTCACACGGCTAGGGAGTGGCTGAGGCCAGATTTGAACCTAGGACCTCCCATCTCTAGGCCTGGCTCTTGATCCATTGGGCTACCTAACTCTCCCCAGTGTTCTCTCTTTTGATTCTCATATATATCTTATGAAGTAGATGCTATTATTCTCCCCATTTTATACATGAGGAAAATGAGGCTTAAGAGATATTAAGTGATTCATCTAGGGTTGCAAAGTTAGTGTCAGAGGAAAGATTTGAACTCGAGTGTTCTTGACTCCCAGTTACTCCCTCAATCTGCTGTGCCACCTTGATTGATGCCTTAAGGAAGGGGAATTAGAGGCAGACCATCTGGTCTAACGCTTTCATTTTATGCACAAGGAGAATGAAGCCTGGAGAGGCTAAAAGGTTTGCCCAAAGTCTAGAAGGTATATCAGTTCTAAATATATACTACCAAGTCCTCTCCCCCGAGGAACCTTGGGGTGGTGGGGTGGCCGCTCCCAGCCCAGGG
>NC_058131.1:63920814-63948563 GCF_016433145.1 Gracilinanus agilis | reverse complement strand
TTCTGGATCTCCCTTTCTTCTCTCCCTTTCTCCTTCCCTTTCTCCCACCCTTTTCTTTGGCACCATCTCTCTCTCTTTTTCTCTGACTCTCTATATGTATATATATATATATAATGTATGTTTACAAACACACACACATATATATACTTCCTTTTATATATGTACATACATCTTATATACATAATGGATAGATGGATGGATAGATAGATAGATAGACTAGACAGACAGAATGATCGATTGAGCGATAGATAGATAGATGGATAGAGAGATAGAGAGATAGATAGATGGATAGATGTATATATATAGACTAGACAGATAGAATGATCAATTGATCGATAGATCAATAGATGGATAGATTGATAGATAGATAGACTAGACAGACAAATGGATAGATAGAATGATCGATCGATTGATAGATAGATGGATAGATGGATGGATAGATAGAAAGATAGACAGACAGACAGACGGATAGCTAGCTAGCTAGATGATAGACTAGTCAGACAGACACGGACAGACAGACAGAGATAGATCTTTGGATAACTAGATCTTCAGCTGGAGGCATGAAATCAGGCCCTGAGACTACATCTGCTGTAGCCACAGAGAGGGATTCCCAGTTGCATGGTCTGAACGGCTCTTCCCACTTTGCAGTCGAAGAGCCCCTCATTCTCTGATAGCCTTTGAACACCGCTGCTGTACCATCGCCCTCTCCCAAGTCACCTCATAGTACAAGGTGCTCTTGATGATGAAAATGCTACTCCTCAAATTAGTTTTTGTCTAGTGCAGCCAGAGGGTAAGCAGTGTCACTGCCAAGCCCTGACAACCCCTAGTCCCCCCAGTGCACGTATATCCTAACTCCCAACAAGCCCAGCCTCTTCACCTTGTCTTGGATCTCCCTGTCCAGTTCCTGGGTCACACAGATGTTTCCTTCTTCGTTCACTTCGAAGGGCCCCGGGGGCTGGCTCTCCAGGTGATACTGCACGTCCCCACCACTCCAGTGCACCTGAGTAGGATGAGGATTAGGGACAGGATGATGGAACAACCCAGGGAAAGGGGGAGTGGGCAAAGGCCCACAGCAAGGGCCTGAAGGGGACCAAGCACCAGTCTTCAGACCCATCCACCCCAATATGTAGAGTCCTGGGCCAGAGATCTTTCCCTTCTTGAAATGAATGAGGGGATTGGAGGGTGAGCTGAGCTCAGCACCTCCTGAAGGGAATGGAGCGTGTTCACACGTCCTAGACCAGAAGCGGCATGGACTATGTAGGAGTCAGGAGACCTGGGTTTGATTCTTGGCTCTTCCATGAGCTCCTTCCTTGGGCGACCTCAGGGGAATCACGCTACTCAGTTAGGCTCCTCAAGAGGTTTACAAGTTGCCCTTGTGGGCAGTCTGGCCGGGGCTGCCTCTCTCAGAGGAGGGGGACAGCAGGGTCTTCAGAGAAGTCTTGCTACTCCCTACATGAGCCCTTTTCACTGCTCTTCAATAACTCCCTGGGACTAGTTCGGCCACTTGGGACCATTATGATGGTTTTCTAGTCTTATCTCATGATGTTCCCTGCCAAGTATTGGAGAATGCAGCACTGTTGTCACTGGTCTCACACAAACTGGGCTTCCTTACCCTTCTGCCCCCGATTCCCCTAGGCTTGCAATGCCTTTTCTGTCCCTCTTAGCCCACCGAAACCCTACCCATCCTCGAAAGCCCAAGTCAGATCCCCCTCCTCCGAGAAGCTTTCTCTGATTCCCCTGGGGGATAATACCTTTTCTACTTGACGTCATACTGCTTCATCTTATACCTCTCTGTTACACAGGTCTTATAATATATAATGTTAAGTGTTATGGTTATCTTCTCCCCTAGAAGACTTTAAGCTCTATGAAGGGAGGGATTGTAGCTAGTTTAAATTTTGTATCTCCACCAGGACCTTACATAGTACTCTTCATGTTTTTTTAAACTCTTACCTTCTATCTTAGAATCATTACTAAGTATCGGTTCAAAGGCAGAAAGGTGGAAAGGGCTAGGCAATAGGGGTAAAGTGACTTGCCCAGGGTCACACAGTTAGGAAATGATGGAGATCAGATTTGAACCCAGGATGTCCTGTCTCTAGGTCTGGCTCTCGATTCACTGAGCTAGCTACCTGCTCCCCTCTTCGAATAGTTTTGTTGTTACTGTTGTTCAGTTGTTTTTCAGTCATGTCTGACTCTTCATGATCCCATTTGGGGTTTTGTTGGCAAAGATATTGGAGTGGTTTGCCATTTCCTTCTCCAGCTCATTTGACAGATGAGGAAACTGAGGCAAATAGGTTGAAATAACATTCCCAGGGTCACAAAGCTAGGAAATGTCTGAGGTCAGATTTGAACTCAAGTCTTCTTGACACCAGGCTTGGCACTTCATCCACCGTGCCTATGTGGTATCCACTCCCTAGCTGCCCTGTCTATGGTAGACACTTAATAAATATTAGTTTACGAGATCAAATTGCTTGCCGGCTCTGGGAAGGAGGAGGGAAAGGAGGGAGACAGACAGTTTGGATCATATAACTTTGGAAAATTCATGTGGAAAATTACATGTAATTGGTAAAAAAAATATCTTTACAAAGAAAATAAATATTAGTTTAATCGACTTAAATGGAGACAGTATTTTGGCAAGGAAAGAACATGGAATCTGAAGTCAGAGGACCTGCATCCAAGTCTTAGTTTTCCTATTTATGTAACTTTTGTGATCTTGAACATGTTACTTTTCCACTGAAGGCCTCAGTTTCTTCATCTGTAAAATGGAAGATCTGGATTGGATGAGCTCTAAAGCTATGAGTCTCTGATCTTTGGTGCTAGAAGGGGACATTGATCCCATCTTGTCCTCTACCCTCATTTTACACATAAAGCTCAGAAAAGGAAGGCAATTTCCCCAAGGTCATGAAGCTAGGAAGGAGGGAAACCCAGGTCTCCTGACTAAGGCCAGTATTCTCTACCCCAGTCCCTGGTTGCATTTAAAGAGCCAGAGATCTGGCCCTTGTACATGACCTCACCAAAGGTCAGGTCTTGGCTAAGTCCCAGTTTTTACAGCCCTTGACCAGCTTCTACCAATCAGGAGAGGGAAGTTGGGACTGGGGTAGGTGAAAAGGTGGTCCCGGGGAGGCTTTTGGAGGGATCCCAGAAAAAAGTGTTTCCTTCTAAGGCACCTAATAGCACAATGGATAGAGCACTAAGGTCTGAAGTCAGGAAGACCTGAGTTCAAATTCTGCCTCAGACATTTACCAGCTGTGTGACTTTGGGTAAATTCCTTAACCTTTGTTTGCCTCAGTTTCTGCACCTGTAAAATGGAGATTATAATAGCTACCTGCCAAGATTGCTTTGAGGATCAAATGAGATAATATTTATAAGGTACTTATCATAGTGGCTGGCACATAGTGGGAATGACATAAAAGCATATCCCCTTCTCTTTCCTCTTCTCACCTGAGCTGACTTTCATCTGGGTCACTGCTGTTATGGTTCTGGGGGAATGGAGCAGTTTTGGGACATGGGAGGAGAGAGAATGGTGCCTCTTGGGCCATGTGACTCACATCTCAAACTATGTAGCTGCAGGGTTGAGGACTCTCTTTTTCTCCCCTTCCCAGGCCCCCCTACAGGCTGTTATGGCCAAGTGGGCTATTTTAAGTTCCCCACTGGCCCAGGGCATTCCAGGGGATTCCCTAATGGTGCGAAGGGAGGGTAAGGGTACTGGGGGAGGGGAAGGAGCTTAGTGAGGCTCCTCTGGACTTATGTCTGGAAGCTAAGATTCTCTGAAAGGCATTCCTGTCTGTGGGGCGAGAATCCCCAGCTATGGTGTTGAGTTTTCTCACCTTAAGGGAGCCAGCAGGGGCTATGGCTAGGCAGGAAGGCTCAGAGGTGGAAAGAAAGACTTAGATTAATTAGGTCCCTGGCTTCTTGCTCTCTCCTCAGGACCCTTCAGAAGATGTAGCCAAATAAGGTAAAGGCCCTTTATTAAGATGATAAGATCTCTGAGTACAAGAATCCTATCTTCCCCAAAGTCTGGGAGGGACCCTTACTGGGTGCACTCAACCTAGTCCCCTCTATGGGTTGTGAGAGAGGATGTTGGGGGACAATGAAAATGATCATGGCAGGGACTGTGATGAATCATCAGCTCATAGAACTCATCATAGACTCCTAAACCCACGGAGACAACAAAGAAGCCTAGACTCACAGAACCATTGACCTTGGGAGGAAGAGTAAAAATATAGAAGCACACAACTACCAAAGACACATAAAACCCTAGCAGTCTTGGACTACACAATCAATGCCATGGAACTGTGGTCTTGTAGACTTATAGAACCATAGACAATTTAGAGCAAACTAAACTTACAACCATAAATATCTTCAGATCCACAGATGTTCAGCACCATAGAACTACAGACTCATGGCAGCATAGGACACCAGAATGGGAAAGTCCCTAATTGATCATCTAGCACAGTGATGGTGAACCTTTTAGAACCTTTTAGACAAGTGCTGTGCCCTGCCCCCCTCCATTGGGTGCCTTTCCCTGTCCCCCCAGAAACTGAGACAGCCCACCCCCTCTTCCCCCCTCCTCCTACTCCTGGCAGGGGTGGGAGAAAGGGAAGGGAGTGGCCTGGGTGTTCTGCTCAGGGGAGGGAGTAAGCACTTCCATCATCGGGCTACTAGGCAGAGGGGCAGGGAGGAGAAGTGGAGAGGGGTAAGGGGGCAGCTCCACTGGAGTCCTTTTGGCCTTTCCAGTAACTAACTCTGGTGGGCAATGGTGCACGTGCCCACAGAGAGGTCTCTGTGTGCCATAAGTTCACCATCATGGATTTAGCACCATCTTCTCATTCTACAAGTGAGGAAACTGAAGGTTAGAGGGAAGTGACTAGTAGCTAGGTGGGGTAAGTGGAGAAAGTTTGGAACAGACACTTACTAGTTGTGCTGTTAAGTCACTTAAATGCTCTATGCTTCAATTTCTTCATCTGTAAAATGGGGATAATTATAGTACCTACCTCTAAGGGTTATTAGGAATAGTGGTGTCAAACTCACATAAAAACTCATAAAAAATCATGTATTGACTTAGCTTCAAAATCTATTGCTATCTATGTTTTATTGTATTTTAATTTATTTTGTTAAATATTTTCCAATGACATTTTAATCTTGTTTGAGCTTTACTTAGGAATGCTACATGTCTGACATCTCTGGTTATATAGGTCAAATGAGTTAACATATGTAATGTGCTTTATAAACCTCAAAGTACTATATATATATATATACACACACACACACACATATATATATCATTATAAAATTATTATTACATTTTTGTTGTCAGTCCAAGGTCATTCTGATAGAGGACAACCTACAGAGTCAGGACTAGAACTCGGGTTTCCTGATTTTCATTTCAGAATTCCTTCTGTTCCATCTCACAATCTCCACAAAAGTGCTTGTTGCTTTTTATGTGAATTCTTATAAATAATTTAAAATTGATCCCTCCTGGGTTGCCATTTTTTGGTCTCTACAAGAAGACAAAGGTATGTTCTTACTTACATGGGTGAAGGAACTGGGGCACAGGTCCTGGGCATTTTCTGCCAAGTGGATAGAGTCAGGAGGGAGCCAAGTATTCTCCACCACGGCAATATTCACAGTGGCCATGGTTTGGTGACCTGAAGTCTGGTCTCCCAGGTCTTTTACCTGTACCAGCAGCTGGTAGTGACTCACAATAGTAGGATCAAGCTCAGAGCTCCCTGTAAAGTATGAAAGAAGGACAGCATTATTTATAGGTAGGAATGGAGGCAAATCCACTAGAAATTCACAATTTCTGTTCAGATTCTGATAACAGGAGAGGATAGAATGTATAATCCCAATGGGTAGGAATTATGATATGTAGGAATCAGAGGTATTAGAACATGGATATCTGAATTATAAGCTCTTTGGATAAATACAGATGAGTAGATGGATGGATGAATGAATGGATGGATATATGGATGGGCAGAGAGATAGGTAGGCAAGTAGTTAGATGCCTTCAAGGATGGGTAGATCAATGGATAGATGGATGAATTTATGTATGTATGCATGTTTGGATAGATAGAGAGATAGGTAGACAGATGGATGCCTTCAAGGACGCGTAGGTCAATAGATAGATGGATGAATGGATGATTGTGGATGGGAGCAATCAGAGTAGCTGTTTGGTCTAAGCTAGGGGTTGAACTTGGGGCCAAAAAGAGACAGCAAGCTTCCCCAGGGCCTTGGATATTAGAGATTTATCCAAAGCTGGACTCTAGGATTATGGCATTATAGGCTAGATTTAAAGCAGGAAGGGATCTCAGAGACCATTTAGTACAAACTTCCATATTACAGATTAGGAAAAGGAGGCCCAAGGAGGCTAAGTGATTTGACCCAGGTCACAGAAAGTAGTAGCTTCTTCTTGTTTTGGGGATTGCCACTTGGGAAAGCATCTGTGCCTTGATGACTCTTAATGTCTGGATCACTGGCTTATCAAATTATTGTTATCTGTAGTTCACCATAAGGAGAAGATGGGAGACAAGGGAAAGTTATGTCCCTCAGGGTCAAAATTTAGGAATGGGCCCCAAGTTCATGGATAGTAGCAGGAAAGGTCAGGAGTCTGACTCATCTTTCAACATCTTTCCTCAAGACTCTCATTTTGCTAAAGGCCATAGAGATCACTTAGCCCCAGGAGTGGTTAAGGGACTTGGGATCTACTTACCCTTCTCACTGAGGGTGAGAGCCCCTGTCCTGACCTCCAGCAGGAACATGTCTTGGGAGGGCTGGGATGGAGTCTGACTCAGGATGTGGTACCGAAGATCTGAGTTGGCTGTGCCTGGCTCATCCCCATCTGTAGCACTGAGGTAGAGGAAGGGTATGCCTGGCCAGAGGGGAGAGAGAGAGGGTAGTGATGGTGGAATGATTCCTCTTAGAAAGATCAGCTTTTAACTTCCCTCCTGATTTCTTCTTTCTCAACATTCATCTCAAATCCTTTCATATTTGAACTTTTCTCAGGCACCATGGATCATATTATTTAGAGCCAGAAAGGGTATCTGAAGCCATCCATTCCAATCTCTTCACTTTATAGAGACTCAGATTAGGGGAAATGACTTGATTAAGGTCACACAGCCAAGTAGTAGAAAAGTCAGAATTGAAACTCAAGACCACTGACTACAAATTTAATGTTCTTTCCATTGCATTATAACCCAGCAGGAGTAGCATAGACTTGAAATCAGAAAGAACTGAGTTCAAATCCAGTCTCAGACAATTACTAATTGTATGATCTGGGTCAAGCTATTTAACATGATCTCAATCCCTGTTTTATCATCTGCAAAACGGGGACAGTAGTAGCATCTCTCACAGGATTGTTCTAAGGATCAAATGAAATAAAATTTATAAAGTTTTTTTTGCAGACTCTAAAGCACCATATAAATACTAGCTGTCATAGTGGTCTTTATTATCCATATGGATCACTCACACCATCCTACTTTATCTGATCATCCTTAATATGCATATACTTCTCAACCTATTAGTCCAACTCTGATAATCATCAATATTTCAAAGTCTGTGTGCGATATCATCAGTATCAGTGATTATTATACTGATGTAGATTTTAAGTCCTTTATACTTTGGTAGGTGGTCTTGGTCATTGTCAGGTCAGTACTTGGGACAGAAACTTACTATATGGGATTGCATGGGAAGATTTTTATGAACTGATTCAAAGTGAAGTAAGCAGAACCAGGAACACAATATACACAATGACTCCAATATTATAAATGGAAAGAACGACAATAACTGAAAATGTATACAATATTAGTTAAAGTGACCATGATGGACTTGAAAGAAGAATTATAAGATGGCACCTTCCTTCCTTCTCTGGAGAGGTGGGACACTAGGGGAATGGACATTACATATGATGTCAGACTTAATGAATACATTGGTTAATTTTATTGAATAATTTCATTGAATAATTTTTCCTCCCTTTTCTCTTCTATTCTTTGATATAAGGGATTTCTCTTAGAGAGGGAGAGCAAATTTTTAATTTTAAATCTTTCGTTTTTATTTTCAGTTCCAAATTATCTCCCTTCTTCTACCTTTCCCCCATCTACTGAGAAGGCAAGAAATAGGATAACTGTTATACATATAAAGTCATGCAAAATATTTCCATATTAACTATGCTTCAAAAAAGCAAGAAAAATAAAGAAAAAATATGCTCCAATCTGCACTCAAGAGTCCATCAGTTCTTTCTGTGGAGGTGGAGAGTATTTTTCATCTACAGGTCCTTTGAAATTGTCATCTATCATTGTATTGATCAGAGTAGCTAAGTCTTTCACAGCTGATTAGCATTACAATATTGCCATTACTGTGTGCAGTGTTCTCCTAGTTCTGCTCACTTCACTTTGCAACAGTTCATATAAGTCTTCCCGGGTTTTTTGGAAACCATCCCCAGGAAAAGCTATTTTCTAAAATAAAATGCTGATGTGAAAAAAAAAAAGATACCAATACTTTGCAGCGGTGGTGGTGGGGTAGAGAACACAGTGTCATCTCCACATCATGATGAGATATTATCAGGACAAGACTTCAGTGGAAGAACCATATGACTTATAGTAACCTTTCTAGGGGGAGCTGGGTGGCTCAATGGATAGAGAGCCAGGGTGAGAGACAGGAGGTCCTAGGTTCAAATCTGACCTCAGACACTTCCTAGCTGTGTGACCCTGGGTGAGTCACTTAATCCTCATTGCCTAGCCCTTACTGCTCTTCTGTCTTAGAATTGAAACTAACACAGAAGGTAAGGCTTTAAAAATTAAACTTTCCATTTCTTTAAGGTTTACAAAGAGCCTGCTTTACAACAGTCTTTTGAGGCAAGTAGTACAAAAATCATTATCCATGTTTTATTGGTGAGGAAACTGAGGCTCAGAGATGATATGAACTGTATGTCCCCCAAGGCTTCCTCTGCATTTACTCCAATCCCCAACACTCCCTCTCCAAGATTAGATTAAGTAATAGACCTCCAGAAGAGAAGATTTGGTCACCCCTAGAGCTGTTCAACAATGAAATGAGCTGCCATTCTCCCCGCTCCCAGACCTCCAAACCCTGCAGTCACTCACCAGCATGAGTACCCTGGCTCAGGGTCCCTGCGTAGTCAGCTTTGGTGAACTGAGGCACCTGGTCATTCACATCCTTTACATGTACTACCAAGGGCTGTGGACCCCAGAGGAGGCTCCCGTCTTCAGCAGTGATTGTCACCTGGGAGGTCACCATGGAACCGGGGGAAATGAATTAGTTCTCCAAAGGAGGAGCCATGTTATCTCTATCAGACAGGTGGATCCCTCATGGGGTAGGTGTCTGTTTTCCCATCAGACAAGGGGCTCTCTCCCTCACAGCAATAACAACTCACATATCCATAATCAAGTCAACAGTGAACATCCTTTAGGGTCCTGCTATGAGGCAAGCACTGTTCTAAGCACTTTAAGATTTACAAAGCACTTTTCTAATAACACAGTGCACAAATTAATACACTCATTAAAAAAAAAACCCAACAAATTTCTTAGCCTGTATTTCAGAATCAACACTAAATATTGGTTCCAAGACAGAAAAGCAGTAAGGGCTAGGCAACTGGAGTTAAGTGACTTGCCCAGGGTCATGCAGCTAGGAAGTGTTTGAGGCTAGACTTGAACCCAGGACCTCTTATCTCCAGGCTGGGCTCTCTATACACTGATACAGCTGCCCACCTCCATGTTCTCATTTTAGAGCTGAGGAAACCCAAGGCTCAGAGACTTGTTCTGGGTCACACAATTAGCATGTGTCCGAGCTAGGATTCGAAACCTGAACTATAAGCCTGATGCATTTGTCAGATTACACACAGATGTTCCTAGTTCCCCGAGGCTCACGGGGATTGGCAAAGGACTGATACCTGAAGGCTGTACTGGGCTTGCTCTTCACGATCCAGTGGTCTGGTCACAAACAGGAAGCCAGAGTCGGATTCCACCCCAAAAAGGCCTTCCTTGACGCCCTCCCCAGCTACCTGGATGACGGCAGGGCTGTCGGAATGCACAGGGGGCAGCTTCAGCTGAGGTGGGGAGGGGCAGAGAAACGGGGAAAGGTCAGGAGAGGAAGGAGAATGGAGAAGGAGACACGCTATCAGGAGGGAGGACTGCCTTGTGAAGAAGATGCCAGAGCTGGGACCTGAAGGAGAGGTCTTGGGGGATGAGGCCAAGCGATGGGTTGGCCAAGGGGCTGGAGAGGTATGGTATGTGAGCAGGGAGTATCTTTGGTTCATTGAGGAGGGAGCTTGCAGGGTGCCATGGTCCGCAGTAGAGGGTACAAGTGTGTACATATTGGGGAGGGATGAGGCACTCTACACACTTGTGAGTTCAGGGCTGATGAGAAAGTTTCTCTTCCTCCAAAAATCTCAGCTCAATGATGCTTGCAATCCCATCATTCTTTTTTATTTATTTTATTTTATTTTATTTTTTTAAACCCTTACCTTTCGTCTCGGAGTCAATACTGTGTATTGGCTCCTAGGTGGAAGAGTGGTAAGAGTAGGCAATGGGGGTCAAGTGACTTGCCCAGGGTCACACAGCTGGGAAGTGGCTGAGGCTGGGTTTGAACCTAGGACCTCCTGTCTCTAGGCCTGAATCTCAATCCACTGAGCAACCCAGCTGCCCCCCAATCCCATCATTCTTACTTTGGCTCATCCTCTACCCCAACCAACCCCTACCTCCACCCCAAACTCGAAACACATTACGTTATTATAGAAAAAAGACTCTGAGAATCTCTCTCCTTCCCCTACCCCACCCTTTCCTCTAGTTCAGAGTCATTACCTTCTTCAGGTACAAAGGAAAGTTTCCGGCATAATTTTCTGGAACTTCCACAGAGAGCTCACTGGTGACAGCTTCAGGGACAACCTATGGGGGAAGATGTCCTGAACCCCAAGTTAATGTTTCCAAAAGGCCATTAAAAATCATATCATTGGGGGAGAGTGGAAAAGAGCAACAGATCTGGGGACAGAATAGCTGATCCTGTGTGATCTTGAGCAAGACCACCCCTGAGTCTCAGTTTCTTCACTTTTGATATAAGTAAGAGGAATGCTAATAGCAAACAAAACAAAACAAAACAAAACAAAAGTAATAGAAAGTAATAGCAAAAAATAAGCTGAGAGGTAGGAGGGGTACCATGTTGTTGAAAGTCAGAAGACTGGATAGTTCTGACATTTACTAGCTAAGTGACCAGGAACAAGTCATTTCCTCTCTCTCAGAGTCTTTCCTCATTTGTAGAGAGGGAACAATTACTTTTGCACTATCATACCAGATGCTATCATGTCTTATCAACTCTATCTCCAAAATATCTTTTTCTCCACTTATCCAGCCTCTCTCTCAGAATAGGGCTTCTTGTTGTTCCGGTCCCTTCCTACTCTTTGTGACCCCGTTTGGGGTTTTCTTGGGAAAGACACTGGAATGGTTTACCATTTCCTTTTCTAGCTCATTTTTACAGATGAGGAAACTGAGGTTAACAGGGTTAAGTGACTTGCCTAGGACCACACAGCTAGTAAGTGTCTGAGGTCAAAAATGGAACTTGGGAAGATGAGTCTTCCTGACTCCAGGCCTGGTACTCTATCCATTGTGCTACCTAGATGTCCTTAATATAGGGCATAACTACCTTGACCTGGGACTATTAAAAAACCTCCAAATGATCTCCCTACTGCCAATCTCTTTGCTGTGCAAGTCATCCTCTACACAGTTGCCAAAATGATATTCTTGGGGGCAGTGGATTGAGGGTCAGGTCTAGAGATGGGAGTCTTGGGTTTAAATCTGGCTTCAGATACTTCCTAGCTATGTGACCCTGGGCAAGTCACTTAACCCCCATTGGCTGACTCTTATGAGCTCTGCTAGCTTGAAACCAATACAGTCTTGATTCTAAGACATACGGTAAGAGTTTTTAAAAAAATATTTATTTAATTTTAAACCCTTTACCTTCCATGTTGGTTCTAAGGCACAAGAGTGATAAGGGCCAGACAAAGAGGGTTGAATGACTTACCTAGGGCCATCCATTTTGGAAGTGTCTGACACCAGATTTGAACCCAGGTTCTCCCAACTCCAGGACTGGCATTCTATCTACTGTGCCATGTTGTTGCCCCATTTGTAACTTACAGTCTTAGAGAGTTGCTCAGAGTACTAAGAAATTAGACACTTTGCCTTTAACAACCACCATGTAGTAGGGGCAGAACTTGAATCTAGGTTTCCTGACTCCGAGGCCAGCTCTTTATGCTGCCTTTGAGACTGCAGAGGAGGAAACCAAAGCCTGAAGAGAGGAAATGATTTGTCCATAGTCACACAGTAATACCAAGGGAAGAATTGAAATGAGCATCTAAGTCTCTTGACCCCATTGCACCTGCCTTATAAATGTTCCTCATTTCCCCCATGTGTTTGTGTCCTTATTCCCCATCCAAATGAGATTGCCTCCTCCCACCTTCAGTCCTGTAAGCTTAAGCAGGTCCCTGTGACTTTTTCAGACTTACCCTTGTCCTCACTGTATGTCTGGCTCACAAGAATAAGAAAAAATAAAGAGTTTCCCACTCTCTTTGAGATCAGGGCTTTGGGGAGGCCATAGCTGATTTGTTCATTCATGACCCTATCGTGAAGACAGGTAACACCCACCCCTCTGACTGCGCCTCAAGGAGAAATTGTGTCCATCACTCACCTGGCAGATGAAAGAGCAGAAGATGCCGAACAAGATGGCAGCCATCACTGGAGGCCTTGTGTTGAAGGAAAGGAGATTGTGTCTAAGATGAACAGCCCCCTGGCCAGCTTAACTTCCTTCCCAAACCCAAGCTCACAAATAATTTCAGCCCCAGGTCGCTTCCTCTTCTATTTCCTTTCAGCTCTGCCTGGCTGGAGGTCTTATCCTTTCATAATCCAGTTAAGGGAGGCACAGTACAATGCAAAGATAGACTCAAGAGTCTGAAGACTAAATGCCCCAATTACTGGCAAGGGCACCTTCATCTTCCATCTTCCAGTCACCAAGGATCACCACTTCAGTGTCATAAGTCAACATGGATTTATTAAGAGCTTATCAGCACTGTCCTAAGCATTGGAGATACTGGGAAAGGCAAAAGCAGAGTCCTTGAATTCTCACAGTCTAATTGGGGAGACAACAGATTCTCTGTCTCTGTTTCTGGAGACGTAGCAGCTAGGTGACACAGTGGAGAGAATATCGGACCTGTAGTCAGAAAGACTCATCTTCCAGAGTTCAAATCTGCCCTCAAACACTTACTAGCTCTATGACCTTGGGCAGGCCACTTAGCCCTGTTTGCCTCCGTTTTCTCATCTGTAAAATGAGCTGGAGAAGGAAATAGCAAATCGCTCCAGTATCTTTGCCAAGAAAACCCCAGATAGGGTCATGAAGACTCTGGCAGGACTAAGAATGATCAAACAACAACATATGTATATGTAAACATGTGTATAGGTGTGTATATGTGTATACAGTATACACACAGTAGACAGACTAATCTTGGAGGCAGTAGTAGTAGCTTGTGTGTATGCATGCAAGAGAGACGGAGATAGGAATGAGAAGGAAGGAGGGTGGTTGGGAGTAGGGAAGGAGAGACACAGGGAGAGAGACATACACATACAGAGGGAGAGAGAGAGAAATCAGAAAGACCTCTTGTAGAAGATGAGATTTGAGCTGAGACTTGAAGGAAGCTAGAAGGTAGAGGTGAGGAAGGAGAGCCTTCCAGGTGTGGAGGAGTCATGGAGTCAGGCAATAGAGAGTTGAAAGCAGGGACAGCAATAAGGCCAGTGGTGTTCCTGGATTATAGAGTAACAGGAGGAGAGTAGCAGCATCCTTAACTCCATACTCTCTGCATAGGCATTCCCTTGCCAGTTCTCCTTCTCAACCTCTCTGCCTCCCTCTCCACTCATGCAGCCTCATCATCTCTGACTTGGACCACTGCAGTAGTCTCTAACTGATCTCCCTGCCTATGGTGTCTCCCCACTTTACCTCCAGGATCAACAGAAAATACCCCAGCATTTAAAGCTTTTCATTCCCTGGTGCCTTTCTCCCTTCTCCTTTTCCAGTACTTAAATCTTGCACCACTCCATGCACTCTATAATCCAACTTCACTGGAACTTCTCTTCACCATTCAGGATTCTGTTGCCCATCTCTGTGTTTTCACTGGTTGTCCCCCATGCCTGGAACAGATTCTCTTTCAGCTCCACCTCTTAGCTTCTCTGGCTTCCTTCAGAAATAAACTCAAAACCCCACCTTCCCCAACAGATCTTTTCTACCTCCATCCTCACCTTCTCCAGTTCTTAATGGCTTCTCATTTCAGATTGCTTTCTATCTAGCCTGTATTTATCTTTCAATTATTTGCATTCTGTGAATTCCATTGGAATATATACTCCTTGAGGACAGGTAAATTAGGAGTTTTAGTGGATGAGTGCTGGATCTGGAGACAGGAAGATATGAGTTCAAATACCACCTCAGACACTTATGAGCTGTGTGACCTTGAGGAAGTCACTCAACCTCTGTCTGCCCCAGTTTCCTCAACTGTGAAATGGGGAAAATAATAGCACCTACCTCCCAGGGTTGTTGTAGGGTCAAATGGAATATTCGCAATGTACTTAGCACAGTGCATCGTTTATAACTGTTCAGGTATTCCAGCCATGTTTAATTCTTCTTAATACCATTTAGGGTTTTCTTTGCAAAGATACTGGAGTGGTTTGTCATTTCCTTCTTCAGCTCATTTTACAGATGAGGAAATGGAGGCAAACAGGATGAAGTAACTTGCTCAAGGTCTTGCAGCTAGTAAGTGTCTGAGGCTGGATTTGAATTCAGGTCTTCTTGACTCCAGATCCAGCACTCTATCCACTGCTCCACCTAGCTACACTCTTGCAGATAACAGGTGCTTAATAAATTTCTCCCCCCCCCTTTTTTAAATTTTGTATCCCCAGAATTCAGCATAGCACCTAGCCCATATTAAGAATTTCATAAATGTTTTTGACTGACTAACCCAGGTTCAAATCTTCTGAAGCTTCCTACCTATGTGGCCTTTGGAAACCATTTAAACTTTCTCAGCCTCAGTTTCCTCATCTTCAAAATGAGAGGTCGTCTAGATTGGTCTCTGAGGCCTTTCCTGCTCTAGATCTATGAACTAAAGGTCACAACATGATAGAATCTCAGGTCAAGAAGGGACCTAAGAGGTCACCCAGCTCAAATTTAGCAGATTAGGAATCCCCTCAACAATAGCTTTGATAAGGGGTCAGCGAGCCTCTACTTGAGGATCTAGGCAGTCCCTTGACTTGCTGGTTAGAAGTTGTACCCAACAGTATCCTAAATTAAACCTGCCACTAAGCCCCTTCCACGAATAGTTCTGCCCTCTGGGGCCAAGCGGAAAAAAAATCCAATCCCTAATTTACATGACAGCCTTCTTCCTTCAACTAGGCACTCTTGCTTCCTTCCTTCCCCTACCTCTCCTCTACAGGTTGGACATCTCCAGTTGCCTCAGCTGATATTTAGATGGCATGGTTCAAAATCTCCTCACTAACTCAGCCATTATTCTGGACCTGTTCCAACTTGTCAATGACCTTCCTGAAATGCAATGACCAGAATGAATAATGCTCCAGATGTCTAGCCCACCCAGAGGATGATAGAACTAGTCCTAAGGATAGAGGATTCGAGAGCTGGAAAATACCTTAGATCAATGGTCTTCAAGGCAAGGGCTTTCCTTAACCCTCTTAAGTAAGTGATGGCATGATGCCAAGGAAATGATGGCATTCCTCCAAGAGGGAACCAATCAGAGAGTGGAAATATGGTGGTCACATCCCACCCTCTCAGCAATGGCCAATCTCAAGACTTATCTCCAACACAGTTTAACCACTCCTTTCATCCATTAATAAGAAACATTTCTCCACTGTGCCCAGGCTTTCTGCTCCTCCTCTTCTGCCAGCCGTTGGCCCCTCTGGGTGGTTATAACCTAACCCCAATGCCAGCAACTGCTACAAAGTCTTCCCCCTTCCCAAAGAATACCCACACTCTGCCTCACCAAACCATATCGCAATTGTAGCAGGTACCCTAAAAGGTTGTGTTCTGCAATATAGGACAGTGTCTAGTGAGACACCCCCCTTCTAGCTTTCATTTTTGGTGGGACAGAACCAGTTGAATAGGACAAACCAACATCGATGGGTTGTGATTTCAAGTGACAACTTCATCCTGTCATCTTTCTTTCCTAAATTTACTCTTCTTCAGAGTTTCTATATTTGTGACATACGTGAACTGATGCAGAGTGAAATAAGCAGAACCAGCAGAACATTATACACAATAACCTGCAATATTGTGGAATGATCAAATGTGAGAGACTTTGCTACTAACAGCAATATAATGATCCAGGACAATTCTGAGGGATTTATGAAAAAGAATGTTATCTACCTCCAGAGAAAGAATTGTTGGAGTAGTAATGCAGATGAAAAATATGATTTATCTCTTGTTTATTTGGGTATATGTTTGGGGGTTTTGGTTTTATGCGATTATTCACTTACTAGAATAAGGAATTATGTTTTGCGTGACAATACATGTATAACCCAGAAAAAAAAAGAAAAAAAAAACCTTCCATATTTCTGTCAAGAGCACCACTTTCCTTTAAGTATCCCAGGTTTTCATTACCCTTGTTATTCCTGTCTCTTTACTCAATGGAAATGCCACTTTCCAAAGTTACTAATGATCTCTTAATTGCCATGCAACGACAATCTCCATCTTTCTTGCCTTCTCTGTGCCTTCGGACACTATCATCCTTTCCTTTTGGTTACTCTCTCCTGTCTAGATTGCTAGAAACAATGCCAATGTGCCACATAAAATCTCCCACATCTGCCCACTTTGACACTATGGAAGCAGAATTTCCTCCTGTATCAAAAACCTTTCAAATGATGAGAATTTCAATGAGTTTTAAACCAATTTCTTAAAGACAGAAAATTATAACATCTGATTAATTTGGAAGAACAATTAATTGACATCAGGGAAGATGGACGATTATAAGCCAAATGTCAGCAAAATCCTTTGTATATTGGCTGGATTGATTAGAAAATGATTCTAGTGAGATTTAGTGGGAGCAGCAATGAGGCCCTTCTTTTCTTTGGAGCTATGGATCTTTGTGAGGCATTGTTTTTTATTGTAAAAAACCTGAAAACCAGGCATCAACATGGACTGAACTTAAAACCAGGCCTTGAAATTGTTGTCATCACAGTATTAAACCAAAATTAGAAAAAAAAACAAAACAAACCGAAACATATTTAGTTGCAAAGCTGTCACTAAAATATCTGCAAATCACTACAAAAGAACATCTTGGCAAGGACAAAATATTTCTGTTCTGTTAACAAATATTATTTTCAAAATATGACATCTTTATTTTATCCTTTTAAAATGGTCTATTTTTGTGTTTTATATTGACATAATTATTATAGAGGCACATGGATATAATGTGTAAATAAGAAATAAACATCTAATTAGGGTGCAAACTCAAAGATTGTTTATTGATAGGAATACAAAAGCAAAGAAAAATTGGAGATCATGCTTCAGATGCCATCTCTTGAAGTTGTTTTTACTTTACAGATGAGAAAACTGAAGCCCAGAGAGTTGAGACCTCTCAGAAGAGTCCTTCTTTTGTCTTTTGTTCTCACTGACCAAACCGTTACAGTTCAAATGGTCTCATAGTTTGCTGACTTTCAGAAAAGATCTCATACAAGCCAGGCATCTTGTCTAGAGAGTTCTTATGACAGGGTGTTAATGTTTAAGAGAGGAGGAAAAGGGGCAGCAAGGTGGCTCAGCTTATTGAGACACCCCTAGAGAGGGAAGGTCCTGGGTTTAAATCTGATCTCAGAAACTTCCCAGCTGTGTGACCCTGAGCAAGTCACTTAACCCCCATTCCCTAATTCTTAAACTCTTCTGCTTTGGAACCAAGACATAAATAGCATTGATTCTAAGATGGCAAGGTAAGGGTTTAAAAAAAAGGGGTGGGGGGCAGCTGGGTAGCTCAGTGGATTGAGAGTCAGGTCTAGAGACGGGAGGTCCTAGGTTCAAATCCGGCCTCAGCCACTTCCCAGTTGTGTGACCCTGGGCAAGTCACTTGACCCCCATTGCCCACCCTTACCACTCTTCCACCTAGGAGCCAATACACAGAAGTTAAGGGTTTAAAAAAAAGGGGGGGTGGGTGGGGAGGTTGAGGGAACTAGTGGTGAATAAGATCATGCTTATTTGCAATCCTAGGGAGACCCTGAGCACCAAGCAACTTCCTAGTGAATAATGTGAGAATCAGCAATGCTCCATAAATAGATGCAGCTCTTCCACCAAGGCTCCAGTTGGATATTCTCTTGAGGCTTCTCAAGATCCCAGAGCTTAGGGGTCTGTCATGATCTCCAAATGTAAAAATCAGACTCACGAGATTTCAAGCTAGAAGGGTCCTTTCAGATTTTCCAAAGCTGGGCTTCTTAACCTTTCTTGTACCTGTGGAACCTTTTGGGCAGTCTATGGAACCTTTCTCAGGCTAAAGTTTTTAAACAGTCGAAATTCTAAATTTTACTGAGACAGTAGTGAAAATTTTATATATATATATATATATAGAGAGAGAGAGAGAGAGGAAGAGAGGAGAGAGAGAAAGTGAGAGAAAGAGAGAGAAAGAGAATGAGAAAGAGAGAGAAAGAATGAGAGAGAGAGAGGAGAAAGAGAGAAAGAGAAAGAGAGAGAGAAAGAGAGAAAGAGAGAGAGAGAGAGAGAGACTTCCCTCCCCTGAATAGCATCCACAGATAGATTTCAGGAGGTCTATGAATCTGACTAGGAAAAAAAAATGTGTATATATATATATATGCATATATATATATATACACACAAGTTCATGGATTTCAGATTAAAGACCCCAATCTAGCCCAACAGCTTCATATTACAGAAGAGGAAACTAGGACCCTGAGTAGGAAACTGACTTGCTTGAAGTAAAGCCATGATTCAGATCCTCCTTCTCCTTCACTTTCTGCATCTAATTGGCTGCCAAGTTCTGAGGCATCTTTTTTTTTTTTTTTGCCATACCTCACCCCTAAATGCTCCCTTCTCCATTGCCTCTCAGTTGGACTATGGTAGGAGGCTCCTAAAGGTGCTGCCAGCCTCTCGGATTCAGCCTGCTCCCATTTGCGTATTTGTCTTTCCAATGAATAGCCTTAATAATTCCACTCCTCTACTTAAACACCTTTAATGGTTCCCTATTGCCTTCCTGAATAAAAGCTAAACTGTTCGGCTTGGTATCCATGCAGATTCTGGCCCACCGTTTTAACCTCATGAATGTCCTTTGCTCCAATCAGGCCAATCACTGGGATTATAACTAGGAATTTCTGTATTTAGAGCAAGGAAAGGAGTGCGGCTGGGGGAGAGTGGGTGAAGGCAGAGAACTCATCTGGGATGTAATTTCAGTGGGAAGAATCTTCCCAAGAACATCAGGAGGTTCCTACACTACCAGAATATTCACAGCTGCTGAGAAAATGGAAGGTGGTGGGATCAGGAAAGAAAGTGGGGTCGCCTGGGGAAAGAAAGCTCCAAATTGTACAGTCAGCACATTCTGATCTTTGGCGCCTTGGTGCAAAGCTCTGATTACCTCACCCTCGTTAAAGCTTTACATAGGATCCTAGATTTAGAATTGGAATGGACCAAAGAGATTCATCTGGTCTGCCCCTTCCTTTTACAGAGAAGTATACTGAGACCCAGAGGATGAAGATGACCTGCCCAAAGTAAAAATAGTAGTAGATAACAGAACTGAGGACAAACTTAGTTTTCTGACTCTAAATTCGTTTTTCTTTCCAGCCTACCATGTCTTATACTCCTCTACCTCACTTCAGTTTTTATTCATAGTATTCTAGGATTCTGAGCTGGAAGAGACCCTAGAAATTCTCTAATCCCTTCATTTTACAGAAAAGGAAACTGAAGTTGATAGTATGGTGGATAGAGTTCTGGGCTTGGAGTTAGGGAAGCCTCAGGTTCAAATCTTGCCTCAGATACTTCGGAGCTGGATGACTGTGGATGAGTTACTTAATCTCTCTCAGCCTCATTTTCCTCATCTGTAAAATGAGAGGGTTAGGACTGCTGCCTCAAAAGACTTCTTACAGCTCCGATATATAATCTGGGACCTTGCTCCAAGGTCACAGAGCTAACACATAGCAGAAGCTGCTGTTGGATCTCAGGGTGTTTTCACTTAATCCCTTCTACCTCACTAGGATATCCGCCTCTTATGGTTTCCTCTGACACATTTATATATCTCTTATTTGCCACTCATCTCCTTTCTTGTCGTTTGGTTGTGTCTGACTCTTCCTGACCCTGTTTGGGGTTTTCCTAGCAGAGATACTGGAGTGGTTTGTCATTTCCTTCTCTGGCTCATTTGACAGATGAGGAAACGGAGGCAAAGAGGGTGAAGGGACTTGCCCAGGGTCACTTAGCTAGTAAATTGTCTGAGGCCAAGAAGATGAGTATTCCTGACTTCAGGCCCAGTGCTCTATCCACTGTCCTCAATTATTGCCTTCCTAACCAAACTGTGAGCTCTCTGAAGGCAGGAGATGTCTTAGCCCTCTTAATCTTTCCCAGAAGGCTTTGCCTGTAAAAGCTGCTGGGTAAATGTTTTTAGTGGCTACTGCTAAAATATAAAACATCTTCCAAAGTCAAGTCAAATGCCTAAGCATTTATTAAGTGTTTGCGCTAGGCACTGTGCCGTGTTAGGAGAGAATGAAGCCGCCTGTCAGCCCAGGCGGTTAATGGCTTTGGTTGCCGTGACCCAGACTTAAAGTATAATTTACACGGTGTCATTGAAACTTGCCTCACAAGAAGTAAAGGATTCTTCTTCAGACATACCACAGGGGAAGAGAGGCAGCGTTGGGATAGTAGAAAAAAATAGAAAGCCCTGAGTTCAAATGCTGGCTTTTTTTCACTTAACTGTCTGTGTGACCTTGGGCAAATCACTTCCTTTTCTGAGAACTGAAAAATGTCCTCATCTGTTAAATAAGGAAGTTGAACTACTTAGTTTCTAAGTTCCAATACATCTTTAAGTTCTACAAATAAACCTCTAGAATTGCAACCAAAAAAAAAATGGGTTCCAAAATCCCAGGTTTGGTCCTAGTATCTAGTTCCACCCCCAGACTAAACTATGACCAAGAGCAACTGATCTTGGATAGTGCAGCTTCACTGGTCCCCCACCCTTCCCTAATCCTGCCATTCCTCCTTCAAAGAAATGGCTGACTTTGCCTTAAGGTCTCATTGCCCTCCCTAGAATCCACTCTCCTTCTCTGTCACCATTGAGATGCTAGTGGGGTCTGTCCCTCTCCCTTTCCGTGTCCACCGGGGACAACTCAAAAGCCAGAAAGGAAACAAAGTCAAAAACTTCAGCCTTAATTCAATTCAATAAGAATTTATGGTTCAACGTTTGAAATTAAAGCCCTCGAGGATGATGGTTATGTCTGCTCCTGGCAGAGACCTGGCAAAGACCAAGCCTCCAGCTTAGATCTTCTCCTTGGTTTCCATCCTTTTCTGCCTCTCCCCATTCTCTGCCTCATCCCCTAGCCTCTACTTCTCCTGTTCTTCAGGGTCTCCTCCCACCATTGACCTCTGTAGCCTTCTCCAAGCCCCCTCCAATAGACTTTGCCTCTTCTCTGATGACTGCTCCCTCTCCTAACTGCTGCCCCTCTTCGGTCTTTGCCATCCCCACCTCCATCTATTTATTCCCCGGCTTCTCTCTGCCCCCTCCACCCCCTGATCCCCCCCAACTCTTCCAGACTCCATCCCCATCTCTGGTCAGAGATACCCTTTACCTTCTATTGTCTTCACCCTGGAATGGCTGACCTAGGCTGGTCCTTCTCCAGGGAGCTCTTGGGGAGCTCCAGGGACAGGAGACTCAGCAGGGGACAGAATCCGGGCTGGAGGGTGGAGGGTTGAGGAGGATGTCCCTCAATCTAGGAAAACTCCGTTCACCTCCCGCTGGGCCTGAAGGACAGAGTTTTGACTCACAGCTTGCCTCTAACTGCTCATTAGTTACTGATTGACTTCCTAATTAAGAAAAGTCCCAATGACTAACTGAGGAGAGCCACGGGCTGAGATTACCAACCTGTGACTGGAAGCTGGGCTTTGGGTTGGGTTTTTTCCAGATGGGCGGCACTAGGGCATATGGAAAGGGGGCCACGGAACATCAGAGGACAGGGGTGGGCTCAGCCTTCGGTCAGCTTGGAGCCCAAGTTAGGGCCATAGCACTTATTGGAGGCCGACTGGCAGAATGGTTTAATGGAGGACATTGAAAAGACCACAAACAAGGTCAGTAGGACTGAGTTCAATTCCAGACTCTGCTGAGTTATAATTTCCAATAAGTCCCGTTTTCTCTGGGACTCTGTTTCCACATCTATAAAATAATGGCATTAAACCATATCAGGATTTTTTTTTAACCTTTACCTTCCATCTTAGAATCAATATTATATATCAGTTCCAAGGCAGAAGAGTGGTAAGGGCTAGGCAACGGAGGTCAAGTGACTTGCCCAGGGTCACACGGCTAGGAAGTGTCTGAGGCCAGATTTGAATCTAGGACCTTCTGGCTCTCAATCCATTGAACCACTTAGCTGTCCCTATGCTCTGAGCTTTTCAAAGTGTTTTATATTCATTTCCTTATTTGATTCTCACAGCAACCTGGGGAGGCAGGGACTCTTATTGTTATCCTCATTTTAAATTGATGAGAAAACGGAAATGGAGAAAGTAAAGTTATTCACTCATAATTTATAAGTAATGACAGCTGGATTTGAACTGAGGCCTTTCAAGTCCAGTCTCCACCAAGCAAGAGATGATATTTCCACAGGGACTGTTGGCGCCATGACGTTTTCTGTCCAGCTCTAGGGATGGAGAAACTAAGCCTGAGAGTGAGTCTCACAGCCCAGAAAGGCTTTACCTGACTTCAAACCTTGTGGTCTCTCTGCTGTGCCACGCAGTTGACTTCCAGGCAGCTTCTTTTCTGTGCCTCAGTTTCCCCATCTGCCATGTAGAGGGCTTGGATTAGATGGCCTCCCAGATCCCTTCCAGACCCATATCTGCTATCCCATGATCCTTCCTTCTCTCCATTGCTATTCTCATAGGGATTGAGAGGATAATCAGAATCATTAGACCAGCTGGAGCGGCCCCTTGGTAGAAAAGGACAGAATAAATGATTCCACAGGAAAACGGGGTTAAGTGTAGTCACTGCCCTCTGGCCTCTAAACAAGACCTTTCCCATGCTTGAGCCCTTTCACTGATCTCACTCCTGCTTCCTCCTGCCCTTCCTGCCATTTTCTCTTCTAAGATGACAGCCTAAATGTTCCCATCTGCAATATGGGCTTCCCTTTGTGGGCTGGGACAGAAGGGGTACAATTGACACACTTTTTAGGAACCCCCAGGCCCCTACTTTCCTAGGACCAGCAGACCCTTTCGCCTTGGGCAGCCTGAGCCCCTGTCTTCTTTGATGAGCGATCCTGGGTAACTGAGGGCTTCCTTTCCCCATTATTCCTTTCATTGTCTGTCCCGGAGAGGCTCCTGGATAGATCTTTCTCCCAGCAGGCCCTGAGAGAGCTGGAAGGGCCAGGAGCTTAGACAGTACTGTTAGTCATTGAAAAATTGAACTCAGTACTTGGCAAGCTGGACTGAGAAGAGGTAGGAGGGGAACAAACATTTATTAAGTGCCTCCGATGTTCATTTCTAAGCACTTTACAAATATGATCTCATTGGATCCAAATAACAGCCCTGGGAGATAGGGGCTACTCTTATCCCCATTTTACAATGTGGGGAAACTGAGATAAATAGAAATTTAATGACTTGCCCAGGGTTATACCACTAGAAAATATCTAACGTGGGATTTGAACTCGGGACTTCTTGACTCGGGAATCAGGACTCTCTAATCCCTGGACCGGAGAAACAGGTTAAAATCCCAGCTCTGACATTTAGATGCTGGGGGCTTCTGGGTAAATCCCTTCCCTTGGACCCAACTTGAGTTTCCTCGTCTCTGTGGGGAGGGAGATGCCTCCGGAGTCCTTCTTTACAGCTCCCGGCCCCGAGCTTGGCCGGGGTTTAGCTTTAGCACGAGGGAGTCCCTCCGGCCCTGGCCCCTGGCTCCCGCGGCGGAGGGGCTCGCCTTTTTGCCGTTCCCTTTCTGGGGAAAGGGGTCACGGGATCGAATTCCCCCGGGGCTTCCGTGGCTCAGGCTTGGCTCTGTCGTCCGCCCCTTTTCTTGGTTCCCTGGGCATCCGCCGGGCCCCATCCCCCAAGCGCCCTCCCTTTGTACACCAGGAGGAGTTCAGCTGGAACGAAGAGATAACGTCCGACCACGGCTGGATGGAGCTGGGGAGCCCTCCCGGAGGGGGCGGAGAGGGGCAGAGGAGGCCTCTGACTGACACTCTCCGGGAGGCACAACCCCTTGGGTGGGGAAAGGGGAGAGAAACGCCGACCCCGGTTTCTCCACTTGGTCCCTCCCCGCCATGGCAGCCATCATATCAAGCTCTTCTCCCCTATTTTTTTTTTCTTTTAAACTCTTACCTTCTGTTTTAGAATCAATGCTAAGTATTGTTTCCAAGGAAGAAGAGTGGTAAGAGTTAGGCAATGGGGGTTAAGTGACTTGTCCAGGGTCACCCAGCTAGGAAGTGTCTGAAGGCAAATTTGAACCCAGGACCTCCAGTCTCCAGGTCTGGCTTTCTATCCCTTGAGCCACCTCTCTGGCCCTCCTCCCCTGGGTTTAAGTGAGGCTGTCCATGGCTAGACAGCAGGAGATTTCTGGGAGAGGAGTATAGGGTTGGGAGCCTAGAAGAAGAATCTGGTTGGGGTTCTAGGATCTGAGTTAGGATAGAAAGTGGGGATCCGGTGGAACTGCTTGCCAGCTCCTGGAGTGGGGAGGAAAGGTGGG
Organism: Gracilinanus agilis; assembly: GCF_016433145.1. Classification (NCBI taxonomy): domain Eukaryota; kingdom Metazoa; phylum Chordata; class Mammalia; order Didelphimorphia; family Didelphidae; genus Gracilinanus; species Gracilinanus agilis. The sequence continues at coordinate 63,923,659 of NC_058131.1, read as the reverse complement.
GGAGATTATGAATCATATAACCATGGAAATATATTAATATTTTATTACATTAATAATATAATAAATATAATAAAAACTAGGATAAAAATAAATTAAAAATTAAAAAAGAAAAAAGAAATCAAGAAAGTGGGGGGTCTGGGGAGGAAGAAGTAGCTGGAATTGCCTTTGTGCATGGGGAGAGGTTGTTGGTTACAGGGACATTTTATTTTGATTGATTGATTGATTTTAAACTCTTACCTTCCATCTTAGAATCAATACTGTGTATTGGTTCCAAGGCAGAAGAGTGGTAAGAACTAGGCAATAGGAGTTAAGTGACTTGCCCAGAGTCACACAGCTAATGTGAGGTCACATTTGAACCCAGGATCTCCCATCTCTAGGCCTGGCTCTCAATCCACTGAGCCAACCAGAGGTCCCCAAACAGAGACATTTTAAAGCAGGCTGGGCACCTGATTCTACTGGCAAGAGTAATGGGTTCACCGCACCAATGTCACTAATTCGATGTGCCCCTGGACATGTGGGTCACTTCTTTCTTGTGGGACTATTTCCTTATCTATAAAATGAATGTATAAGAGGAATGAGGCTGTCTCTAAGATTCTTACTAGTTCTGAGATTCTGTGTTCTACTGTGATACGGCTGGAGGTAAGGCTGGTGATAGAATGAATAGACTGCTGGACCTGGAATCAGTATTATCTGGGTTCAAATCCAGCCTCAGCGATTTAAAACAAATTTTTTTTCAAACCTTAACTTCTGTCTCAGTATCAATTCTAAGAGAAAAGAGTGATTTGGGCTGGGCAGTTGGGGTTAAGTGACTTGCCCAGGGTCACACAGCTAGGATTTGAACCCCGGAACTCTGCTCCATTGAGCCACCTAGCTCTGCCATTTAAATAACTGCGTGACCTTAGGTAAGTCACTTAATTTCTCTCTGCCTCAATTTCCTCATCTTATAAAAATGAGGAGTGATAATAGCAATTGTGTCCCCGGGTTGTTCTGAGATAGGATTTTTAAGTGCCCAGAATACTGTAGGCACTCCACAAATGCTTGTGGCCTCCGGTCCTTCTAGCTCTGACATTGTTCTGACATTCCATTCTAAGACCCGTCTCCCTCTTCCACGTCGGCCGTTCTGATGGAGGACTGACCCTGACTTTGGACCCGAGTCGGGGTTCTGGTTCTTCCTCTCACGGCCCAGGCGACCTCGGGCAAAGCCGTGTGCTTCTGGCTTTTTCCACCTTGTAAAGTCGGGGAGCTGGACTCCAAGGTTCCTTGCAGCTCCAAACGGAGGATTCCTGCAGAGAGTGTGTCCCCCTCCAACCTGCAGAGCGAGGCTCCCCGGAAACCTTGTGCTGGGGAGCAGAGCTAGCCAAGCCCGCAGGACGGAGTCACCTTGACCGTGTCCTTGAACCTGAGAAAGCCTCTCTGGAACGCAGCTGAGGAAACTCCTGTTCTCGCCTGCAGGAACCAAGCCCAGAGCTTCCTGGGCAGGATGGGGCAAGCCAGAGGAAGGCCAGGGGGTGCCGGACCCACCCTGGGGACTGAGGCCGGCCCTTTGGGGGCGCTGACCTGGAAATGGGAGAAAGCCAGAGAAAATGTTGTCCAGGCAGAGCGATTGTCCTCCAGGGAAGTTAGGAGCCTGAAGCAGGAAGCTTATTTCATAGGACATAACTGCTCAGGCTGGAATGGACTAGACTGGGCAGTCACCCTCTTTTTCCAGATAAAGGCTTCAAAATTTACAAAGCACTTGGCTTAGGACTCTGTGAAAGACACAGACCCATTTTACAGAGTGGAAACTAAAGTTTAGAGATACACTATGACTTGATCAAGGTCACAAAACAAGTTAGTGACAATAACTGGGAGATAATAAGTGGCTTTAGCAGTTAGAGCACCAAGCCTGGAGGCAGGAAGACTCATCTTCTGAAGTTCAAATCCGGCTTCAGACACTTACTAGCAGTGTGACCTTAGGCAAGTCACTGCACCTTATTTGCCTCATTTTCCTCATCCGCCAAATGAGTGGAGAAGGAAATGGCAAGCCACTCTGGTGTCTCTGCCAAGAAAATCCCAAATGGGGTCGGGAAGAATCACATATGACTGCACAACAACAAGAAGAATAGCTAGCATTTATACAACACTTTAAGGTTTGCAAGTGCTTTGAAAATATCATCTCTTTTAACCCTGGGAGATTGTAAATGCTCGTTTATTAGATGAGGAAATGGAGGCAGGTAATAATCAAGTGACTTGCCTAGGGTCACACTGTTAGGAAGTGTCTGAGGCAGGATCTGAACTCAGGTCTTCCTGACTCGACGGCCAGTGCTCTATCCACGGAGTCTTTCAAAATTTGCAAAGCACTTTTTATACACACCTCATGTCCTCATGAACAATATCCTGGAGGTGCAGCAGACACTACAGGTATTACTCCCATTTTACAGATGAGGGAATTGAAGCTCACACGACCAGGTTACCCCACTAGAAAAGATAAAAGATAGGATCCCAACCCACACTTTCTTGGCTTTTTTTTTATCTAACATTTTATCTACGCCGCCAGGCTGCTGGTAAAACTCAGATATTTCAAGAAGGCTGGGCTAGATGCTTAGCCCTAGGACTTGGCTTCCAAGGGCTGAGCTAAGTCAACTTTTGACTCCCTGTACTTTGTCACTGTGCTTCCCCAACAGATCTTCTCTCCTTCCCCACCTCTTTTTTTTTTTTTAACTCTTACCTTCCATCTTAGAATTGATACTGTGTATTAGTTCCAAAACAGAAGAGCAGTAAGGCTAGGAAATGGGGGTTAAGTGACTTGCCCAGGGTCATACAGCTAGGAAGTGTCTGAGACCAGCTTTGAACCCAGGACTTCCCA
>NC_058131.1:63906183-63919035 GCF_016433145.1 Gracilinanus agilis | reverse complement strand
TTTTTTTTTTCTTTTAAACTCTTACCTTCTGTTTTAGAATCAATGCTAAGTATTGTTTCCAAGGAAGAAGAGTGGTAAGAGTTAGGCAATGGGGGTTAAGTGACTTGTCCAGGGTCACCCAGCTAGGAAGTGTCTGAAGGCAAATTTGAACCCAGGACCTCCAGTCTCCAGGTCTGGCTTTCTATCCCTTGAGCCACCTCTCTGGCCCTCCTCCCCTGGGTTTAAGTGAGGCTGTCCATGGCTAGACAGCAGGAGATTTCTGGGAGAGGAGTATAGGGTTGGGAGCCTAGAAGAAGAATCTGGTTGGGATTCTAGGATCTGAGTTAGGATAGAAAGTGGGGATCCGGTGGAACTGCTTGCCAGCTCCTGGAGGGGGGAGGAAAGGTGGGGGAGATTATGAATCATATAACCATGGAAATATATTAATATTTTATTACATTAATAATATAATAAATATAATAAAAACTAGGATAAAAATAAATTAAAAATTAAAAAAGAAAAAAGAAATCAAGAAAGTGGGGGGTCTGGGGAGGAAGAAGTAGCTGGAATTGCCTTTGTGCATGGGGAGAGGTTGTTGGTTACAGGGACATTTTATTTTGATTGATTGATTGATTTTAAACTCTTACCTTCCATCTTAGAATCAATACTGTGTATTGGTTCCAAGGCAGAAGAGTGGTAAGAACTAGGCAATAGGAGTTAAGTGACTTGCCCAGAGTCACACAGCTAATGTGAGGTCACATTTGAACCCAGGATCTCCCATCTCTAGGCCTGGCTCTCAATCCACTGAGCCAACCAGAGGTCCCCAAACAGAGACATTTTAAAGCAGGCTGGGCACCTGATTCTACTGGCAAGAGTAATGGGTTCACCGCACCAATGTCACTAATTCGATGTGCCCCTGGACATGTGGGTCACTTCTTTCTTGTGGGACTATTTCCTTATCTATAAAATGAATGTATAAGAGGAACGAGGCTGTCTCTAAGATTCTTACTAGTTCTGAGATTCTGTGTTCTACTGTGATACGGCTGGAGGTAAGGCTGGTGATAGAATGAATAGACTGCTGGACCTGGAATCAGTATTATCTGGGTTCAAATCCAGCCTCAGCGATTTAAAACAAATTTTTTTTCAAACCTTAACTTCTGTCTCAGTATCAATTCTAAGAGAAAAGAGTGATTTGGGCTGGGCAGTTGGGGTTAAGTGACTTGCCCAGGGTCACACAGCTAGGATTTGAACCCCGGAACTCTGCTCCATTGAGCCACCTAGCTCTGCCATTTAAATAACTGCGTGACCTTAGGTAAGTCACTTAATTTCTCTCTGCCTCAATTTCCTCATCTTATAAAAATGAGGAGTGATAATAGCAATTGTGTCCCCGGGTTGTTCTGAGATAGGATTTTTAAGTGCCCAGAATACTGTAGGCACTCCACAAATGCTTGTGGCCTCCGGTCCTTCTAGCTCTGACATTGTTCTGACATTCCATTCTAAGACCCGTCTCCCTCTTCCACGTCGGCCGTTCTGATGGAGGACTGACCCTGACTTTGGACCCGAGTCGGGGTTCTGGTTCTTCCTCTCACGGCCCAGGCGACCTCGGGCAAAGCCGTGTGCTTCTGGCTTTTTCCACCTTGTAAAGTCGGGGAGCTGGACTCCAAGGTTCCTTGCAGCTCCAAACGGAGGATTCCTGCAGAGAGTGTGTCCCCCTCCAACCTGCAGAGCGAGGCTCCCCGGAAACCTTGTGCTGGGGAGCAGAGCTAGCCAAGCCCGCAGGACGGAGTCACCTTGACCGTGTCCTTGAACCTGAGAAAGCCTCTCTGGAACGCAGCTGAGGAAACTCCTGTTCTCGCCTGCAGGAACCAAGCCCAGAGCTTCCTGGGCAGGATGGGGCAAGCCAGAGGAAGGCCAGGGGGTGCCGGACCCACCCTGGGGACTGAGGCCGGCCCTTTGGGGGCGCTGACCTGGAAATGGGAGAAAGCCAGAGAAAATGTTGTCCAGGCAGAGCGATTGTCCTCCAGGGAAGTTAGGAGCCTGAAGCAGGAAGCTTATTTCATAGGACATAACTGCTCAGGCTGGAATGGACTAGACTGGGCAGTCACCCTCTTTTTCCAGATAAAGGCTTCAAAATTTACAAAGCACTTGGCTTAGGACTCTGTGAAAGACACAGACCCATTTTACAGAGTGGAAACTAAAGTTTAGAGATACACTATGACTTGATCAAGGTCACAAAACAAGTTAGTGACAATAACTGGGAGATAATAAGTGGCTTTAGCAGTTAGAGCACCAAGCCTGGAGGCAGGAAGACTCATCTTCTGAAGTTCAAATCCGGCTTCAGACACTTACTAGCAGTGTGACCTTAGGCAAGTCACTGCACCTTATTTGCCTCATTTTCCTCATCCGCCAAATGAGTGGAGAAGGAAATGGCAAGCCACTCTGGTGTCTCTGCCAAGAAAATCCCAAATGGGGTCGGGAAGAATCACATATGACTGCACAACAACAAGAAGAATAGCTAGCATTTATACAACACTTTAAGGTTTGCAAGTGCTTTGAAAATATCATCTCTTTTAACCCTGGGAGATTGTAAATGCTCGTTTATTAGATGAGGAAATGGAGGCAGGTAATAATCAAGTGACTTGCCTAGGGTCACACTGTTAGGAAGTGTCTGAGGCGGGATCTGAACTCAGGTCTTCCTGACTCGACAGCCAGTGCTCTATCCATGGAGTCTTTCAAAATTTGCAAAGCACTTTTTATACACACCTCATGTCCTCATGAACAATATCCTGGAGGTGCAGCAGACACTACAGGTATTACTCCCATTTTACAGATGAGGGAATTGAAGCTCACACGACCAGGTTACCCCACTAGAAAAGATAAAAGATAGGATCCCAAATCACACTTTCTTGGCTCTTTTTTTATCTAACATTTTATCTACGCCGCCAGGCTGCTGGTAAAACTCAGATATTTCAAGAAGGCTGGGCTAGATGCTTAGCCCTAGGACTTGGCTTCCAAGGGCTGAGCTAAGTCAACTTTTGACTCCCTGTACTTTGTCACTGTGCTTCCCCAACAGATCTTCTCTCCTTCCCCACCTCTTTTTTTTTTTTTTAACTCTTACCTTCCATCTTAGAATTGATACTGTGTATTAGTTCCAAAACAGAAGAGCAGTAAGGCTAGGAAATGGGGGTTAAGTGACTTGCCCAGGGTCATACAGCTAGGAAGTGTCTGAGACCAGCTTTGAACCCAGGACTTCCCACCTCCCTTCCTCCTTTCCATTTCCTTTTATGTATCGTTATAATGCTCAACCACAACAACAGGACCACAAGATGGAGGCTTAAAAACAAAATGGCATCATCTAATGCTAAAGTCATGGATTATTCCCACTATGACTTTCTTCTCCTTATTGGAGTGCAGGCTCCCTGCGAGCAGGGGCTGCCTCCTTTTTGCTTGCATTTATGTTTTTCGGTGCTTGGCACCGTACTAAGTGATTGGGACTTAATGGCTGTAAATGCTTGTTGACTCGATTTGCCCAGGAAGTGGCAGAACCCCAGAATCATAGATTTAGAGCTGGGAGGAATCTTGGACGTTTTATCTAGTTGAAACTTCTCGTTTTACAGATGAGTAAGTGAGGCCCAGAGAAAGGAACAGACCAGGTGTCCAAGGTCATATAGGCAGGAAATGACCGAACAATTATTCGAACCCTTGCTTTCTGACTCAAGATCTAATGCTTTCTTCACTACACCTAGTCCGTGGGCAACATGGCCAGACACCAGGCCCCAACCAGCTCTGGCATCCTACAGACCCTTCTTACCTCTTGCTCAGGGAACAATCATCAATCCATCATTTTTAGTCCTATCTGACTCTCCGTGATGCCATTTGGCGTAATGGTTTGCCATTTCCTTCTACAGCTCATTTTACAGAGAGGAACAATACACATTCAATAATCCAATCAGTATTACTATGGTTACCAGAAGGGACACAACCATCTAGGGCCCAATCTGGTGTGATGGCTCCCACCATCATCCCTGGGACTATTTAGAGCAGTGATTCCCAAAGTGGGCGCCATCGCCCCCTGGTGGGTGCTGCAGCGATCCAGGGAAGCGGTGATGGCCACAGGTGCATTTATCTTCCCTATTAATTGCTATTAAAATTTTTTAAAAATTAATTTCCAGGGGGCTAAGGAAGATTTTTTCTGGAAAGGGGGCGGTAGGCTAAAAAAGTTTGGGAACCACTGGTCTAGACCAAGGATCCCTTCCCTGGCCACATTCTCCATTATGTATTGTATCCCCTACTAGAACATTAGCTCCTTGTGGACAGAAACATTTTTTTAAACCCTCACCTTCCATTTTAGAATCAATACTGTGGATAGGTTCTGAGGCAGAAGAGTGATAAGGGCTAGGCAGTGAGGATTAAAGTAACTTGTCCAGGATCACACAGCTAGGAAATGGAGGTCAGATTTGAACCCAGGACCTCCCATCTCTAGGCTTTCTATCCACTAAGCTGTTCCTGAGTGCAAAAATTATTTAACTTTTATTCAGATCTTCTGGCTTAGACACTTTTCCTATTCTGTATCTCAAAAATCTTACATATATAAAATGGGAGAGATTAATCCATGCCCTAGATACTTTTTAGAGCAATTACGACAATCAAATGGCAATAATAGATTTAGAAGCACTTGGAAAAGTAAAAAACTTGCTAGAAATGTGAAATGCTATCATTGTTACTGCTATAGCCATCTCGTCTGATGCATGTTTGATTATAGCCTGTCTTGGGTGATTATTACTCTCTTCCCATTCTATAAGCACCCTGGAGGTAGGGACCCACATCTTCTTTTTTTTTTTTTTTTTGGTCTTCTTCCAGGCCAGGGCAGAAAACAGGAGGGAATGGATGGATGAATAGAGAGAGAATAAATGAATGCATGAATGAATGAACAAAATGGATGGATAAATGGAGGCAGGGAAGGATAAAATGGATAGATGGATGGATGGAGAGAAGGAATGGATGAATGCATGAATGGATGAAGGGAATAGATGGATAAATGGAGGGAGGGACAAAAATAGGCAATGTGGGCATGTGAAAAGAGTGCTGGCCCTAAAGTCAAGATGTCCTGAGTTTGAATCCTGGCTATTAGTTGTGTGATCATAAGCAAGTCTCTATCTGAGCCTCAGTTTCTTCATCTGCAAAATGGATATAACTCCTATAGAACCTACATCATAGGAGCATGAGTGAGCTCCCTTTTCACCTAAGCCTCTTAGAGTCCCTGTCTCCCATTAAAATGCAACTCAACAGCCTCAGACACTTCCCAGCTGTGTGACCCTGGGCAAGTCACTTGACCCCCATTGCCCACCTTTACCACTCTTCTACCTTGGAGCCAATACACAGAAGTTAAAAAAAATGCAACTCAAGTACCACCTTCTGCATGAAAACCTTTCCTGATCTCCTTCTATATTCAAGGGTGATGGACCTAAGGGGCACCCTCACTGAGGCTGATTGAGCTATCTCCCTGCTCCACCCAAAAAAAGAAAAGACAACCCTCGGGATGATTATTCCTTCCCCTACCAGCATTCTCCCCAACAGTCACAGCTGTTCTCTTCTGGTCTTCTCTTTATAACCATCAACATTTTTCGCAGGATTATAGGGTTTAGAGATGGAAGGGCCCTGAGAGAGATTATCATATCAAATTGAGGAAGAAACTGAGGCCTGAAAATAGTCAATAGAAGAGTTGAGATTTGAACCCAGGCCTTGTGACTCAAAATTCAGCATCTTTTCCACTACACTAGAAAAGGCTTTCTCCTGGGTGGTCCCTACAGAATTGGAGTCAGACCAAGTTGTCCTTACCAAGATTTAATTAGAAAGTGGTTAGCACAAGTTGTTCTGGCCTCTCCTCACATGTCCCAGCACACTCTGGACCCCCTGAGAGCGAGCCTGGCTCTGAATTACTGTGGGGGGAAGGGGGGAGGCCAAATTGAGAAGGAGGGGCAGGGAGAGGGTAGGGTCCTGAAGGTACAGTGATGGGGAGGGGAGGGAGAGGAAGCATGTCATGGTAGCCAGAAACTTTGGGGTGCCGTTGGCAAAGGCTTTCTCCTCCACCCCTATTTCCCTCCTCAAGGTGCCACCCCACCTTCCACCTCTTGCTCAAACTCAAGCCAGGGCAAAGCCTCCAGAGTTCTTCAGGAATTGAGAAAAGGCGAGGCCTCCTCTCCTCCCCAGCCTGTTCCCAGCTTTGAGGATCCAGGAGTCCGGGAGACAGTGGAGGCAAGGGCTGAGGGTTTAGGTGGATGACAAGGCTCGCTGAAGAGAGTCAGAGCCTGCCCCCCTAAAGAGAGACAGCTGAGATCAGGAACCAGAGGGAGGGCCCCACCAACATCCAGCACGGGGTTCAAGTCCAGAAGTGCAGGTAGCAATTTCTGTGTCTGGGGGGAGGGATGGGGGAGGCTGGGGTTGGACCATGGGAGGCTGGCTTGGGGTATGGTCTGGGGTGAGGGGGGAGCCAGCCCCAGAATCAGAAGATGGAAAGGAGAATCGAAGAAGCCACAGGGAGAGGGGAGGACTGAGGGTTCTGCCAGAGAGAGTAACCCAATCAGGACGCGGGGAGATTTCTATTATATCCAAAGAGAAGGAAGCCAGCTGAGCCTCTGAAGCAGGGCCAGGCAGAGGAAGAACTCAGGGCCAAGGCCAGGGGAAGGTTGTTGTTTTAGACAAATCTCTAGTGACTCCTTCTAGCTCTAGCTTTGGGGGGAATCCAGGAAGGGATCCCAACCTCTCCGGACAACCTCCGAATGCTGGGCTGGATTGCCATTTCTCTGGATGCCTGAGTGCAAACATCATGGTGGGTGAATGCTTTCCCATGGGGCAGGGCTCATAAAGGCCAACCCATAAGCACTGCCTCTAATGAATTCTGACCTGATGGGGGGGGCATGCTAGAATCACTCTAAGAACCAGCCCCCCAAAACCCAAGACTGTAGCTCTTAGGCTCTAGAATATAGAATTTCAGAACCGGAAGAAACTTTGGAACATGATTCATTGGATTGGAGGGATTGATTGGAAGGAAAACTCTAGAACACAGACCATCAGAGAAGAACTTTAGAACGTAGAATAGGATAATATTTTGTTCACACCCCTATGAGGGAGATTTGAGATTATTTTATCCCATTTTACAAATGAGGAAAAGTGGAGGGACAAACCCAAAGATGAGGGAATGTCAGAGTGGGAAGAGACCCCCTGAGCACAAAATGTTGAGAGCCGGAGGGGGCTTCAGGATCTAGTCCAACCATCTCATTTCATGGGATCGAGGAACCCTGAGGTCTAGGGAGTAGAAGTGATTAGCCTAAAGTCACCCAGCTGGTACTAGCTACTAGGAATCCGGGTCTCGGGACCGTCATCCTCTGCTCTTCCTGCTGCCAGTGTGACCTACCGGGTCAAATACAGAAGAGAGGGGCAAGGGTCCTGCGGAAAATAATTTGTCTGGGAGTAAACTCTAACAGGAAATAATCCTTTATTATAAAAGTCTGCATGTAAACAAATTACAAATTCATCCAACAACTTAAATGTAAGTGCAATATTAACTTACTGCATAAAATATTCAACCAAATCGCCCCCTCCCTCCCCATTCCTTTTCTCCCACTGGGATGTGGTTTCGACTGTCCCCACAGGGGTCTGAAACAAGTACGGGCCTGCGTACCCAGGTCCTGGGGCCTCTTTCAAGGGATGACTGGCGGCGGGGCAGTCACGTCCGATAAGCCACCGGAGCACCCAGAGCTCCAGCCAGGCCATAGGGGTGAGGCCCCTTGGCTGGGAGGAGGCCCCCCAAGGGCCAAGGCTGGAGCTCCAGCTGCTTTCAGCCTCCAGCCTCCTTCCCAGAATCATCACTGAATCTTAAGGCATCGTGGATTTCAAGCTATTGAATTGTCCAATTCCCTCATTTTGTAGATGAAGAAACCAAGTCCCAAACTGGGGTAGTAACTTGTCCGAGATCACATAGTTAGTGGCACAGTCCTAGGTCCTGGGACTCCGAATCTAGCGCTCATTCCACTATAGCATGGATAGGGGCCCTGTGCCTATCAAGAATCCCTCGGTGCCACCCCTTGGGGTGCTCCCCTTCCCCCCTCCCCCCAGGAGCTCTGCCTAGAGCACAGAGAGATCATGGCAGGACTTGGATTTGGCCTTGAAAGCCATCTTTTTGTTGTTCTTGGCCACAATCCGGCCCAGGAAGCGCTTTGCCTTCTTGCCGATGCTCTCTCGCCTCTTGGTGTTGGCCATCCTCCGGGCGTTGTCTTCTTTGCTGTCCTTCCGGAGCCGGATCTGCCGGACGATGCCCTCAAACAAGTCCTGGACGTTGTGGTGAAGGGCAGCCGATGTCTCGATGAACTTGCAGTCAAACACCACGGCACAGGCCCGGCCCTCTGCGGATCCAGAAGGAAAGTGAGAAGTGAGGAGGAAGCAGAGGAAAGGAGAGGGCACAATTCAGGAGGGTAAGGGACTCCCCTGAAGGCTTCTTCCTGAAGAATCCTAGTAGAACGCTCCTATGACCCTGGGAAAATTCCCTCCCTTTTGCCTCAGTTTCTTTATCTATAAACATAAGGATTCAAAGAGATCTCCAAGGCATTGAATCAGTCAGGCAGTCAAAACACATTAAGTGTCTACTGTGCCAAGTGCTTTAAGGGATAAAGAAAAACAAAAGACAGCCCCCTGCTTTTCCCATCCTTGTGTTGGTTCTGCTGCTCTAGAATTCACTCTGTGGTGTTATTTTAAAGTTGTTTAGACGATAACTCTAGCCCAACTATCAATAATATGGAATTAGGGCTTAATCAGTGGAATTGTGCATCAGCTAAGGGGGGGTTAGGGAGGTTTGGGGAGAGGGAAAGAACATGAAACATGTAACTAGGGGGAAATATTCAAAATAAAAATGAAGAAAAAAAGAATAAAGTTGTTTAGAGGGAAATTTGGGAGAGCGCAGGTGAGTCCTTGCCTTTGCTCTGCCATCTTGACTTCACCTCCAGAGTCCCTGAGCTCAAGAAGCTCATAGTCTAATGGGGACACAACCAGGAAATCTGTACAATAGGCCATGTACAGAATACACAGGAAATCATTAACAAAGAAAAGGCACCTGGATTAAGAGGGACTGGAAAAGGATTTCTGTAGAATGTTTGAGCAAGAGGGAAATTTTGGAAATAAAATATATAGAGAGAAGGAACCTTCCTGACCAATTAGTGCCAACCCTTCATTTTATAAATGAGGAAACTAAGGCTCAGAGAATTAGGAGAATATTATGGCTCCAATGTTTTGTGCTTTGTTCTAATATTCTATATTCTAAGGGTCTTCTCCAGCTCTGACATTCTATCATCTATATTTCTAGCCTTTGTTGGACCACGTGAGAAGGCACAGCATTGGAATCTTCATGAGAAACATGGTGACTTTCTAAGAGACAACTCCTTCAGAAGAGCATCATGGGGTGGGATTATTTACATCTTCCCTCTTCTCTCCTTCACTTCCACCCAGATGGGTTAGATTGTAAATTCCTTGAGGAAAGGGGCTGTCTTTTGTTTCTTTTTGTATATCTAGCACTTAGCACAGTGCCTGGCACATGGTAAGTGATCCATAAATGCTCACTGATGGATTAGGTGACCCAAATAAAAATGATCCTTCGTACTTGTAGAATATCGTACACTTCTTACAACCAGTCACACTAATCCTCAAACTCTCCCTATGAAGGAGTCGGGGACTATTTACTAAGTGATGGAGGCAGTTGAGTCAAGACAAGGATTCAAAACCAGGTTACTTGTTTACAAGTCCAGTGATGGTTCTATTGCACAGGAGGGAACGAACACAGGGAATATCCTGGGGCTAGAAGTCTGCCTTTGTCCCATTCAGCCGAGGTGGATACAAGCAAATATCGGGGAGCTGTGGGGAACTTCAGGGGAGGATCTCAGGCTGGGAGGCCAATAGAAAGGGCACAGAGAGGACTGGGAGAAGTAAGCTTTCTTTCCCTCAGGGGATGTCACCTCGCATCTGGAAGAGACTCTACTAGAAGCTAAATGCCCCAAATTCTGCCTGTCATACACAGCTCATGTTCTGACTGACCCTAGAGGAGTACCTTCTGCCCAAAATGCTCAAAGGGGGTGATATCTTGGTCTCTGGATTGGAAATCAAGGGGAGTGGTGCGGCCAAGATGAGACTGACAGATTCTGCCTTGAATTTCAAATGAATCCTTAGCAGTCTTCATGCCACCCCCTGCTCCCTGTTATTCTGCCCTTTCACACTTGTAATAATATCAATAATAATGTATTAATTACTAATAATTATTGAGATCAAATTATTATTAAAAACTAGCATTTATATAGTGCATTAAAGCTCTCTCTCTCTCTCTCTCTCTCTCTCTCTCTCTTTCTCTCTCTCTCTCTTTCTGTCTATCTTTGTCTCTGCCTCTCTCTCTCATTTATCTCATGGTATTGTGGGAAAAGCACTGTTATTAACCCTCAGAAGACATGAGTTCAAGTCTCAGCAACATGGCCACTTCCTAAATGCAAGTAAAGAAAAGTAAAGTAAGTAAAACAACTTCCCTTCTCTGAGTAGCCTTAAAAACAGGAGATAATCAAACAGAAATCATCATCCAGGCTCTACCAACCTCACAGAGCTGGTGTGAGAAAGGGGAGGAGTAGTATTCCCGCTGCTCTCTCTCCTTCATTTTAGAGATGTTTGTATGCGTGCCTTTCTCGCCAGTAGACTGTGTGCATGCTTCTTGAGAGCAGTTAAGTCTGTTATGTCTTTTTTTTTTAAACCCTTACTTTTTGTCTTAGAATTAATACTAAGTGTCGGTTCTAAGGCAGAAGGGCGATAAGAGCTAGACAACTGAGTTAAGTGACTTGCTCAGGGTTACACAGTTAGGAGGTGTCTGAGGTCGTATTTGAACCCAGGACCTCCAATCTCCAGGCTGGGCTCTTTATGCGTTGAGCCACCTAGCTGCCTCTGTTACATGTCTTTGTATTCCCAAGCTCAGAGAATGAGTGTTGTTGGTCTCTAAAGCCAGAGGATCTGGATTCAAATCTCATCTCTGTTGCTTACAACTTGTGTCCCTTTGAGCAAGTCACTTAACTGCCCTGAGCCTCAGTTTCCTCATCTGTAAAAGGAGAGAATTGGAGCAGATGACCTCTTTGGTTCTCTTAGCCCTAGATCAACCAGTCCATGACCTCTCAGTCAGGATTACCAAACTCAAGCACCTTCTGCTCTGGTCTGGTTCCTTTTCTTCCACCTAGTCTCTCCTTCACTCAAACCCTCCCTTGGATCCTTGCTCTGGTCTGTCCCTCCCCTCCATCCCCGGCAAGCCCTCAGCCTCCCACAGAGTGCTGTTCCGAACGGACGTGCCGAGAGAAGCAGCCTGACTTCAGCCAGCATTTTTCTGTCTTATATTTAGAAACTTGGCGGGTCCCCGAGGGGAGGGGAGGAAGGGGGGGTGTCACTGTCTTTTAACTGTGCAATTGCTGAGGTTTGAATCCCGAGCTCGGGACCCTTCCTTCCCTTGCAGGGCAGCAGGCTTACCGTCCACGGAGACTTCCCGGGAACGCACCAGGTCGCTCTTGTTGCCCACAAGGATGATGGGGATGTCCTCTGATTGGCGGGCGCGCCGTAGCTGAATGCGCAGCTCCGAGGCCTTCTCAAAACTCACTTTGTCGGTGACCGAGTACACAATGACATAGGCATCACCCATCTTCATGCAGTGATTGGACAGCCACTGACTCTCATCCTAATAGGGGAGAAAATCACCCTTTAGGTCGCAGAGTGAACTCCCTGCCTGCCCTTGACCTGGCTGCTCCCTCCTCAGCTTCTCTAGACCGAGGAATTTCTCCCAGCCTGCCAGGGGAGGAGGATGAGACACCGGCTCTGTTTTTCTTTTCAAAATATCAGGCTTATCTCATCCAATCATAAAATGTAAGAACTGAAAGGGACCTTAGAACATAGAATGCTGGAACAGAAAATGGCGAAGCTAGACACACTCTGAAAGGAACTCGTTTGTGCGAGCAATTTAGAGAAGACCCGATTCCTGCCCTCGTGTAGTTTGTCTCTTGCTGCTTTACTTCTGTCTGACTCTTTGTGACCCTATTTGGGATTTTCTTGGCAAAGATACCAGCGTGGTTTGCTATTTCCTTCTCCAGCTCATTTTACAGATGAGGAAACTGAGGTAAATAGGGTTAAGAGACTACCCAAGGACATGGCTAGTGCCATTTCCTTCTCCAGCTCATTTTACAGATGAAGAAACTGAGGTAAACAGGGCTAAGAGGCTACCCAAGGACACGGCTAGTGTCTGCCATTTCCTTCTCCAGTTCATTTTACAGATGAGGAAACTGAGGTAAAGAGGGCTAAGAGACTACCCAAGGACACAGCTAGTATCTGCCATTTTCTTCTTCAGCTCATTTTACAGATGAGGAAACTGAGGCAAATAGGGTTTAGAGACTTGCCCAGGGTTATGCAGCTGGTAAGTATCTGAGGCCAGCTGGGAAGTCTGGCACTCTTTCTATTGTACCACCTGGCTTACAGACCATCTAGTTCAGAAGAATTGAGTAGTCTTTTGTTCTATACCAGGCTCTATCGCTGACTTGTTGAATGACTTCAGGTAAATCACATTCCCTCTCTGATCTTCAGTTTCCTCATCTATAAATTGGGGATACTCCTACTTGCCCTATCTGTCCCAGGGTCCTGGTTAGAAATGTCTCATTTTATAGATGTCAAGGAAGTGTCTGTGGCCAGATTTAATCCCAGCACCTCGCATCTCCAGGCCTGACTCTCCATTCACTTAGCCACCTAGCTGGTCCCCAGCTTATAAAACTTATGTGGATTTATAACTAAGTGGTTTGAAATCACATTGTACTTTTTTTTTTT
>NC_058131.1:63889413-63901512 GCF_016433145.1 Gracilinanus agilis | reverse complement strand
CCCCCCCTTTTCTACCCCTCCCCCTCCGGGGCCTCCCCTTCCTCAGGCTCTGCCAGCTCATTCTCAACTCCCAGAGGGAGGGGGCGGCAGCTGGCGGGGGTAGGGAGGACTGACGTGTCTGCACATAGCCCTGACCCGAGGGGGAATCCTGGAGAGAAACCCCCCACTCAGCTCCCAATCCCCAGTCCGCGAAGTAAAGGGCTGTAAGTATAGAGAAGAGTCCTGGATTTTGAGATGAAGACCCTGGATTCCAATACTGGCGATGCCAATAACTAGTTGTGTTACTCCCCCTCTCTGAGCCTCCGTTTCCTCTTCTGTTAAATGGGAAGGAGCAGAGCAAGGGTATAGACTTGATGTTATCAAAGGCCCCTTCCTAAACCCTGGGGAGTTGCGTCAAGAATCTGGGAAATGGGAGCAATTAGCTTCTACAACCTCACGCAGATCAGGACCCGGAATACCTAGTATGTATAAGAGACTCGAAGATCCCTTTCTTGGGTTCCTGCCTCACTTTCACCTCCTGTATAAGAAAGCCCATTTCTAGAGATCTGACACTAAGGGCAAGGTCGCGGGTTACTGTTTTGGAGTGTCGGGTAAGTAAAGGTTGGGAGTAGATGGAGAGAAGGAGCGTAGAATTGAAGACAACCAGTTTATGTTGGGGGGGGAAAAGATTCCTTTGTTCCAACAATAGCTCTAGGTCCTACGTCCAGCCCCCACCCCCAAGTCCCCACTTCCCACAAAGCCTGGTGGATAGGTAAATCTAGAGCTCCCTCTTACTTTTCTACCAAGTCCAAGTCCTCCCCAAGGCCAGAGAACCAGCCACAAAACAAGATTTCCAGGGCTAATGTGGTGAGGAGGTAAGAGCTCTGTGGAGGAATCTGGGTGCTGGTTTGAATCCCAGCTCTGTTATTACCATGGCCTTGGCTAAGTCATTTCTCTTTATTGGGATTGAACTGTCTGATATTAAAAAGATTCCAGGTGAGGGGGCAGCTGGGTAGCTCAGTGGACTGAGAGCCAGGCCTAGAGACAGGAGGTCCTAGGTTCAAATCCGGCCTCAGACACTTCTCAGCTGTGTGACCCTGGGCAAGTCACTTGACCCCCATTGCCTACCCTTACCACTCTTCCACCTATAAGTCAATACACAGAAGTTAAGGGTTTAAAAAAAAAAAAAAGATTCCAGGTGGGATATTGGTTCCTTTCCCTGTCCTCTTCTCTCCCCTCCTCTTCCCTCCCCTTTCCTTCCCTCCCCTCCCCTCCAACCAAGTCCTGGTACTCTATACCCTGTGTTACTTAGCTGCCCCTCTTGGTTCAAGAAACTTCTAAGACTTGGGGCCTCTGGTATACTGATATAGGGAGAGGTTTAAGGTAGTTGTAAGGATTATTCATTTCAGGATAGGGACTGGACCTGGTATAACCAACATGCCTGGCACTGATCGCTTTCTTTGAAATACTGTATATGTAGTCTTAGAGAGTTGACCAGCAATGGTGCCAAACTCAAATAGAAATCTATTATTGAGGGCTGCATATTGACTCGAACAACCACAAATTAACATTATGTTTTATTGTATTTTATTATTTTGTTAAACATTTCAGAGCTACATTTTAGTCTGGTTAGGGCAGCACTGGGGAGTTTGACACTGAGAGATTAAGGAGCTCACCCAGGACCACAATGGGTCAGAGGCTGGGCTTGATTCTCCACTCAGATTCTCCTGGTTCTAAAACCATTTCCCATTCAATTCAGGAAACATTTATTAAGCATCTCCTCTGAATCGTACTTGGTCCCTATAGACCCAACAAAATAGTCCTTGCATCTCTGCCCTCAAAGAACTTATATGGGGAAGAGAAAAGGGGAAGATACTTCAAATGAATGCCTCAATAAGTATGACACAGGGTAATTTAAGGGCTTCCGGGTTTCTGGGATCGAATCCCATCTCATCCATTCACTACTTGTATGATGTTAGGTAAATTGTTTCTCAATTTCTTTATCTGTAAAATGAGAAGGGTTGAACCTCTAAGATTCATTCCAGCTCCAAATCTTTGATCCTGTGTATTTGAGGAGGGAGAGAGCATTAATAAATAACTGGAGGACTGGGGAGGGCTTCAAGGAGGAGGTGGCTTTGAATTGAATCATGAACAAGGGTAAGGATTCTCTGAGGTAGAGATGGGGACCGAGTAGATATATTCTAGCCACGGGAAGCTGACCTGCATGGAAGTGGGAAATGGAGTGAACTTGGTGACCAGTTAGTAATATAGCTTGGCTAGGATGTAGCTCAGATGGTGGGGGACCTAAAATGTCAGTCTAGGTGAGTTTCCATTTTGCTCTGGAGGGGAGACATTAAAGGTTTTTGAATTGACTTTCTCGTTTCTTTGTTTCTTTCTCCTGTACTTTCTGGTTTAGAATCAATCTTAAATATTGATTCCAAGGCAGAAGAGCTGTAAGGGCTAGGCAATGAGGGCTAAGTGACTTACCCAGGGTCACACTATAATAACTCTTTGAGGTAGAGAATGCAGCAGTTATTAAATCTGTGATCTTAATAGCCTCCATTTTACAGATGAGAAAATTGAGTCTCAGAGAGAAGTGACTTGTGGTATCATAGGATTTAGAGCTGGAAGGAGCATTAGCCAATATTTGGGTCAAACTTGTAATTTTACACAGTGGGAAGAAAGGTGAAATGATTTGCTCAGTCACACTTTGTCAGAGCTGGGATTTGAACACATGACTTTGTATTTCTGGTTAGCAGCCCTTGCTCTCTCTTTTCTCTTCCTCTGCTCAGTTTTCTGAACCTCTGACTAGAGATAGCCAACACAGGCAACCAGGCTAAAGATAGTCTCTCTTGCCCTCCCCTCCCCTCCCCCACTCTGTCTTGGGGGTCCAGCTGGCCTTCCCCAAGCTTCCTGGATGCTGAGCTCATGAGGACATTTTGGTAAATCTGGCCTAGACTCTGGGCCAGGTGGGCCTTGACCCCATGGCCAGCCAAATGGGGATCATGTTGCATTGTCTGCTGGCCCCAGAGCCTGATCTGGCCTCTCTTCTTCTCTTTCTCTCTTGGAAGAAATATCTGGATTTGGGATCCCAGCCTCTTGCCCCATGTCTTCTGGGAACTGGTAGGAAGAAGAGGAGAGCTCAGGAGATATTCACAGATAAAGATTTGAAAATCACTGTCTTCTCCACTTACCTGGAATAGCATAGGATCAAAGTGACTACTATGTGCCACACAGTGTGGGATAGTGGAGAGAGACCCTACCTGGGAGTCTGGAAGAATTGGACTCAAGTCCCATTTCTGACACAAAGGCAAAGACATGTAAAGTCTCAGTGGCGCAGGTAGCTCAATGACTCTAAATTGCCCAGCAGCTTGGGGTTTACCTTAGGAGAGAGAATTCCCACTCTGGGAGCTCCCTGTAACATGAAATCACAGGTCTAGTTTTTTTAAAATGCTAGAAAACGGAGATACACACTTGAGGAGGGGAAACATGTCTGTCTATCTAGCTATCTAGAGATAGTCACTTAGGTACATAGACATATATTTATTATCTATTATTTATACATATTCACTATATACATGTATCTCTAAATATAGCCAGATATTCACTTATGTACATGCATCTATTCACTTATGCATATGTACATCTATCTATCCATCTGTCTCTTTCTCTCTCTCTATCCATGTCTGTCTATCCATTCATCTATCTATCTATCTGTCTGTATCTATCTATCTATCTATCTATCTATCTATCTATCTATCTATCCTTTCATCTCTTATCTATCAATCTATCAATCAACTATCCATCCATCTGTCTATCTGTCTATCTATTTATCTATCTATCTGTCTATCCATGTCTGTCTATCCATCTGTCTGTTTATCCATTCTATCTTTCTATCTATCATCTATCTATCTTTTCATCTCTTATCTATCTATTTATCTATCTTTTCATCTCTTATCTATCTATCTATCTATCTATCTATCTATCTATCTGTCTGTCTGTCTGTCTGTCTGTCTCTGTCTATCCATGCATCCATTCATCCATCTATCTATCATTTATCTATCTATCCTTTCATCTCTTATCTATCAATCAACTATCTATCTATCTATCTATCTATCTATCTATCTATCCATCTGTCTGTCTATCCATTCTTCTATCTATCTATCTATCTATCTATCTATCTATCTATCTATCTATCTATCTATCTATCTATCTATCTATCCGTCTGTCTGTCTATCCATTCTTCTATCTATCTATCTATCTATCTATCTATCTATCTATCTATCTGTCTGTCTATCCATCTATCCATCCATCTGTCTATCCATTCATTCATCATCTATTCATTCACCCATCTGCCTAACTGTCTATCTATCTATCTATCCTTTCATCTCTTATCTATCTATCTGTCTGTCTATCCATCTATCATCCATCTGTCTATCCATTCATTCATCATCTATTCATCTATCCATCTGCCTAACTGTCTGTCTATCTATTTATCCATCTATCCATCCATCCATCCATTGAGCAAGTGAGTGGTACAGTGGATAGAATGCTGAGCCTGGAGGCAGGAAGACCTGAGTTCAAATTTGACCTCAGACATTTACTAGCTATGTGATCCTGGGCAAGTCACTTCACCCTGTTTGCCTCTGTTTCCTCATCTGTAAAATGAGCTGGAGAAGGAAATGGCAAGCCATTACAATAGTTTTCCCAGAAAACTCTAAATGGGGTCAGAAGAGTTGGACACAACTGAACAATACCTATACACACACAATATATATATGGATAGGTAGATATGGTAAATTTGGGAGAGAGGGCACTGGTAGATAAGGAAAGATTTCATTTAGAAGGTGGTGCCTTGGCTAAACCAAGGTCTTAGGGATTCTAGAAGCCAGACGTGAGGAAAGAGGGCAGT
Source organism: Gracilinanus agilis (assembly GCF_016433145.1). Lineage (NCBI taxonomy): Eukaryota > Metazoa > Chordata > Mammalia > Didelphimorphia > Didelphidae > Gracilinanus > Gracilinanus agilis. The sequence continues at coordinate 63,896,621 of NC_058131.1, read as the reverse complement.
CCAGGCTAGGGGGACTGCTAATACAAAGACATGGAGAGAGAAGAGGGAAGGTTATGTGTACTGAATAGGAAAAAGACCAATTTGACTAGATCACAGAGTGTAGGAAAGAGAATAATACATAAGGTTGGAAAGGTAGATTGGGGTCAGGGTATAAAGGCCTTTAAATGCCAAACAGGAATTTACATTTGATCCTAAAGGCAATAGGGAGCCATGGGAGTTTATTTGGCAGCTGTGTGGAGGATGGTGAGAGGGGGGATATAATGGAAATAGGGAGACCAATTAGGAGTGTATTGTAATGGCCCAGGTGAGATGTAATCAGGCCCTGAACTAGGGCAATGCCTTGTGACCCTGAGGGACAAGAGGATGAAGAGAGGTGTTGTGGAGGTAGATTAGTGTTGGGCTAGATGATCTCGAAGGATTCTTCCAGGTCAGGATCTTGGGTCAGCCTCTTCCTTTCTCCAATCCATTCCCCTCTCACCTCTCTAACTGATACATTACAGCTCAGTTCTGATCACTACCACCCAGCAGGCCTCACGGGTTCCCTAACCACCTCTAGGATAAAATACAAACTCTTCTGTTTTCATTTAAAGGTCTTCCCAATCCCACCCATCTTTCCAGGTGGACTCCCCTAGCTGGAATAGAAATTCCTTAAGGACTGGGATTCTTGTTTTTGGTCTTCATATCTCACTCCCCGTGGGGTGCCTGATGTGCAGGAGATGTTTGAAATGAATCAAATATTCCACAATTCCAAGCCAGAGCCCTTCTCTTTCTCCTTCTTTATCTAGAGGGTGAGAAGAAAACCCCTGCCCTCCCAGCCTCCTTCTAGGTGAGCATCCTTCGAGATCCTACATGGAAAAGAAGACGTAAAACTGTCAGGTACGTGTGAAGGCTGATTGGGATTATGAATTGAGAGTGGGGGAGCCTGGGACAGGGGAACCAGGTTGTGTGGAGGGGGTTCAGGTTGTCATTAAATAATTGTTGGTGACGGCATTATACCTTTCAGTTCCTTCCATTCAATTTGGCCTCCACATGAGCTAGGTCCCGGCCAGGTTGTCGTGACAACAGAGGCAGACACAATACAGGGCTGTTCTTCATCTGTTTCCTTGGCAACCAGAGAGTCAGCTCTCCACCCTCCCTGAGTCAGTCAACTCCCCCCACCTCCACACACATACACACACACCTCAGGGGCTTCCTTTGTTTTCCAGGCTGCCCAGTCCTGTGTGCCCACTCACAGGATCACAGAATGTCAGAGCTGGGAAGGACCTGAGAAAGTGTCTAGGCCAACCCCCTCCTTTCATGAAGAAGGAAAACTGAGTCCCAGGGAAGGGAAGGGAAAGGATGGGAAGGTCATAAAGCAAGTGCATGGTCAGAGGCAGGCCTAGAACCCAGGTCTCTGGAATCTTCCTATGGCTTGTGCTGCCTCACAGGATCACAGGGGATTAGGAAGCCGCCTCCATCACCATCTGACCTGAGGTAGTGCCATGGATAGAGTGTCTAAAGTCAGGAAGACCCAAGTTCAAATCCAGCTGCAGATGCTCATTGGTGTGTGATCTTGGGTAAGTCACTTAACTTTGTTTGCCTCAGTTTCCTCATCTGTCAAATGAATTGGAGAAGGAAATGGCAAATCACTCCAGTATCTCTGTCAAGAAAATCCCAAATAGGGTCACAAAGAGTTGGAAACAGCTGAACAGTGACAACTTAGTGGTCATCTAATCTACCCCATAACCAGAAGAAATTCATATCCAACCAAGGGTTATTGAGTCCTGTCTGGAGACTCTCATTGATGGGGGAACCCATTACCTTCCCATTGATGGGGGAACCAGCTTGCTTTTGAACAACCCTGTCTGTTGGGGGTTTCTCCTGACATCAGCTTTTTTCTTTTTGCCTCCTTATAACTCCTACTCGGTGCTCTTGGATCTTTTCTATAGGGCTACCCCCACCAAAACCCCCAAAACATTCTTCCTTCCTCTTCCACAGGAAAGCTCCTTAAACAATAATAGTAATGGTTAGCATTTCTATTAAATTTTCAGCTTTGCAAAGCACTTTACACTTGTTACCTCATTTGGTCTTCATAACAACTCTGTGATGTGGGCGCTATTATTATCCCCATTTTGTAGGTGAGGAAACTGAGGGTGAACAGATGAATGAGTTGCCTGGGGTAGAAGAATCCAGCCCTTGCTGACTTCTAGTCTAGTACTTATGTCTATTGCGTCACTTAGCAGCCTCAATAACCTGAAGAATCTTGGGAGGATGGGGAAGATTCAGGCTCTGAGCTTCACCACCACCCCCAGCCCCAAATCTCCCATGGACAGGACAGTGATGCCTCTGCAGAGGGTCAAGGCAGAGTGGGCTCGACTCAGACTGGGCACCCTGTGGTCATTCAATCTTATTAGCTTGAGTTGGATTCAGTAGGGGGTGGGGAGTGAGGGTCTCTGGACCCCCAAGGGCAAAGGAAGGAGGGAGGGTCTGGGATTGGAGCAGGGACCTCCGGATCCCCAGGGAGCTCATTTCTGGAAGCTTGGGGCTTGTCACAAGGCTGTAGGAATCCAAGAGCTGGGCCAGGTTGCAGAGGCGGAGGCCCCAGGCAGGGCAAACAAAATGAAGCGTCCTTGGCAACATCACTTCCACTTCTGTCTCCCTCCCCTCCTCAGCCTACCCCCCCCTCCCCACCCCACCCCAGGGCATCTGGAGTCTGGAAATATCCTCTGAGTTTCTGGGGCTGAGAGGCTGGGGCAGCTGGTGGCACCTGGCCTCTTCTTCATTCCTTGGCCCTTTCCCCCAGAGAGAGCGGGGATGAGTGGGTCAGGTCAGGCCTGGCCAACATGTTAGGGAAAAGCCCCAACTCAGGTTTCTGTCTAGGATATTATTAGCCTTTGACCTCAGGTTTGTTTCTATCACTACCAAGGGAACCGTGTCCACAAAAGCTACTCAGGGTCCAGGCATCCGCTGCTGTCACCAGCCCCCGAGTCCCTCTCACCCTTTCTGCCTGCCAGCAGAAAAAGCACTGGATTGGGAGTCAAAGAATCATAAAGCTAAATGTCCTTAGAAAAGTCTCTTCCCCTCTCTGGACCTCAGTTTATTTATAAAACAAAAATTTTGGAACAGATGATCTTTAAGGCCTTTCAGCTCTAGCAGTTCCTGAGCTAAGAGCTGCTTCCACAGCCACATTTTATGTCCTGGGGAGGCATTTACTGGCTGATTCTATGATAATGATTCCTCTTTATTTAATTTTAATTAATTAATTTAAAACTCCTTACCTTCTGCCTTAGATCAGTACTATGTATTGATTCTAAGGCAGAAGAGTGATAAGGGTTAGGCAATGGGGGTTAAGCAACTTGCCCAGGGTCACATTTGAACCCAGGACTTCCCATCTCTAGGCCTGGCTCTCAACCCCCTGAGCTACTCAACTACCCCCAAAGGTCCCTTTTTAATAACAACAAAAAAAATCGGAGGATAGCTTCTACCCAGCCACTACTGGAATTCATCGAGATTATATACAATGATGATAGTACATCAGAAAAAATCAAGCATCTCAGAACTATATCTTTTTGAAACCCAGGAATGCACAGTTTTCTACATTCATTCTTGAATAACAGGCAGGACCCACCTAATAGAAAGTGTTTTCTGCCTTCCCCTTTCCCCCTCAACAAATCCACTTTGCTCATATTTTCTTGGTGGCTCCCCTAACTCCCAGGAGTCATCCATACTTTCATCACAATGGCGGATACTGGTTTCATAGGTGACCCTACCAGGTAGACTGTGATTTTTTTTTTTTAAACGGGTAGCAAAGTATTAGGGCAGAAGGCACTTGGTGCTGTATCTGGAGTCAGAAAGACCTGAGTTCAAATTCGGCCTCAGATTCTTGTTGGACAAGTCACTTCACCTTTGATTGCCTGACCAAAAGGATCCACTGGACCCACTGGAGAAGGAAATGACAAAGCACTCCCGTTTCCTTGCCAAGAGAACCTCATGGATAACCATGGTCCATGGGGTCAGGAAGAGTTGGTTGTTTTTGAACAACAACAACAGAAAAATGAAGTATCAGGACAAAGGCAATGGGGTGTGCTATTGGTAGAATTTCAGGTAACAAGAAACAGGTGAGGGAAGCGACATGAAGGTCCAGGGAACTTCCCAGAGTGAGAGCCCAACAATATCTGCCCATGGTGAAAGTAGATGCTAGTAATCACATCTGAGTGCCCTGGGAAGAGGCTAAAAACTCTCGGGAAGGAAGGGAGATGGGGGAGAGCGGTGATATGTGACTAATAGCAGGGCTCCAGGGCCAGGGAGAGGGGGACGTGATGCACAAGACCAGGTGTCAGAGGGCCAGATGATGACACCGACTTTCTCAGAATGAGTCAGGCCCTTGTGAGTGGGACAGTCTAAATATGCTAACGGTATTCAACCCTTGGCTGCCCTGCATGTGTCTGGAGTAAAAGGAGGCAGGCGAGTGAAGTGGAAATGACAGCCCAGGAACCCAGGATGCCTGGTTCCTGGTACCAGCTCTACCATTTACTAGAAGTGTAGGCTTGGGCAAGTCCCCCACGGGAATCCGTCTCCTTAGCTTTAAAGTTGGGTGGACTAGTTAATAATTAACGCTTCCATTTATATAGGCTTACAAGGCAATTTCTCTTTGGATATAGTTGGTTTTTATATCATTTTCATCTAAAAAAAACTAGATCCCTCTCTTCTACCCTACCCACCTTATTATTATAATAAAATATATGTTATAGAGTATGTTAGAATATAGAATGTGTTATAATAGAATATGCTATAATAGAATAATAGAATAGAATAAAAAAAGAGGAAAAGGATGTATAGCAAAGCCAACCAGCCCATCTGCTGAATCTGATGGTAGATCAGACATTTCGCACCCCTGGTTTTCCACCTCAGCAAAGAGGAGAAGGAGGTACATCTCATCACTTCCTGAGGGAGGCTAAATTTGGTCATTGTAATTACATATATATTATAAATATATATTGCATTTTCCCTCTTTAATAATAACAAGAGCTAGCATTTATATATAGTGCTTTAAGGTCTGCAAAGCACTGATTTGATCTTCACAACAACCCTAGGAGGTAAGTGCTATTATTATCTCCATTTTATGGAGGGGAAAACTGAAGCACAGAACAGTTAAACTGGTAAGTATCTGAGGTAGGATTTGAACTTCCTGACTCCAGCTTAGCTTTTGCCCCACTATGCCACCTTGTTGCCTCCAATTGTTTTGATTGTTTCAGTGATTACGTATAGTTTTCTTGGTTCTGATTATTTCACTCTTTATTAGTTCATATAAATCTCACTATGCTTCTCTGAATCCTTCATAGCTATCATTTCTAACTGTCCAGTCCTATTCTATTACATATATTTAGGTACCATAATCTGGTTATAGGACCATAGATTTAGTGCTAGAAGGGACCTCAGGAAAGGAAATGACTAACCCAAAGTCACCCAGCAATTACAAGTGGTAGAATCAAAATCTGAACCCAAGACCTGGGACTCCAAATCTAGTGCACCCTTCTATTACACAAGACAATTTCTAAAATCTCTTCCAGCTATATGTAATGTTCTACATTCCAAGGTCCCTTTCAGCTCTGACATTCTACAGACAATTGACATGATACAAGCCACTAAATTGAAGTTAATGGGGTGAGGACCATGTGAGCTAGAGGGGGTCATGGGTGATTTTCTGGAAATTGGTAAGACTTAGAAAAAAGTAGATTTAATAGGATTGGGGAATGTGCGTGTGTATGTGTATTTATTTATGTATATGTAGTAGAAATGCTAGGGGAAATGCTATCAATGCTCCTCTTGTACAGAACCTTTTTTTATTACACAAGAAGTCTCTCTTCTTTAGTTTTGGAAATTGGGATTTTTGCCAGGGCTTTGGCAGCCCTTTCCTATTGGTAGGGCCCCAGAAATAGTTACATTAAAATGGATGTTAAGGGAGTGGGGTGTGGGGTGATGGTACTTCCAGTTGGCACCCAGGTATCCCTCAAGGGATCATTGTTCCCAAGCGTTCCCGTGGATACTTGCCCATTCACCTCCTCTGGCTTATTTCTCCATTAACAATCTATAATTATATAATTATATATAAATGGACTAGACAGTCTCCAAGGACCCTTTCCATTTGAACAGTCTATGTTTAATGCCCCATGCTCTAAAGGCTCTTCTAGGGTTGTGTCCTAAAGTCCCATTCATCGATTTTTCAAACCATCAGTTTGTCCACCTCCTCGGGAAGGTGTCTGCTAGGGCTTTCTCTCTTGCTGGATCTCGTGGTAGAGTGGAAAAGTGCTGAATTGGGGGTCTACAGACTTGGGCTCCTGCCAGTGAAAACCCTGGAATACGTCATTACAGGAGGCTGTTGGTATCTCCTTCCCTGGAGTGCCCCAGCACAAGAGACCCTCTGTTTGGGCTGCCTGAGAAAAAGACGTGCTAGAGAAGCCCTAGGGAAGACCGCTCCCTTTGGAGGGGATTGCCTATAAAGAAAGAGATACAACTTGTTTGCTGAGCAATCAGTGGGTTTTTTGTACTGAGAGATGGGGATGAAGAGATGACTTTCAAATCTCTCTCGCCACCTGCTGGCCTGTAACTATCACAGCAGTTCAATCCTAAACATTGCAAAGGACCCCAGAGGACACCAGAGGCCCGAAATGGAACAGGAATCGCCATTATAAAAAAACTGATGGACTTTTTTTTTAGTTCCCATCTTTTTTGACTTCACCTGTGTGCAGTCTCTTTCTCTTCTCCCTGAATTTTCATGAAATAAGGTCTCTCCTTCCAGGGCTGACCACTCCTTTTGATTTTGCTTTGGTGAGTCTTCATGCACATTCTATTCTCCTCACTACCATCTCTCCCTCCTGTCCCCAAACTGTCTAAGCTAAAACTCTTTTCTCTCTCACCTTAAATTTAAAAAAAATTATGAACTTGACAAATATCAAGAAACATGAACATTTCAATAAACAAAGGGCAGAAAAGATTTACATATGAAACAATTTGTGTTGCATAGCTTCAAATAAAAAGTAGACATGTATGAAATTTATATAGTAGTAACGAAATTTCCCTGTCCTAATTTGTGACTCATTCTGAACTCTCTTCTGCTCCTAGGCATATTTAATCTTCCTTCCTTCCTTCCTTCCTTCCTTCCTTCCTTCCTTCCTTCCTTCCTTCCTTCCTTCCTTCCTTCCTTCCTCCCTCCCTTCCTTCCTCTTTCT
>NC_058131.1:63806153-63874519 GCF_016433145.1 Gracilinanus agilis | reverse complement strand
TCTGCCAGCCAGCTAACCAGGAAACCCAAGAGACCTTTTCTAGTCCCTCCTCTGAATTTAAGCTGCCCTATGCATGGGGACCTTTGACGTCCCCATGCCCAAAGATCGGAAACCCACTGGAATCATGGGTAATGTAGTCTCAAAGCCCCCACGTGTCCATAGGGAGTCTGCTAGACACTTCCAAATAGCACTTCCCTGAATTCAAAACAAAGTATACAATTTTTAAACATCAAAGCAAGCGGTTATAATAATGGGTTTGTTTGCTATTGTCTTTAAATGTGTTATTGGAAATCTGGGTACTTTATTTGAATGTGCATTACGAATCAGCTCTTTTGTAGTCCTGGCTCCTGAATGGGTAATTGCAAACTGCTTAAATCACTTTAATTGGGCCTTGATTTATGGACCTGTTATAAATTTAATTTTCCTTACATTTTTGCACATAAGACTTTGACATTTTACATTTCATTCACAAGTTAATTTTTTCTTTTATTTGGATTTCATTTTTATTTTTTTTGCCAACTGATTTCATACAACCCTGTGACTCAGCCATGTATCCTTAGCTGACCTGGGGTACCCTCTTCAGGGGAGAATGTTATTGATTCTCCTCATGAGGGTAAATTTTATAATCATAATTTCTGTATTATAATCTATAATGTAAAATTTTAACTCTTTTGAGAGTAATTTCAGGGGGGATGTAAAATTCTCCTCAGAAGGGAATGTATGTTTTATAATCTATAATGTAAAGTTTAAATTCTTTGAGAGTAATTTTAGGATAAGAAATTTGCCATCTCCCCAGAATCCAGACAACAAACCTGTTTGGAGAAGGCACCATGAAGATGCCTAAAGAACCTTCACTGGATCACAAAGATCCAAATGAACTTTGGGATGCAGTTGATTGAACTATGGGGAGTTGAATGCATTTTGTTGTGAATGTACACTCTTATGCCAAAGGGGACTGCCTCTAATTGGTGCTTTATCAATGTGGCTAGCAACCATTGATCATTGTTTTTGTCCTCTTTTCTTTTTATTCCCAAATTTCTGTAATTTAAAAGTTAGTTATGTTTACAAGAGCATTCGAGGAGACCAGTCTCTTGCTGCTCTTCAGGGGGGAATGTGATATTGGAAATTTGGGGGTCTTGATATTGAGATCTATGATATAAACTTCCTGTGGACATTTAAGGGACTTGAAAACTACATTTCCCATGATTCCTCTTACGTAATACAGGTGGCAAGAAGTGTGATTATGTAGACAGAGGTATAAAGACTCAGAACTTGATTGGGATGCTTTTTTTCCTATGAAGGAGCCAGGGAGAAAGCATGGCAGGGCATTTGGATTAGATCTTAGCATGCATGTGGTTTTTTTAATTACCAATATGGATTACAATAAAACCCTAATATCTTTAAATATATCTTTCTATATTAATTTTATTTGTTACAATGGTGACTTCCCAGAGAACTTGAATTTGGTGACAGCCTCTTTTTCTTGGCCTGATGAGAATGTAGAATTTTGGAGCTGGAAGTAATCTTAACTGATAATCTAGTCCAATCCTATTTGGTGAAATGAGAAACTGATAGGACTGGCCAGTTCCTATAGCTCCCACATGGGGCATTTTCCTGCTTGTCTATAGACAATGTCCTTTCTTGGAAAGCTCCTATTGCCATCTGTTGATAAAGGTATCAAGGTAAGACCGGTTTAAAAGCCAACCCTGCTAGGAAACCTCTGATCCTCAAGGTTGGAGACTCTATGTCTTTCCTCAGACTTCATTTTGGAGGTTTTTTTGATCTGATTCTTATATAAATCCTGCTTTCCTTTGTATTATTTGTACATCAGGGATGGCGAACAGGTGGCCCATAACACTTCCAAATGGGGCTTGAATTGGATTAAAACATGATTAGGAAACACTTTAACAAAACAAATAAAAATACAATAAAACCTAATGGTACTTTGTGGTTTTCTAAGTCAACAGGAAGCCCCAAAGATCCTTATGTCACCCTAGGTGGTCTTGGTTTTAGTTTTTGACACCCCTGCTATCCAAGCTCCCTCTTCTCCCACTAGACTATAAATTCCCAGAGGCATGAGCTTGTGGCATTCGTTTTTGTTCTCTAAGCTTAGCCTCAAAGGGTTCTGCAATACTCTCCCCAATGTACATGTACTACATGTGGGTAACTTTCATCTTAGATGGAATGAGCTTGGGGCACAGAGGTTATTGATTTGCCCATGGCCACCCAGTCAGTCCATGCCAAGCAGACCTTGAACCCAGGTCACTCTCATTCCAAGGGCAGCCCTCTATTTACTGCCCCTAACGATTAAAGCAGGTATTGCCAACTATTGCACACATTTTAGAAACCACATTTTTATTCTCTGGCTTCTCCACGTAGAAATCTTAGCCAAATTGGTTTTGTCAAGAAGTAGGTCTTCTCAGTGGAATTGCTTGTCAGCTCTGGGAGGGGGGGAGTAAAGAAGGGAGGGAAAGAAAATGAATCATGTAAACATGGAAAAATATTAAAAATAAATTAATAAAATAAAAAAGTAGGTCTTCTTGGAGCTCCAGACCACAAGAAAAAGAAGGGCTGCTCCAATACAAAAGATGTGGCAACCCAGGCTGGAATGGTTATTTCACTGGAATAGAAATATCACCCTCTTCTAAGGCAGCCTGGTGCCTGCCCTGGTGACCCAGGCCAGGAAATCTGTGGGCCATGGAGAGCCAGTGAAGCCTGGAGGATGGAGCCAAGAACTCCTCAGCCTCCACATTAGGAGGGGACATAGGACAGACCTCAACTCCTTTTCTGCCCAGCTGTACCCATTTTCAATCACCCTTTTCACTTCTCCTCTGAGCCCTCTGACCAGAGGAATACCTTCCCCACCAGCATCCCCCACACCCCACCTAATCCTAGCTTTCGCTGGGCTCATCTTCCCTAGATTACCAGCTCTGTGAGCGAAGGGATGGGCCTCTTCTTTTTTGGATCCTCAGTTCTTAGTGCCTGGCACCCTGTAGGTACTTCATGTTTATAGACTTGCCTTAGGGTTACGGTCAGCATGTTGATGGGTAGGATTTGAGCCGAGGCTGGCTGTCTATCCATTCTACGTTAGAGCACCAAGTCAGATTTGAAAGTGATCTTAGAAGGGTGATCATTTATGCCAAAACTTTCATCTTAACAGATGAGGAAAGTGACTTGTCTCATACCACCTAGCCAGGCCAGGGCCCCTGCTACAGGCACTGAGAATGGCTCCTTGGCTAGAAGCAGAGCTCTGAGCACCCATGGCCAAGTTGCTAATCATGCCACTGGTCCCAGTCCTGCCTCCCCCAGGCCCAGCTGACTCCTCCACACCCTCCTCAGCCATTTTGCCTCTTGGCCCCAAAGTTTCAGGCCCAGGGATCATCTGGTTCCCCCTCCAGCTGGTCTTTGCTGGGAACCAGGGGAAACAAGGGTGCAGGAGGGGCCTGGCCCTGAACATGGGAACTCCTCTGAAAACATACCAAAACAAAGTTTAGAAACTTTGTGACAGTGAAGTGGAAATTGAAGATTTATTAAGATATCTCAAATGTCCTCTTCAGTGGCACAACTCATCTACTTGGATCTCCTTGTGCCCGTGCAGACAGTCATTTGCCAAGTGGCCACAGTGAGCATGGCATCTCCCACGTAGTTTTCCTCAAACACAAATGGGGGTTAGGTGGGAAGCCAGAAAAGAAACTGAGAGCTGCAGGATACTTGGAAGATACTTAGCTCTCCTAGGTGTACTAGGAACGGGCTGAGAGACACTGGTTTACCACTTCCAGTAAATGGGAATTCTCCAAAGCTGCTGCGACGCGCTCCTTGTCAGCAAGCTGTTTGTTCACTGGACGAGAAACAAGCAGACAGGAGGGGTGAGGACATGGCCCTTGCCTTGGCCTTTCCCCACCGCTGCCAGGGCCAAGCTTATCCCCACTGTTTCTCAGCACCTCCTGCCTATCAGTCCCACAGTCTGAGGGTAGATAGCAAGATTATTAGAGCTGAAAAGGACATTATGACAGAATGTTGGAGCTGTAAGGGACCCGGAACAAAGCATGAGGATCTCTTCAGTTCAAATCCTCATTTCAGAAGACACTGGGGCTGAGAGAAAGCTGACTTTTCTCAAGCCACAGTTATAGAAAGCCAGACCTAGAACTCAGTTTCTGACTTTAGGCTCAATGCCTTTCCTGCTGTTCTAACTCTTCTCTATATAGTCAATTAGTCTGTTGTTTCTTACTTCAAAATACTATTCAGATTCACCTCTATTTCCAAATCTTAAGACCATAATCCTTGTTCAGTCACTTCCATTCCATACTTGTGCTTCTTCAGTAAAGCAATTGGCATCCCTGTCTTCAGATTTTGGTCTCTAATTGATCCCACCCAGGTCACCAGAAAACCTTTCCAAACCCTCACTTCCTTGTCCAAAATTCCCCTGGCTTACATTTTCCTGCAAGGTAAATTCTGTATGCCTCAGCAGGCCACAGAGTGTTCTGGCTCTGTCAGAAGCTTTATCTTGCACTCCTCTCAGGTCAGTCCACAAACTCTGCTGGAAATCCATGCAGGCCTTCCTGCACTCTGCCCCCCCCCCCCCATTTCTTTGTCTATTCTCTTCTCCCTGGCAGTTGCCATCCATCTTCATTTTTCCACTCATTTATATTCTTAGGCCCTATTCCCAATGAATCTTCCAGATCAATCCTAATCTATAGCAATTCCTTTTATTTGGATTTTCCTAAGCACTTATAATTTGTAAAATAATGCCATCCATAGTAATAATGAAGGTGGTGGTGATAAGTGAAATCTCTATATCTCACATAACACTCATACTTCCTATCAGAGCACTGTTCTTAAATTGTTTACTTTTTCTTTCTCAAAAATTAGGTAAGAAATATCCCCACCCCTCAAACTGTCTAACACTCCTCCTGTGCTGCCCCCACTCCCTCATCCTCCACCCTAACAGGAGTTCTTACCTGTCAGTACAAAAGGCTGGGTGAGGAGAAAGCCCCATATACCCCATGTCTGCCTCCTTTTTGCTCAAAATGTCCTTTTTCTCTAGCTAGTGCAAACTTTTCCATACCATCTAGCCATCCAACAGAAAACCAGGACCCAGCTGGCATCAGTTCATTTGCCTCACTCCTGGTTCCTTTCACCACAAGTGGAACACAATCCTCTGGACCAGACCTTTACTGAAAAAATTTCCTCACCCTGAGGGAGTGGATATATTGGGACAGGAAAGAAGAAGGGAGCCGGGTAAGATATGGTGATGGTATCTAGATTTCAATCCAGATTTCTCCTCTGGCTCGCATCATGATTTTAGGAAATGGGGTTGGGAGAAGGTTGCTTCCTTTAATTCAGACCCCAGAAATGAAGAAAGATTTCTTGATGCATGGCTGGAAATCAGAAAAAAACAACACCACCCCAATTCCATCCTTTCTTGGGTGTTTCCACTGGAACTGAAAATGGAAAACTGTGGGCCTGGGGACCCGTACTCACCAGCATGTTCTGAGGCATGTGTCCCAGGGGTAATGTGAACATCCATCTGGAAAGAAGAGTAAAAGAGCCATTAAAAGGTCTTGAAGGACTTCTGACCCTTGCTAAGTGCCCATCCCCCAGGGCAAGGGGCACTGTGACTTCTGACACCCCATTCTTCAAAGGCCTTTTACTCAGGATGCCAGCGTAATTGGTACCTCACTCAAATTCCCCTGAAAAGTATTCAAAGAGTTAACCGGTGCCAGGACTAGTCACGAGGGTAGGGAGCACGCATGCCCTTCACTGACCTTGAACCTTTCTGGCAAGGAGCGGATCAGCTTGACTTTGATGGACAGACCGATTAATGTTGCCATACTGCAGTGAGGGATTGTGGGAGTAAATTCCACAGCCACTGTACTCTCCCTGTCATTAACCTGTAGAAGGAGGGGAGAGTGTAAACTACTGTTTATCTGGGCTCTTCTCCCAAAGTCAAGGTCAACTTGGCAGGGAGGGAAGCACCTCAGTCAATAGTGATGCCCAGGCATCGGTCAGTCCCACATTCTGACCTTAATGCCAAATAAGAGCATTTCTATATCCCAAGTGGAACAGAAAAGGAGAACACACATTGAATTATGAAACTCTATTATGGACAGTTCACTTTTATAATATATGATAAATTTGACATTTAACTTTTAAAGCTGTCCTGCTTCTATGGGTTCTTACCTGTTTAACTTATAGTATTCCCTCAATGGTCAAACTCAAGAAAACCACAAACTGCAGGGCAAACCCACCTGGGTTCCCTCCCTGAATTCTCTAGGTACACAAAATCAAGAATCTTAAGGGAAATAATTAAAAAAGGGAGGCAGCTAGGTGACACAGTGGATAGAGAGCCAGGCCTGAAGTGAGGAGGGACTTGGGTTCAAATCTGACCTCAAAAACTTCTTAGCTATCTATATGACACTAAGTAAGTCACTTAACCCCATCTGCCTAACCCTTGCCCTTCTATCTTAGAATTACAATTAAGAAAGAAAGGGTTTTTAAAAAGGGGGATGAGGGTTCCACAAGGAATGCCAAGTCTCAAACATACTACAAAACAATAACCATCAGAATAGTTGGTACCAGTTTTAAAAAAGAGATATTGATGAGTGAAACAGGTTTGGCATGCAACATAGGGAGCAAATGCACCCTGTAGCAAAATGTTTGATAAACCTAAAGAGGTCAAATACTAAGTAAGGTCTCATTATTTGACAAAATATGCTGGGAAAACTAGAAAGCAATTAGGTATAAAATACATCTCACATCATTTACCAAGATAACTCCAGATAGATACATTTTTTAGATATAAAGGGTAATATCATATACAAAACTTGAGGAGTAAGGAAGAAATTACTTTTTGGATCTCTGGATAGGGGAAGAGACTATCAAGATCAAAAGGGATCACAGAAAATAATGGACAATTTTGATTATATAAAATTAAAAAGCATATGGGGGCAGCTAGGTAGCTCAGTGGATTGAGAACCAGGCCTAGAGATGGGAGGTCCTAGGTTCAAATCTGACCTCAGACACTTCTCAGCTGTGTGACCCTGGGCAAGTCACTTGACCCCCATTGCCTACCCTTACCACTCTTCTGCCCTGGAGCCAATACACAGTATTGACTCCAAGACAGAAGGTAAGGGTTAAAAAAAAAAAAAAAGTGTATGTTGTTAGTAGTAGCAATGTAGTAGCAATAGTAGCTGTTGTAAATAATTTTGTACATATAGATCTTTTTTTTTTTTTAATCTTGTTATATAAACTCCTTCTATGGACTAATTCAGCATGCTAGAGTCATGAGGGGTTACTCTAAAACATTTCAATTCATTAAACTTCTATTAACAGAGCCAGAAGAATATTGTACACAGAGACCAATACATTGTGGTAAAATAGAATGTAATGGACTTCCGTACTAGCAGCAATGCAATGACCCAGGACAATTCTGAGGGATTTATGGAAAAGAACGCTACCCACATTCAGAGGAAGAACTACAAGAGTGGAAACACAGAAGAAAAGCAACTGCTTGAACACATGGGTTGAGGCGGACATGACTGGGGATGTAGACTTGAAACAACCACACCAATGCAACTATCAACAATTTGGAAATAGGTCTTGATCAATGACACATGTTAAAACCAGTGGAAATGCATATCGGCCATGGGTGTGGGGAGGGCGAGGGGTAAAGGGGAAAGAAGGAGCACGAATCATGTAACCATGTTAACTTTTCTAAAAAATGAATATTATTAAATGTTTAAAAAAATTCAGCAAAAAAAACCAAACAAACAACTTCTATTAAGCACCTGCTAAATGCTTGGTGCTGTACTAAGTGCTGGGAATACAAAAAGAGGCAAAAGACAGTTCCTGCTCTCAAGAAGCTTACAATACAGGAGAGTCAACATGCAAACAAACACCTACAAATAAAGTTATATACTAGAGAAAGGAAATAATGGAGAGAGGGAAGGCACTAGAATTGAAAGGGTTTGGTGGGAGAAGGCTTCCTGTAGGAGGTAAGACTTTAGTTAGAACTTAAAGGAAGCCAGGACCAAAAGGAGATTATGGGATAATCTGGAATAAAGAACACTAGTCCTGGAAAAGATTGGCATTCTGGTCCTGATCTGGCCACTTCCCAGTTATGACACTTTGGGCAAATCTTTTCCCCAGTTAAACCTCAGTCTCCTACAGGAGCGATGATATTGGCATCATAAGCTGAGGAAAGCACTTCCTAAACCTTAGAGCATTATTTTTAAAAAAGGAGGGGGAGCCACGATCACCACTTAGCACAGTGCTAGATACATAGCAGAGGTAAATAAATGCTATTTGACTGAATAATAAAGAAAGCATCCCTGTGAATGGGTTCATCTCTACCGGAGATGCCACTGGGAGAGCCAGAAACCACCCCCCTTCCATCTCCGCCCCTTCCTCACTTTCACGCGGACTTGCTCCACCACATTCAGCTCCTCCAAGGTGAGTGGGTGCTCAGGGTCATTGATGGACCGGATCAGGTGTGGGCGGGAGTGAAGGAAAACGCTACTGAGTAAGCCCAGCAGAGGGCGCGCCAGAGCTTCCTGCCCAGGCCCAGCCCAACTTTCGAGGCTAAAGATGCTCAGGTCCAGTCCCACTAGCCTAGGTCCCGCCCACACCCTAAGGATAAGGATGCTCAGGTCCTGCCCCACCCAGGTCCTGAGGAGGACAAGGCTCTCACTCCACCCCCGGCCGCGTTTCTATCCAGGCCCTGCCCAACGCCGGCTCACGACCCGCCCCACGCCTCGTTTCCATTCAGGCTCCGCCCCCCCCGAAGCAAAGGGCCTTTTGCCGCCTACTCCAGATCCCTCTTTCCCGCCCCCGCCCCCGCCCTGTAAGTGCACGCTCTCCGCGGTGGATATCAAAGATCTCTCGGTCGTCAATGCTATCGGGGACTTGGTCGTCTTCCTCGCCCGCGGTGACAGGCCGCTCTCCGGACCGTTGGTAGATCAGCGGGTTCGCATTCTCCAAGAGGCCGCCCAGGCCAGCGCCACCGCCTGCGCCTACCATCTTTGCTGAACCCGCGGCGGGCCGCTCATTGGGTGCCTCCACCGGGCAGGCTCAGGCCCACTTCCTGTGCATGGCTCTGGAGGCGGGAGGAAGCAAAGTGCGCTTCCGGGAGGGGCGGTATGGCGGTGCGGAGAGGACAAAATCATTCTTCCTGCATTCTAGCCCCGCCCTGCTCCGCTCCGCTTCCCTAGGCGCGTAAGGGCTAGGAGCTAACGTCTGTCTACCCGTAGGTTAGGAGGAATCTGCAATTTTCTATGCCTCTGCAAAGCCCCTGCACTTCCCAGGGCCTCAGCCTTCCCATCTGTAAGATGAGTGCATTGGAACAAATGCCCTTCCAGGAGCCCTTCCCCCTGGAATCTGCTAGTCAACATTTAACAGTCAGCTCTTTGGGTGGGGATATAGGCAAGACGGTCTTAAATTTAATCGACTTCATTAACCCCTTCTTAAGTCTAGATCATCCAAATGGCAATACAGAGGGTAAAGTGTAAAATGCTAACAATGAAAATTTTAACAGCCTACTCTTGTAAGCCATTTGGAACTACTCCAGCACTTTGATCTCGCCTCCACTTCATTCTGCAGTTATTGAGTGTCTATGGCATGGGCCCTCCAAATGATGCTGCCTTTGTTTTCTAGGAACTGGCATTCTACCAGAGGGTGTCTACTGGGTTTTTGGGAACCTCAAATTTGCCCCTCCCTTGAGAACTCACCCATTTCAGACTGAACAATAGACCTTAAAGTACTTAATGATCCCAAGCCCAACCCTTGGCTGGACCCTTTCTTTTTGTATTCATAGTAAAGCTTCAGCCTCTCCCTAATAATCCTGTCTTTTCCTTGTAGCCAAGGTAAAGCTAATCAATCACACTTCCTTGCCCTTATTTCCCCTGAAGATGTGTGTCCCCCAGTTCTATTATTCTTTGGAGAATCATCTCAAACTGATGATCCTCTCAGAAATACTGTTCTCAGAGTCCCAGAGCCCTTGGCTCTGTGCGGTTTTTAGACGCTTGACTCCTTGACTCGGTGTGAGGGTGGAATATTGAGCACTATGTAGTTCCTGATTAAAGACTAGATTTTATCTGACTACTTTAGTGGTTCTGTGTTTTTCCAGGTTCACATAAATGGAGGCTCCAGGGAGAAGATTTGCCAAAGAATAATAAAACATAGGAATCTTATATACCTTTTGGGGAACTAAGGACAGGAAGGTATGATTGACTGGCTTTTATTAAGTACTTTAAAGTCTATTGTTCAGTCAAAAATGAGCGAATCTAGGACTCAGCTCCCAGGAGTTCTCATGGAACAGGGACAAACTTGGGGTTCCCAAAAACCCAGTTGACAAGGGAAATAATAATAATAATAATATATAACATTTCTGTATCTTGTACTATACAGCATGCACTTCACAATTATCTCACTCAATTCTCACAACAGCCCTAGGAGGATGTGCTGGGATCTCCATTTTACAGATGGGGTAAACTGGGTCAAAACAGGTTAAAGGGCTTTGCCTAGGATCACACAGCTAGTGAGTATTTGAGGTTAGATTTGAACTCAGGTTTTGCTACTCATGTCAGGCCCAGCTGATCCACTGAGCCACCTGGCTGCTTACAACATGTTGGGATACACCATGTATACAAGAATGACCTGACTAATGACACACAGGTATTAAGCAATAGAAGATTTGAACCTAGGCCCACCTACTTCCAGACTAATAATACTTTATCCATTTCATCAGGGGGGAGGTTTCGGAGGTAGAGTTGACAAAGCTCAGCAACTGCCTGGATATGAGGGTTGATGAAGTCTTTAAAGAGTTAAGGATGACTTGAAGTTGCAAGCCTGGTAAAGATGAAGAGATCTTATAGGGGCAGCTATGTGGCTCACTTCCCAGCTGTGTGACCCTAGGTAAATCATTTAATTCCCACTACTCTTCTGCTGAAGTGGGGTACTTCATAACACGAGTCCAGACACCCAGAAATTCAATAATTGGAACCATTATTTATTGATTAAAAAAAGAAAAGAAAAAATCTACCACCTGGGACAGCCTTCCCTAGTGGAAGTTGTATCAGATTATCATGACAAGGCACCTTATAAAGGATACAAGATGCAAGGCTATTCCCTTTCACATCCAGGTTCTTATTTGTCAAGACAAAACTCATCACAAAACATCAGTAGTAATAAGTGGGTGACATTTAGGATATTTGCTCTTCACATATACCTAAACATTCAACCTTAATTAGCTATATGTTTACTCTACATTCTATCCTGACCTATTTGTTTGTACCTAAACACTCATCCCCAGTTAACTATGAGTGTTTACCTTGTATTCCATCCTGACCCATTTGTTTGTACTGGAGTCCCTTTGATATCTGCAGGAGGAATTAGGACTCTGACCCTCCACTTGCCCAGGTTGTTTGCCACCTGGAGGGCCTAGGTCAGTTTCTTAAAAAATGCAGGAATGGATTCATCTACTTTGATTCTACTTTGTTCTTTAACCTATTTAGTCTTCTTCACTACTTTGGAACTGATGCACAGTTTTGATTCTAAGTTGGAAGGTAAAGGTTTAAAAAAGAACAAAAGATTATCACATAGGCCCCTTCCAATTCTGGAGATGCCATGAACACACAGAAAACATCTACCATGCATAAAAAGGAGAGCTCTAGATCAGTATTCATTTGTGCAAAACTACAACTATATAAAAGGAGAAAATAGAGAAAACAATAACTAAAAGACTGTTAGATATGGTATCCAGGTGGTACAGTGGATAGAACCTGGAGTCAGGAGATCTGAATCAAAATCCAGCTTCAGAACTTGATGTGTGTGTTACTCTGGGCAAATTATTTTACTTGTTTGCCTCAGTTTCCTCAACAGCAAAGTGGGGATAATAAAAGTACCGACAGGGCAACTGGGTTAGCTCAGTTAGATTGAGAGCCAGGCCTAGAGGCAGGAGGTCCTGGGTTCAAATGTGACCTCAGTCACTTCCTAGCTGTGTGACCCTCGGCAAATCACTTAACTCCCATTGCCTAGCCCTTGCTACACTTCTGCCTTAGCACCGATACACAGTATTGATTTTAAGATGGAAGGCCAGGGTTTAAAAAAAAAAAAAAGCACCTACCTCCCTGGGTTTTTATGAGGTTCAAATGTGATAAATATTTGTAAAATGATTAGTCCAGGGCCCTGTACATAGGAGGTGCTTAATAAATGTTTGTTCCCTTCCCCACTGAAGTTTATGATTTAGTGACCATAGTTCCCAAGTATGTTTAATAGATTCTGTTGTTGAGGACAAAGCATCCATTAAAAGGAAAGTTTTAAATAATAGTTCCAGAACAGGTTGAGGAGAGTGGCTAGACAATAATTTCTTTGGAGAAGATGGGAGATTTGGTGGATTGCTTTCTGGGAGTCAGGTCATTTGAATTCAGACTTGTTTATCCCACCGGTACAGTGCCTCCACCCACACAATCATCTGCAAACTCAGTCATCATCATTGTTTACCCCACATCCTCTCTCATCTGAGCTCTTACTATCTCCCATCTCCAATTTACCTTCCACTCAGTTACAAGAATTATAATATCACCATAGCGTACCTCTCCAGTCTTACTTCACATTACATAACTCACTTTCATGAACGCTGTGTTCTGGCCAAGGCCATCTCTATCAGTTATCTGAACTTAGCATTCCATCTCACATTTAGATAGTACTTTAGACATTTATAAAGTCGTTTACTTATTTTACTGTTTTGATCCATGAGCCAGACTCTTCTGTTGTTTTTTTAACCCTTACCTTCCATCTTTGAATCAATACCGTATATTGGTTCCAAGGCAGAAGAATTATCAGAACTAGCTAGGCAATGTGGATTAAGTGACTTGCCCAGGGTAACACAGCCAAGACATTTGAGGTCACATTTGAATCCAGGGCCTCCTGTCTCCAGGTCTGGCTCTCTATTCCCTAAGTCACTACTTGTTTATTTATTTATTTATTTAGTCTTTACATTGTCTTCCCTTGCACTTGTCACACAACTTTGATTTGTGAGTTGAGTTGTTAAAAAGATGACCACTGTTTTGAATACTGGGTGTAATCCTTTGGGTCTGCACTCCTAATAGTATAATTTGTAAGCTTATGCCAGTGTCCTTAGCAAAGGAATAGTAAGATGGCATAGTTAGGACAGTAGCTATGAAATACATTCTTTGTAAATCTAGGACATTTGTTGTTCAGCCATGTTTGACTGTTCATAATCCCATTTGGAATTTTCTTGGCAAAGATACTGGAGTGACTTGCCATTTCCATTTTTATGGATGAGAAACTGAGGCCGATAGGGTTAAGTGACTTATCCAGGGTCACATAGCTAGGATGTGGTTGAGGCCAGATAAGGAAGATGAGTCTTCCTGACTCTAAGCCTGGTACTCTATCCACTCTGCCACTTGGCTGCCCCATCCACCTAGCAACCCCATTCAAACTTTCCTGCATATGAAGACAATGATTATTGTTCACCTTGAGTTTTCTCCAGGCAAAACATCCTCAGTTCCCTTAGTCCAGGGGTCGGCAGCCTTTTTGGCTGTCAGAGCCAAAAACGCCACATTTTTTAAAATGTAATTTCGTGAGAGCCATACAGTGCTCCCAGTGCCGCTCCTGTAACAGCGCCTGAAAAAAAATTGACTTTATGACTCCTGCAGAAAGAGCCATATCTGGCCCTCAAGAGAGCCAGATATGGCTCGAGAGCCACACATTGCTGACCCCTGCTTTAGTCAATCCTATTATGACATTTAATCAGAGTCTTTACTAGCCTGGTGTCCTCTTCTGGACACTCTCCAGTGTTCCTCCTATACTGTAGTGCCCAGAACTAAAAACAGATTTCCAGATGAGACTAAAGAAGCATTATCACTTTTTTATATCTGTATGGAAGCTTTGCCCTTCGATGCAGCCAAAAATAGAACTTAATTTTTTTTACATTGCTCTCTCGTTTCCTATTTATTCTATCACTCTTCAGTCTCTTTTGCTGTTTTTTTATTCATACCACATCCTCTGTTTGTGGATTATTCTTCAAGGTTCTGTGCTGGGTCCTCTTCTCTTTGCCCTCTACACTATCTCTACATGGTGACCTCATCTGTTCCAGTGGATTCAATGGTCATCTCTATGCAAGTGATTCCCAGATCATTTTCCTTAGTCTCGGCCCTGAACTTTAGAACCGTATCTTTCTCTGCCTCTTGGATATCTTGAACTCTGGGTATCCCAGATGCATCTCACACTCAGTATGTTTCCCCCCACGGACTTCCCTCGTCTGTACTTCCCTGCTGGTATCATGAGTTCCACTATCTTCCCCGTCACCCAGGCTCACAACCTTAGTGTCATCCTTGACTCCTTATTCTCCAATCTGTGGCCAGATTTTGTCATTTCTGCTTTTAGAATATCTCTTTACTCAAAGCAGCCACATCTCTAGTTCAGGCCCTCATCATTTCCTGCCTGGCTTATTTTATCTATTTAGTAACATTATTTAGTAAGACTGAAGGGGAGGGACTAGGCATCCTTCTGTATTTTCTAGCTGGTGTCATGCCATTCTTCCAGTCTCTCAGGCTCATAACCCATGTTTATCCTTAGCTTTCACTATTTCCTCAAACCTAGACTATTGCCATTGCTACTAGTGGGTTTACCTGCTTCAAGTCTCTCTATTCTATTGTATCCTCCATTTAAGGCACTTAAGTGATTTTCCTAAAAAGAAGGTCCAACCATGTCATTCCCCTAATCAATAAACTCCAGTGGCTCCCTATCACCTCCAGAATCAAATACAAAATGCCCTGCTTGGTATTCAAAACCCTTCATAACCTCGTCCCCTCCTACTTTTCCAGTTTTCTTACACTTTACTCCCTGATTTTTACTTTTCAATCCAGTGACACTGGCTTCCTGGCTGTCCCTTGAACAACACATTCTATCTCTTGGCTCTAGGAATTTTCTCTATCCCACATACCTGGAATGCCCACCTTTACCATTTCTGCCTGCTGTCTTCCCTGGCTTCCTTTAAGTCCCAACAAAAATCCCATCTTTTGCTGGAAGCCTTTTCTAATCCCTCTTCTCTCTATTATTTCTTATTTATCCTATAGATATAGCTTTCTTTGCATATATTTGTTTGCATGTTGTCTTCCCCTTTAGATTGTCAGCTCCTTAAAGGCAAGGACTGTCTTTTATCTCTTTTTTATATCCCCACACAGTGCTTGGCACAGAGTAGTGCTTGACAAATGTTTGTCAATTGATTGATTGGTGAAATAAGGGGTTGCTAAAGCTCAGTGAGCAAGAAAGTTACATGACCAGATCTTTGCTTTAAAAAAAAAATCACCTTAACAGCTAAATGAAAGATGAAATAGAATGGAGAAAGGTCCGAAGCAGGGAAGCCAGTTAGAAGGCTATTCAAGGAATAGAGATAGGGCAGTTAGATGGTATAATGGATAGAGTATGGGGCTTGGAATTAGAAAGATCTGAATTCAGATTCTAGTGGATTCCAAACTTAATCATGTGGAGGGGACAGCTAGGTAGCCCAGTGGATTGAGAGCCAGGCCTAGAGATGGGAGGTCTTGGATTCAAAAGTGGCCTCAGTTTGCCTCAAATGGCAAACCACTCCAGTATCTTTGCCAAGAAAACCTCAGATGGGTCATGAAGAGTTTGGACATGGCTGAACAACAGCATACTTTACTCAATGATGCATCTACATTGGTTTACTTTCTGTTCCTTTGCACTGGTTGTCCTTCATGCCTGGAATACTCTGCTCCCTCATATCTTCCCCTTGTGTACTTGACTTCTTTCAAGACTGAGCTTGAAGCTTATTTTTACAAGAGGCTTTTCCTACCTGCCCTTCCCCCAGCTGCTAATGTCTCCTTTTTCAGATGACCTTACGTCTCTTCTGTATATATCTTATGTAGATCTAGTCGACCCCTTGAGGGCAGAAACCATATTTTTGCATTTCTTTGTTTTACTAGTGTCTGGCACATAGGAAATAAATGTTTATTGCTAAGCCACATGATTCATATCTATATAGCTATATAAAACCCTTACCTTCTGTCTTGGAATCAATATTGTGTATTGATTCCAATACAGAAGAGTGGTAAATACGAGGCCATGGGAGTTAAATGACTTACCATTTAAGTGGATCACACAACTAGGAAGAGACTAAGGCCACATTTGAACCCAGGACCTCCCATCTCTTGGCCTAGCTCTTAACCCACCGAGCCTCCTAGCTGTCCCCTCTACATGTATCATATTTTGACTGGAATCCACTAAAATCTCCCAAATCTTTCTAAGACCTGCTCTCTAACCATGCCTCCCTCATCTTATACCTGTGAAGGTTTTTTGTACCTAAGTATAAGACCTTACATTTGTTGCTATTAAATTCTATTTAGACTCATCCCTATGTTCTAGATTAGATTCAGCCCTGTGAGTGCTATTCTTCCCAGCTAGTATTGTCTGCAGATTTGATGAACATATCATCTATACTTTTTTCCCAAGTCATTGATAAAAATGTTAAATAACACAGGGCCAGGGGGCAGCTGGGTAGCTCAGTGGAGTGAGAGTCAGGCCTAGAGACAGGAGGTTCTCGGTTCAAATCTGGCCTCAGACACTTCCCAGCTGTGTGACCCTGGGCAAGTCACTTGACCCCCATTGCCCACCCTTACCACTCTTCCACCTATGAGACAATACACCGAAGTTAAGGGTTTAAAAAAAAAAATAATAACACAGGGCCAAGCACAGATCCCAGTGTACTCCACTGGGGACCTCAGCATTGGGAACCTTCATTTGGAGATAAAAAACCTATGTGAATGACACAAACACTCTACATGTGGGAACCTTTTTTTTTTTAAAGTTCATTTAATTAATTAATTAATTAAGAATATTTTTCCATGCTTACATGAATCATGTTCTTTCCCTCCCCTCCTCTCGCCCCCCCCCCCCCATAGCCAATGCACAATTCCACTGGGTTTTACAGGTGTCATTGATCAAGACTTATTTCCATATTATTGATATTTGCACTAGGGTGATCCTTTAGACTAGAGTCTACATCCATATATAACCAAAGCCCCCAAATAAAACCATAAATACATTGATGTGAAAGACAACTCCAGCAGTTCTTTCTCTGGAGATGGGTAGCATTCCCTGTCATAAGTCTTTGAGGATTATCCCAGATCATTGCATTGCTGAGAGTATCCAAGTTTTCACAGATGATCATTTTACAATATTGCTGTTACTGTGTACAATGTTCTCCCAGTTTTATTTGTTTCACTCTGTATCAGTTCCTGCAGATCTTTCCAGCTTTTTTCTGAAGTCATCTTGCTTATCATTTCTTGCTATAAATGTTTTTGTACTCAAAGGTTCTTTTTCTTTTCTTTCCTTTTATTATGTCTTTGGGATACAGGCTTATAGTACTGTTGCTGGGTCAAAGGGTATGTACAGTTTTATAGCCTTTTGGCCATAGTTCCAAGTTGCTCTTCAGAATGATTGTATAAATTTATAACTCTTCTAACAGTGCATTGGTATCTTAGTTTTTCCACATTCCCTCCAATGTCTGTCATTTTCCTTTTCTGTCATATTAGCCAATCTGATAGGTATGAGGTGGTATCCCAGAGTTTGAGAATTTGCATTTCTCTAATGAAAGAATTTTTCTAATCTAGAGAATTTGCATTTCTCTAATCAGTAATGATTTAGAACATTTATTCATATCACTACAGATAACTTAGATTTCTTCTTTTGAAAACTGACTGTTCATATCTTTGACCATTTATTAACTGGGAAATAACTTGTACTATTATCAATTTGACTCCATTCTCTATATATTCAAGAAATGAAGCCTTTATCAAAGAAATTTGCTATAAATTGTCACCCCCAGTTTCCTGCTTTCTTTCTAATCTTCTTTGTGTAAAACTCTTTTTAATTTAATGTAATTAAAATTATTCATTTTACTTCCTGTGATCTTATCTCTTATTTGGTCACATATTCTTTCCTTATCTATATATCTGACAGATAAACTTTTTCATGTTCCTTTAATTATCTTATGGTATCACCTTTTTCTAAATCATATGTCCATTTTTAATTTATCTTGGTGTGGGTTTGAGATTTTGGTCTATTCCTAGTTTCAATCAAATTGTTTTCCAGTTTTCCCAGCAGTTTTAGAGAGATACTGTTGATCATTTTAAAGAAAGCATTTATTCCTATGCTTTCTGCTGTTTTTAATGTGTTGTATTTTATGAAAAGGGTTTTTTTTGCATCTATTGAGATAATCATATGATTTTTGTTATTGCTATAGCCAGTTATGTTCAGTTTTCCTAATATTGAGCAAGTCTTACATTTCTGATATAAATCCCATCTGCTCAGAGTGTATGATATTTGTGATATATTGCTATAATCTCCTTGCTAGTATTTTATTTAAAGTTTTTTTTGTATCAAATATTCATTTGGGAAATTGATCTAGAGTTTCTTTTCTCTCTTTTTGCTCTTCCTACTTTAGTATCAGTACCATATTTGTGTCACGAAAGGAATTTGGTAGGACTCCTTCTTTGCCTATTTTTCCAATAGTTAAATAGTATTGAAATTAATTATTCTTTAAATGTGTGGTAGAATTCACATCCGGTCCTGGGGATTTTTTCTTAAAAGCTCATTTGTGACGTGTGCAATTTCTTTTCTAAGATAGGGTTATTAAATATTCTATTTTCTCTTCTGTCGAATTGGGCAATTTATATTTTTGTGAATATTTATTTCTCTTAGATTGTCAGATTTATATATGTAATTATGTATGTATTTATGCATGTAATTGGACAAAATAGCTCCTAATAATTGCTTTACTATTATTTTCATTGGTGGTATATTTAGTGTTTTCATTTTTTGTTACTGGTAATTTGATTTTCTTCTTTTTTAAAAATCAAATAAACCGGGGGTAGCTGGGTAGCTCAGTGTATTGAGAACCAGGCCTAGAGATGGGAGGTCCTAGGTTCAAATCTGGCCTCAGACACTTCTCAGCTGTGTGACCCTGGGCAAGTCACTTGACCTCCATTGCCTACCCTTACCACTCTTCTGCCCTGGAGCCAATACACAGTATTGACTCCAAGATGGAACGTAAGGGTTTAAAAAAATTTTTTTTTTTAAATTAAAAAAAAAATCAAATAAACCATTTGCTTATTTATTTTATTGCTTTTTTCATAAAAACCTGCTCCTGCCTAAATTTATTCATTAGTTCAATTTTTTTTCCTTTCAATTTTATTGATCTCTGCTTTGATTTTCAGGATTTCCAATCCATTATATCATTGGGGATTTTTAATTTCTTCTTTTTATAGTTTTTTTATTTGTATGCCCCATTCATTGATTTGCTCTTTCTCTGTTTTATTAATGTAATCATTTAGAGATAAATATTTTCACTTAAGTACTACTTTGATTTCATCCCACAAATCTTGGCATGTTGTCTCATTGTTATTCTTTTTAATGAAAGAATTGATTGTTGCTATGATTTGTTCTTTGACTCACTCATTCTTTAGGATTAAATTATTTAGTTTCCAATTAATTTTTAATCTATGTTTCTATGGCCTCTGTTAAATGTAATTTTTATTGTATTATGATCTTAAAAGGATATATTTACTATTTATACTTTCCTATATTTGTTTGTGACATTTTTATGGCCTACTACATGGTCTGTTTTTTGTGAGGATGCTGTGTAGTTGAGAAAAAGGTATATTCCTTTCTATTACCATTCAGTTTTCTCTATAAGTCTATCATATTTAACTTTTCTAAAATTTTATTTATTTCCTCAACTTCTTTTTCATTTATTTTATAGTTAGATTTGCTTGATTCTGAGAGGGGAAAGTTGAGATTCCCCCCACTAGTATAGTTTAACTGTCTGTTTCTTCTTATATCCATTTAACTTTTATGCTTAAGAATTGGATGCTATGCACTTTGGTACATATGTATTTATTATTGATATTACTTCATTGTCTATGGTACCTTTTAGCAAAATATAATTTCCTTCCTTATCTCTTTTAATTAGGTCTGGTTTTGCTTTTGTTTTATCTAAGATCATGATTGCTACTACTGCCTTTTTAAATCTCAGTTAAAGCATAATAGATTCTGTTCCTTATTTTTACTTTGTCTCCTTTTCAAGTGTGTTTCTTGTAAATAATAAATTGTTGGATTCTGGTTTCTAATCCATTCTGTTTTATGATTGAGTTCATCTCATTCATATTTACAGTTATGATTACTAATTTTATCTCTCCATGCTAATTCTCACCCCTTCCCATTTATCCTTTTTTCTCTCTCTTTTTACCCTGCCCCTCCTCAAAAAACTATTTTACTTCTAACTATTACCTTCCTTTACCTACCCTCCCTTCTATCAGGCCCATCTTCCCTTCTCTTATCTCTTTCTTCTCCACTTCCTTGTAGGGTAAGATGGGTTTTTATGCCCAACCAAGTGTGTAGTATTCCCTCTTTGAACCAAATCTGATGAGAGTGAGATTTAAGCATTTCTTGCTTTCCCACTCCCATTTTCCCCTCCACTACAAAAGTGCTTCCTCATGTGCCTCTTTTATATGAGATAATTTTCCCCATTCTTCTTCCCTTTTCTCTTCTCCCCTACATCCCTCTTTCTTACCCTTTAATTTTCTTTTTGAGAATTTTCTATTCATCTCTGGTCTTTTCATTAGGAATTCGTGAAAGCCCTCTATTTCACTAAATATCTATTTCCCCTCCTGAAAGATTATACTCAGTTTTTCTCAGTAGGTTATTCTTGGTGGTAATCCTAGCTATTTCGGCTTTGGGCATAGATTATTCCAGGTACTCCATTCCTTTCATCTTATGTGATCTTGACTTCATTCCACTATATTTAAATTGTTTCTTCCTGGCTGCTTGCAATATTTTTTCCTTGGCCTGAGACCTCTAGAATTTGACTAAAATATTCCTGGAAGTTTTCATTTTGGGATAGGTGAATTCTTTCCATTTCTATTTTACTCCCTGGTTCCAGGATATAAAGGCAATTTTCCTTGATAATTTCTTGAAGTATGATGTCTAAGCTCTTTTTAAAAATAATAGCTTTTAAGTAATCTAGTCATTCTTAAATTATTTCTTCTCAATAGACCATATACTTCACTGAGCACTGAGGTTACAAAGAAGGGAGAAATGGAAGGTACTGTGGAGAAAAATAAAGTTGACCTGGATGGCTGGAGCATTTTTCCGAAGATGGAGGTTCTGGGAGGAACTGAACAATCAGAAGAAAGGTCTGAAAGGACAGAGGCAAGCTGAAAATCAGGGATGTGTTAAGAATTAGGCTCTTCAATATGTCAGACACTTCTCACAAACTTTTTTCTTTCTTTTCCATGGGTTTCTCCCTAAAGAGAGTCTGGAACCATGTGTGTACACTCTCAAAGAAGAAATGAAAAAGTTTTCTCCTCTCCATGGCTCTGATATCAACTCACGATGGAAGGGAGGGAAGGAAATAAGTATTTATATAGCACCTGTTCTGTTCCAGGCTCTGTGCTAAGGGCTGTACAAATATTATCTTATTTGTTCCTCACAACAACACTGCAAGATAGGTGCTGGTATTTTCCCCATTTGAGGAAATTGAGGCAAATAGAAGTTAAATGATCTGCTCAGGGTCATACATGAAGTAAATATTTGAGGCAAGAATTGAACTTGGGTCTTCCTGATTTCACTTAACTGTCTAGAACTTAGCCCCTTATTCTCCCCATGAAGATGTACAGCACTGTGCTATCATTCTCTCCAATAATTAGGAGGATCTTAGGCAAATGCTCCAGGCTTGAAGCCTGGGTTGCAAGGATATTGGCAGGAAAATTGAGAGAGAAGGACAGCCTAGAGCTTTGCCAAGCATTGTAGGGTTAAGAATGGGTTCTGGGAATCTAGGGAAGGGGAAAAGAAGGAAGAAAGCTTCACTACCCATTCCTTTTCTACAACTTCCTAGAGGTTATTGTCTGAAAGGGGAATTATGGAATTTTGGGTCATGGAGGGTAAACATGGACAATGTTGAGGTTGGGGTAAGACTATTTCTGTGTGTGGTGAAGGTGGAGTGTAGGTGGAAGATCATGGGAGTTGAAGAGTTTTGATGAATTGGGAAGCCTGGGTGATAGCCATCTCCCTTGCTTGGAAAGCTCTTTTCCCTCATAATCATCCCCTGGCTTTTCTGATTTCCTTCAAGTCCCAGGTAAAATATCACCTTCAACAAGCCTTTGCTAATTTCCTTAATTCTAGTGTCTTCTCTCTTTTGACTATTTCAAATTTAGCTTGTACTTAGCCCATTGTGTATAATTATTTGCATGTTGTCTTTCCCATTAGACTGGAAGCTCCTTGAGAAGGGACTATCTTTTATCTTGCTATCCTCAGTGCTTAGCACAGCACTTGACACACAGCAGGGGCTTAATAAATAGTTATTGACTGAATAATTGAGTGGACATCAATGTGGATATTGAAAGTGGGAACTCAGGCCAAATCACCTTTTGCCAAGGTCAAAAAAGAAAGGCCTGACCTAAGGAGGAAGAAGTGCCCAAAGCCTAAACTTAGTGGGGAAGGGTTATCCATCTATTTACCCACCTCCCTTCCATCTCCCTACTTCTACAAAGTAATATAACCAAAGGGCCTATCTCTACTAAATTTTATGTTGATTATAGATACAATTCTGAAAAAGATGTGAATGTAAGTCTTGAAAAATCCAATCCAGTTGTCTTGGAGAAGTTATATTTTAAACATGGAAATGAAAATGACCTTTTTCAGTATTTTGGTCCAAATGATTCCAAGTATAAGAGAAAGATTTTATCTTTATTCAGAAAGGATCATTTAGACCAGTGATGGGCAAACTATGGCCCCGGGCCAGATGCAGCCCCTGGAAATGTTCTATCTGGCCATACGACATTATTCCTAATCTGACCAATACAATGAATAGGATACAATACAATGAAACTTCAAAAGAGTTGCCTTAGAAACAGACTGACAGATAAGAATTTCCTTTCCTTTGGCCCCCCTCTTTAAAAAGTTTGCCCATCACTGATCTAGACAGTCATGACCAAAGTTAAAAAAAAAAAAAAAGCCAAAGCTTAATTGGTTCAGGAAGCTCTTTAGTCCCTGAAAAGACTGGGGAGATGTTGAACAACATTAAGTGTTCAGATTTACCAAAAGTCAGTGGAACAGACGATGATTTAACAGATATTCAGGACAAAAAGACACGCGATGTGAAATCAAGAAAAGTGTCATCTCCTTGGGGCTTGGGGAATGAAAAATAATTTCATTGCAAAATCTTATAATTGAGGAACAGCTAGGAGGATAGAGTTCCAAGTCTAGAGTCTGGAGAGCCTGATTTCAAATCTGGCCTCAGACACTTCCAAGCAATGAGATCCATGGCAAGTCCCTTAACTAGATTTGTCCAGCCTGCTCTTCTGTCTTAGGATTGTTTTTGGGCAGAAGGTAAGGGTTTTTTTAAATCTTACAATTGAGAGAATTCCTATGTTAGTAGCACTAGAGGCAGATACTAATTTGTTGTTTTCTTTAATACATTATTAATCTATACATTTTTAAAAAGCTCCCCTAAGGGTTAATATGTATCACAGAGGAGTCAGTTTTGAGTCAGCTGAGGAAGCAACTTTATGCATAAACATTTTTCCAGACCTCAAGAAGCAATTGAGTTATAGGCAAGTGATAACATAGTTATGTTTTCAAAATAGATTGATAGCCTCTGTGCTGCTTCTTAACACAGTCAAATCTAAGCATTTAAGTGCCTACCATGTGCAAGGCAAAAACTAGCATATTTTTAAGAACGTAAAATCACTTTTCCCTGATTTAATAGTGTAGACCAGTGATTCCCAAAGTGGGCGCCACCGCCCCCTGGTGGGTGCTGCAGCGATCCAGGGAAGCGGTGATAGCCACAGGTGCATTTATCTTTCCTAATAATTGCTATTAAAATTTAAAAAAATTAATTTCCAGGGGCGCTAAGTAATATTTTTTCTGGAAAGGGGGCGGTAGGCCAAAAAAGTTTGGGAACCACTGTTGTAGACTAAAGACATTTTAAAATTTCGAACTTTAGGATATAGAATCAAACTACTGAAGCAAAGTGTTGTAACTCTACTATTCAAAACTAATAATATGCTCTATCTCTTTGAGTACTTTAGGTTTGCTCTTCTAAATTAAAAAAAATTATTCGTACAGTGTTCGATTTATGTATTTAAATGATCACTAGTGTTCTCCTCTTTCCATTTTTTGCTCCAGGAAGAGTAATTAAATCATTTTGTACCAGGCTAATGAAGGGCACACCAATCATTTGGCCTAAGGTTCCATTCATCATCTAAGAAAATAACCCTCCTTTGCTACCACTCCCATGTATGTGTTGTTTTCTTCTATTAGAATGTAAACTCCTTGAAGGTAGGTACCGTCTTACTTTTTGTGTTTGTATTATCATTGTTTAGCAGGGTGCTTGGCACCTTTCCTTCCTTTCTCCCTCCTCCTCACTTCCTTGCTTTCTCCCTTCTTGCTTCCCTCCTCCCTCCCTTCCTTCCTCTCTCCCTTGCTTCCTTCCTGAAGCCTTAATTTACATAGTTCCAAGCCAATATTAGTAAAGTTTGATCCTTTAGTTATTTTCATCTCTTAGGATGGAGGAGAAAGAATTGTTGTACTTTTTTGCTTCTTAGCCTGTATATTGAAATCAAATCAGTATTTGTCAGTATCAGCAGTATGGAAAAGGGGTGACAAAGTGTTAAGATGTGATTAGCTTAGTGGAGGAAAGGGTGCAGTGTTGGAATCTGTATCAAACAGGGCTAATCTACTCCCATCCCCAATTGTATTGTGAACTGTGGGGATTTTGAAAAATTCTTTCTAATGAACAGTTAAAGACTTAAAAAAAAGTGCATGTTGAATTCCCCCAATGTAAGGGCAGGAATTGGGATTGAAAGGGAAACTGTGAGCCAGGTATTATACCACTAGAGAAATCAGAAAGAGAGATCTGGAGGCTT
Source organism: Gracilinanus agilis (assembly GCF_016433145.1). Taxonomy (NCBI): domain Eukaryota; kingdom Metazoa; phylum Chordata; class Mammalia; order Didelphimorphia; family Didelphidae; genus Gracilinanus; species Gracilinanus agilis. The sequence continues at coordinate 63,849,551 of NC_058131.1, read as the reverse complement.
GTAGATAGCAACCATTAGAATCAGGCTGGATTCTGGATCTCTGGAGAGAGAGAGCTTCCAAGGAGGAGAGGTTGCTGAAGAAAGAGGAACTGCCTGGAAATGCTCCTGAGGAGCAGGGATAGTGTTAGACACAAAATCTGCAAGACTTGAATTCTAATCCTGTCAGATAATTGCTAGCTGTATGATCCCAGGAAAGTCACTTAAACTTCCTCAGCCTTATTTTCCTCATCTGTTAAGTGGGGTTAGCAACAGCATCTGCCTTTGTTGTGAGGATCAATTAGATAATGTCTGTAAAGGGCTTTCCTGCTATATAAGTGCTGCTATTATTATTATTTATTATTATCTCACAGATACAGCATGTTAAGGGAAGGGCCTGGCATGAGCCAAGCAGCTTGCAGTACTAGGGAAGGTGGCCAGAGATGCCACATATTTTGAGGGGGAGTTAGGTTTCTGTCTGTCCAAGAACAGAGCGTTTTTAGAATCAAGTGTTAAACATTTACCAGCATATCCCTGATGGGAGGGTAAACTTGTTAATCTGCTTTTCATTTTTAGGGATTCAATCAAAATTCTCATTTCAAGCAGCCCTAAAGCAAATTTTAACAAGGAAATCAATTCAGAATCCCTTAGCTTCTACTTTCCCTGGGATGCCCTTTGACCCAGCTGATTTCAGTTAAAACCCAGTCCTAGAATCTGATCAGGCATAACCAGAAGACTGTGCAGAGAAGAAGATGTGGAAGAAGACTTCCCAACTGCCCAAGGTCCTGATTGTAGGGGTCCTGTGCCTCCTAATTTCAGCCCAAGGTGAGAAGTTTTGCCAGGCTGATCCAGAATGGGAGATGATTTCTAGGGGAAAGTAGGACACTATGAGGCTTGTGGGTTATTTATTTTCTCTTGTTGCCCTCACAGACTGGTTGGGTGGGCTGGGGATGAGTGATTATAGTTAGCTTTATTTCAAGGGGACAGAACTGGGTTTGCTTAATAAGAAATTGATGCCCTCTTTACACATTCTTCCATCAGTGAGATTCACTCCAGGAAACATCTAATTTAACAACAATAACTTAAGTGTCAAGCCTGTGCTAGGCACTGGTAATACAAAGATAAAGGTGACAAGGAGCTTATAATCCACTGAACATATGTAAGTATATCCATAATATGAAAAGCACGAATGTGAGGTAGTTTGGAGAAGGTGGGCACTAGCAACTAGGGAGATCAGGGAAGGTTTTATGTAAGATGTAACACCTGAATGAAGGAAACCATGGATTTTGAGAGTCAGAGATAAGAAGGGAGACACCATATCATGTGAGCTGGATAATAAGCACCCCAATATGGCTAGATAGCACAGTATGTGAAGGGGAGAATATAGGAGGACATTAAAAGGAAGAAGGGACCAGGTTTTGAAGAGCTCTAAATGACAGAGGGTTTATATTTGACTCTAGACAGGTAATGGGAGCCATTGAAGTTGACCAAGTGTGTAGGACTATGGGGGTGACATGGTCAGACCTGGGCTTTAAAAATATCACTTTGGTGACTGTGTGGACAATGTATTGGAATGCAGATGGGCATGAGCCTATTGCTATAGTCCATGTAAAAGATGCCCAGAGTTGGGACTAAGATGAGAGCCATGTGAGGGGAGAGAAGGGGAGGTTGTGGAGGCAAAAAGGATCAGATTTGTCAACTTAGTGGATTTGTGGGATGAGTGAAAATGAGCAGTTGAGGTGAGCACTGAGTTTGTGAACTTGGGTGATTGGAAGATAGTAGTATCCTCCCCTATAATAGAAAAGATTGGAAGAGAGGAGAATCTGGGGAGAAAGGTAATGAGTTCTGTTTTGTCATGTTGAGTTTGAGATGTCTTTAGGACATTTGCTTCAAAATGTCCTAGATGCAGTTTGTGAAGTTAGAATGAAGGTCAAGAGAGAAATCATGGCTGGCTATGTAGATCTGAGGAACACTGGCATAGAGAAGATACTTGAACCTGTAAGACCTGATAAGGTCATCAAAAGTGAGAGAGAGTAGAAAAGAGAACAAGGACCAGATATGACACTGATGATGAATGGATAAAGGAGACTGAGGAGATACAGCCAGATAAGGAGGAGACTCAGGAAAGAATAATTTCATCAAAACCCAGAAAGGAAAAAGAATCCAGTGAGGAGATCATGGTCAATAGGGCCAAATGCCACAGTGGGATGAAGACTGAGAAGAGGCCATTCCCTTTGGCCATTAAGAGACCATTGGTACAGATAGAAAGTGAAGTGAGCAGAACTAGAAGAATATTGTGCACAGTTACAGCAATATTATATGATGAACAAACGTGAATGATCTAGCTATTCTCAGCAATAGACTGATCTAAGAATCTCCAAGGATTCAGGATGAAAAATACCATCTGCCTCCAGGGAAAGAGCTGTTGGATCTGAATGCAGACCAAAACTTACTATATTTCACTTTCTTCATTTTTTTGTTAGAAAACTCTTATACAAAATGACTAATATGGAAAGTTGTTTTACATGATTACATGTGTACAATCCATATCAGATTGCTTACTTACTATCTTAGGGAGGGGAGAATCAGAGGAAGGGAGGGAGGAAGAGAATTTAGAACTCAAAGTTAAAAAAAAAAAGATCTCAGTTGAATTATGAGATTGGATGCCAGATCACAAGAAAGTGAGAGGAGAGGAAGGCACCAAGTACATAAATAGCCTTTTCAAAAAATTTGACTGAATAACCCAGATTGAATCACCTGCTAGCACTGGGAGGGAGAAATGAAAGGGAGGGAGAGAGATAAGTTTGATCATAAAACTTAGAAAAACTTGTATGGAAATTTGTTATTGCATGTAATTGGTAAAAAAAAATGTAAAAATATTTTTAAAAAACAGTTTAACTGGGCAGCTGGGTAGCTCAGTGAATTGAGAGCCAGGCCTAGAGACAGGAGGTCCTAGGTTCAAATCTGGCCTCAGACACTTCCCAGTTGTATGACCCTGGGCAAGTCACTTGACCCCCATTGCCCACCCTTACCTCTCTTCCACCTAGCAACCAGTACACAGAAGTTAAGGGTTTAAAAAATTTAAAAAAAAAACAGTTTAACTGAGTAAGGGAGGTGAAATATATGATTATATTTGGCAGAGATAAGGGGATAATCATTTTTAGGTGAGGAGTCTTTGGAAATAATAGAAATTGGACCTGGGTGTGAGGAAAATAGGGATCATAGGATCATACATTTAAGCTGTAAGGGCCTCTAGAAACCATCTAGTCTAAACTTCTTATTTTACAGATGAATAAACTGAGGCTCAGGGAAAATAAATGACTTGACCAAGGCCACATAATAAGTAAGTAGCAGAAGTGGGATTTGAGGGGGCAACTGGGTAGGTCAGTGGATTGAGAGCCAGGCCTAGAGATGGGAGGTCTTAGGTTCAAATGTGGCCTCAGATACTTCCCAGCTATGTGACCCGGGGCAAGTCACTTGACCCCCATTGCCTACCCCTTACCACTCTTCTGCCTTGGAGCCAATACACAGTATTGACTCCAAGAGGGAAGGTAAGGGTTATTAAAAAAAAAAAAAAAAAAAGAGAGAGAGATTTGATTTGATTTGAGCTCAGGTCTTTCTGACTTCACGCCTAGAATTCTTTGCACTGTTTTAGTGACTTGCTTCTTGATTTTCAACCTCAAAGCCTTGCTATCATAGAGAAGAGAACAAAAAGTAATGACCTGTATTTCAGTACATCCCCATGTACTTTGTATTTTTTTAGAGTTCTTTTAGCTAGAGAAGGTTGACAGGCTTTCAGAGGTGCTGGGCTGAGATGTTAGTACTTATATTTTTGGTCTATGAAATCCTTCTATAAGCTCCTTAACCTGGGGCTGCAAACTGTTTTTCAAAGAATATTTTGAAGACCATTTCATTTGAATTGCTTTCCTTTGCAATCCTTTAAATCTTACCTTATGCATTTGAAAACATGATTCTGAGAAAAGGTCCCTCGGCTTTGGCTTCATAACACCCAGAAAGGTTAGGAACCCCTGATCTAGTGTGGAAGAGAGAAGAGTGACCATAGAACATTGTGCAGGGCAGCCTATTGCTTTTGGATCAAAGGATTTCAGGCTTGAAGAGTCCCTAAAGATCATCAAGGTCAGTCACCTCCTTTTAGACAAGAGAGAAATAGGCTTGAGGATTGGAGATGATTTGCCAAAATTCCCAAAGGCACTATGTGCAAGGGCTGGGATTCCAACCCTCCTTCTCTGATCCCAAAGCCAGCATACTGTCTCCAACCTTGGCTCCTCCTAATACCCCTTATATTCTCCAGCCTAATAAAATGACTTCACTCCCCTGCCCCTGCCACCTTCTTGTCCAATTCCCTCTCATCTCTCTTCTTTTGTTCATATCTCTTCCCTTTCCAAGGTAGTGAGGGGATATAGTGGATATAGTACTGGGCCTAGAGTAAGGAAGACATCTTCCTGAGTTCAAATATACCCTCAGATTCTTACCATGTGACTCTGAACAAGTCATTCACCTTGTTTGCCTCAGTTTCCTCATCTGTCACATGAGCTGCAGAAGGAATTGTGGATCATGAAAAGTCACACATGACTGAAATGACTGAACAACTTCCCTTTCTAGTCCATCCTATATACAGGGGCTAAAGGGATATTTTCCCTTTATTCTTAGGATAGGCTTCTCTTAGTCTCTCTCTTGTTTCTCTTGTTTCAACAACCAATTTACATGCTACTGCCTTCAGAAATTTTCCAATTATCCTCAGATTTTTTCTTTCTTTTTCTAATTTCAGTTTTTATTGATAGGTTTTGTTTTTAGATATTCATTTCTTTCTAGAACCATTCTTTATAACAAAATATTTTAAAGAGGAAAATCAGTTTAATAAAACTAGCCAACATGTCATGGTATATCTGAGGTTTTGTACCCATGAAAGAAGAGAGACTCATCAGGTTTTTCTAACACTTTTCCTGAATCTTTTCTTTGCAATTATCTGAATTCTCTCTTGTAGCTCCCCCTACTTTTTGTAGAGGAAGGGGTAGGGCATATGTCTTTCTCCCTTATTAGAATTCAAATTCCCAGAGCAGGGCCTGGATCATTTTTATCCCCAACTCAGAGCTGAAGGCCTCGCCTCTATCAAGTGCTAATGAAATATTTGTTCAATTAAATAATCTCTATGAACTCTGGCACTGACTTTGACTTTGTGCCTTCTTAAGCTAATTGGGAGTGGGATTGCTAGGGAGCAGTACATTGGCTGGGACTCAGAATCCCAAAGCTAGACAGTTCTTGAGGCAGTATCAGAACTATCTAAAGGTACAATGGCTTTTCTCTGGAGTAAGCTTCCCATCACCAGAGATCTTTAAGGGAAGCGATGACCACATTTCAATGACACTGTAGAGGGGATTCCTACTCTGGAATGGATTGGAAGGATGGCCTCTGAGGTCCACCCATTCTAAGACTTTGTAAGGGCTCAGGCCATGGGGTAAGGTTGCTCAGGTTGTCTGGGTTCAGGAGCTCCAGTTGAGGGAAGGTGGTTAGGACTTTTTATCTCTACAAGTCACTTTTTTGGAAACATTTAACTTTATTTTTTTAATGAACAAAAGTAGATTTTTTTCTCCCTCCCTTCCCATCCCAAACACATTGAAAAAAATAAAAAACAAAGCCCTTGTAATAAATATACATAGTCAAGCAGAATAAATTTATAAATTGGCCATATCCAAAGAAAGTATCTTCTTCTGCACTCTAAGTCATCACCTGTCTATTAGGAATTAAGTAAAATGCTCCATCATCGGTCATCTGGAATCTGGTTGGTCAGAGCACTGATTAGAGTTAAGCCTTTTGGAGTTGGGTTTTATATACATTTTTACAAGTTAGGGGAGTGTTTTTAAGACTGATCCTGTATTAATTTCTTTATCTTCCCTTTGAGAAGGCAGAAATAGAAGGAGACCTGCATTCCTATACAAGGAAAAAGTGGTGGATTGGGATAGGGAGAGAGGGATATTTAGACATCTCCAGCAATTCCTGGCCCTTTGTCTGTCCCTGAGGATTTTATTTGTTTTTGTTCCAGGGCACAAGGCTGATGACTTCATCAGGAACACCAAGAATGGAAAAGTCGAAGGGACTCAAATCACCATCAAGGAGCTTGCCAAAAATGTCAATATTTTCTTGGGAATCCCCTTTGCCAAACCCCCCATTGGAGCTCTGAGGTTTTCTCCTCCACAACCCCTGGATTCATGGAGTGATGTGAGAAATGCAACTTCTTATCCACCCATGTAAGTAGCTTCCTTTTACACTTCCCTTGCCAAATGGGCACAAGATCTTGTCTTATCTAAACTTTGTATCTTCCCCAATGCAAAGAGCATAGTTCTCTGTGGACATTTGAAAAATGGCTCTTGAAGGAATGAACGTCTGTCCCTTTCTAGTACTATGGAGCCTCGGAGAATTGCAGAATGATAATTATCCACATTTATATAGGACTTAAGAGTTCCAGAGCAATGCTGTGAATTAGTTAGTACCAATATTTCTACAAGGAAAACTAAAGTTAAGAGAGATTAAATGTCTCACCTGAGGTCACAAAGCCAGTAAATTACAGAGCCCAGATTCACTGATTCATAAAGATTAGAGTAGAAGGAGGTCAGAGAGACCATAAGCTCAACATTTTTGTGTGTTTTTTAAAAAGATTTAAGGATGCCTTAGTTTAAATATATATATATATATATATATATATATATATATATATATATATATATATATATATATATAAAACTTACCTCTCTCCTGCCTTAGAACTGATAGTAGAACTAGTATATAAATGCTAGCTCTCATTATTAGCAAAAGTCAGAATATCCAGTCATATACATGTCTCATTTCCTCCTACACACCCCTTCCTCTATTCCCCTTACCATGGGATCTTCCTTTGGGACAAAGACCATTCAGTGGACCAAAGGACCTATATCTGACAGCGCATACAACATTCTGCACCCCTAGTCCTCCACCCCCACCTCCTCTCCCTATTGAGGGGAGGGAGGGAGGTTTCAACATATGTTCTTTGGAGCTAGTGTTCTTTGCCACATTGGATCTGAGTCTGGCTGCCCTACAGGATTATTTTCGTTTGGATAATCATTGTATATATTATTCTCCTGGTTCTGGTCACTTCCCCCTGCATCACTATCCAGGATTCTCCAAAATTATCTTTCATCATTTCTTACACTGCAATGACATTCTATGAATTCATATACCACAATTAGTCCAGATATTCTGAGTATCAGTCTGGTTTCCATTTTGCTACTATCAAATACAATACTGCCAGCAGTTTCCCAGGGCAGCTTGGTGGCACAGGGGACACTTATTAGCCATGGGACTCTAGACAAGTCACTTCACCCTGTTTGCCTCAGTTTCCTCGTCTGTAAAATTAATTGGGGAAGGAAATGTCAAATTGCTCCAGTATCTTTGCCAAGAAAGCCCCAAATGAGGTCAGAGAGTCTGAAATAACTTGATAACAATGACAACATCAAAAAAGCAATTTACTGGCATATATTGGGTAACCCAAGATTTTAGCACCATTTAAGTTTTAATACATCCTGAGTGCCCAGACCCTTCTTTTTATAGTTGAGGAACCTGAGACCAAGAGAAGTTAAATAATTTATTTGGGGCAGCTAGGTAGCTCAGTGGATAGAGTGCCAGGCCTAGAATTGAGAGGACTTGGCCTCCACTGCCTAGTCCTAGAGCTTTTTTGTCTTAAAAGGTAAGAGTTTAGGGGGCAGCTGGGTAGCTCAGTGGATTGAGAACCAGGCCTAGAGACGGGAGGTCCTAGGTTCAAATCCGGCCTCAGACACTTCCCAGCTGTGTGACCCTGGGCAAGTCACTTGACCCCCATTGCCCACCCTTACCATTCTTCCACTTAGGAGCCAATACACAGAAGTTAAGGGTTTAAAAAAAAGGTAACTTTTTCAAGATTGGCTTAGACTCAGGCGCTAACATTACATCTATTGTGTTTAAATAATAATAATAAGAATTAAATATCATATATAGTATAATAAAATATATAATAAGTAATAAAAAATAATGCATTTCAATGTCAGCAAAGTGCTTTCCACATAGTAATTCATTTGTCCTTTCCACTGTACTACATTGCCTTCCTCTACAAACAGTTCTCAGAAACTCACAGTTTTGTGGAGAGCTGGAAGGAACCTTAGAGATCCTGTAGCTTAACTCCTTCTGATGTAAACTGAGGCCCATTGAGGTTAAGTGATGGACCTGAGATCACACAGTATCAGAACCAAGGTTCAAAACCAGGTGTTCTGACTTTTACTGTTAACAAGGACTAGCATTTATATATTAGGTAATTTCTTTCTTTTTTTAAATTTAAATACTTACCTTTGTCTTAGAATCAATACTGAGAATCGATTCTAAAGCAGAAGAGGGATAAGGACTAAGCAAGGGGGTTAAGAGATTTGCCCAGAGTCACATAGCTAGAAGTATCTGAGTTCACATTTGAACCCAGGGTCCTATCTTCAGGTCTAGCTCTCAATCCACTGTGCTACGTAGCTGCCCCAGCTAGCATTTATATAATGCTTTCAGGTTTTCAAGGATCTGTGCAAATATTCTCCATTAATCCTCGTCTACACCTTGGGAAGTAGATGTTCTTATTCCCATTTTACATATAAGGAAAACTGAGGTCTGACAGAGATTACCTGACTTGCTCAGGTTGGTAATTACCTGAGCCTGGATTTGACTCCAGGTTCAACCCTCTATCCACTCTACTGCCAAGTTATTTACTTCTACTTTGCCCCAAAGAACTATTTTAGGAGGAAAAAAAAGGGGTGCTTTATAGAGCTATTTTAGGAGGAAGAAAGGGATACTTTGTGCATTATATGAGTGACAAGTGCACATGCTGAACCTTATTCTGCACCATTAACTTACCAACAGGTTCTGGCAGTTCTCAAAGTGTGGTCTGGGCATCCTTTCAAATGGTTCATGAGGTGAAAACTATTTTTATAATAGTATCAAGATGTTTTCATTTCCAATATGGTAATCATCAATAGATCTAACTCTTAAACAATTGCTTTTGGGGGGATCCTCAATAATTTCTTTTTAAAAAAAAATAATTAATTAGTTACTTTAGAATCTTTTCCCATGGTTACAGGATTCATGTTCTTTCCCTCCCCTCTTCCTCCCCACCTCCCCACCCCGAGCCAACAAGCAATTCCACTGGGTTATACATGTATCACTCAATAATTTCTATTAGAATAAAGGGTGCCTGACATCAAAAAAAACCTCTGAGAATCCTCATTCTAGGAGAACAAAGATAGAGAAACAGAAAGTGTGGCATAAAGAGTCCTGCCTGGGAGCTAGAAGGACCAGATCCATCTTGGGTGTCCCACTAACTGGACGTCCTCAGCGCCTGCATCAATTACAGGGGTTTGGACTAGAGGGCCTCTGAGCTCTGTTTGGAGTCCAAAATACGATCCCAAGCCCACTTCTATGACTTTTTTAAACCCTTAGTTTATGTCCTACTAAAAACTCTGTGCCAGAAGGGCAAGGGCTGGGCAAACAAGGTTAAGTGCCCTGTCCAGGATCACCCAGCTAGGAAGTGCCCAAGGCCAGATTTGAACCCTAGAATGTAATCTCAATCAAACTAACTTTCTTATGTGGTTATACTGGCTTTTCTCAAAGAGAAATTCTAGCTTTTTGCCTTATTGGAATTTGATTACGGCCTCTTGATAGGAGGCTTCCAGCTGCTTCCAAGCCTATAGGAGCAAAACAGAACCTCTGGCAGGTGTTACTGACCTGGAAAGGCTTTGACTGGGTGCCTTACGGTCAGTGGTCTGACCTCAGCACCCACCTCGGTCAGTTTGCAGAGCTTGTGCAATCAGCGTGGCCCCAGGTGAGTTAATTTTTTTAGCGACAGTCACTTGGATGGAGCATTAGCCTGCTCATTCACGGAAGGGGTCAGATCTCTGTCGGGAGGAGGAGTGCTCACGTGGACTTGCTCCCTACTAGCAGGGAGATGTGGATAAATGTACTCGTTCTTTCCAGGCCTCAGGGTCTCAGTCTGTATTCTATATTTGCCCGGCCCACCTCAGATCTTTTTTGAAAATCAAAGGAGATGTTGGGAAATAATAACAATAGCTTACATTTATAGAACTCCCAATTATGTGTCAGCGTTATTCAATATCTTGTTTGATCTTCAAAATGCTGGGAGGTAGGAGCTATTATTCTTCTCATTTTACAGATAAAGAAATTGGGGCAAATAAAAACTAAGTGACTTCCCCAGGGTCATGTAGCTAGGAAGTATCTGAGACTGGATTTGAACTCAGTTCAAATCCAGGATCAATGCTCTATCCACCTACCTGCCACAAAGGAAAGCAGTTAGCAAACCATTATGAGGGCTAACCCATAACAAAGTTTAGCTATTATTAACTATTATTATTATTAATAAAAATATAACAATAAATAATATCAATATATCACTTTGAAATTATAAAGCACTTTACATAAATTATCACATTTGATTCTTGCAACAACCCTGAGAGGTAGGTACAATTTTTAGCTTCATTTTACAGATGAAGAAACTGAGGCTGAGTTAGAGTAGGTGACTTGCCCAGAGTCATGCAGTGAATGAGTGTCAGAGACTGGAGAGATAAGTATCTAAGACTGGAGTGAACTCAGATCTGCCTGACTCTAGGTGCAAAACTTACCCAATGTACTAAAGATCTCATCTTTTTTTCTATGGAGCTCAGATAGTCAGACAGTTAGGAGAAAAGTTGCCATTCAGTGTATTATTTTTTATATGCAATATTTTTTGGAATCTATATTTGATTGGTTATTGCCTCAAGGAGAGGGAGAGGAGGAAGAAGAGAGAATTTGTCACTCAAAAATTTTAAAATATATATTTTATTTTACCAATTACATGTAATAACAATTTTCCACACAAGTTTTCTGACATTAGAAGATCCAAATTGTCTCCCTTCTTCCCCTCCCTCCCCCTTCCCAGAGATGGTAAGCAATTTGATCTGGATTTTACATGTATTATCATACAAAACATATTTCCATATTGTTCACTGTTGTAAGAGAATAATCATGTAAAACCAAAACCCCCAAATAAAAACCTAAATAAACTAAAGTGAAAAATCATATGCTTTGATCTGCATTTTGGATTCCAACAGTTCATTTTTTGGAGGTGGATAGCATTCTTTGTTATAAGTCCTTCAGAATCGTGCTGTGGAACTAAAAAAAAATTTTTTTTTAAACCCTTACCTTTCATCTTAGAATCAATATTGTGTTTTGGTTCTAAGGCAGAAGAGCAGTGAGGGCTAGGTAATGAGAGTTAAGTGACTTGCTCAGGGTCACATAGCTAGGAAGTATCTGAGGCTAGATTTGAACTCCCATCTCTAGGCCTGGCTCTCAATCCACTGAGCCACCCAGCTGTCCCCAAGCACACAAAATTTATAAAAAAAGAATGTTAAAAATTGTTCTAGTATAATGGGGAAAAATAAAATATTTAAAATATTTTATGGACTATTGCACCAGTGGATTAAATAACACTTTATAGTTGAATAAATTATTGGGATATAATTTTATCTGCAGGCTACTAATCAATAGTATTTAATCAATACTGAAACCGTTCTTGGTACAAATCCAATAATATGCAAGACAACAAGGATGGTGCATCCATCATTCTGTTTCAACATGATTCTGTTTTCCTTTGCTGGTTTCCTCTATTTTGGAAATGTTTTTGTTCCACGTAGCTTGGAGATCATCACTATTTTGTTGTTTTTGTTATTATCCTTTCCATCCCAGTAAGAACAGTTGGTGAGACCATATTGGAAGTGGAGCTTAACTCCATTTGGAATCCAATATCATCATATCCCTAAATGTAGTGTAGGATCAGAGGGTGCCTTCAGTGATTCTCTTCACGTCCATTCTTTCTGCTGTTTTCCAGGTGTTTGCAGGATGTCAGTATCCTAAGAAAACTGATAAAGGTCCTGAAACTAAACATCCCTGTGACTACCAGTTCTGAAGACTGTTTGTACCTCAATGTCTATGTTCCCGACAACATAAAGGAAGGGACTGGATTACCAGTAAGCCAGATCTCTGTAACTTCCAGCGCTTCCAGAGCATGGGAGTAAAATCCCAGGGCATCAGAGCCAGATGAGGCCTCAGGGTCATCTCCTCCCACTAGTATGGGAGCACTCATCTGCCCTAAGCATCTCTGACAAGTCATCCAGCTTTCTTGAAGGCTCTAAGCTCAGGGAGCTCGGAACCGTTCATGACAACCCACCGTACCCTTGGCTGGCAGCTCCCATTGTTAGGAAGTTCTTGCTTCTCTCACTCCTTAGAACTTTGAGAGGTAGTTCTGGGGTCTGGAATTTGCTAAAGGTCAGCATTGCTAAAGGAATAGAGGAAAGTATTGATGAAGTCTGGCCTTTAAAGCACTTCTTCACCTATCATTTCACTGGAGTAGGGAAGAAACTCCTATTGGTGAAGAGATGAACTTCTTCTGTAACTCAGACTCAGAGAGCTACCTGATATACTGAGATGCTAAAGTAATTTATCTGTGGCCCCAGAGCTGATAGGTGGGATGGGGACCGGTACCTTTGTAAAGTGTGTCAGATTGCTTAGTTTCTCCACCTGGAGAGGTAAATGAGCTAACCACATAGCCAACTGGAGCCAGGCACAAATGATCTTGGTATGTTCTGGGGTCTTTCCAGGGCACTTCCTTTACAGAGTATCATAACTCTTTCAGAAGCAGACTCTGCAGTTTTTCTGTGGGAAGCATCAGGTCAACGTGTTAGTCACCATTATATAATTGTCAGAGGCAAGACTTGAACTCAGTTCTTCTCCAGGCTAAGGCTGTCCTTATTTCACTTAAACAAGGTTTCCTCTCTTAAGATCAGTGATAATGGGGACAGCTGGTTGGCTCAGTAAAGAGAGAGTTCTAGAGAAAGGAGCCCCTGGGTTCAAATCTAGTCTCCGACACTCCCTAGCTGTGTGACCCTGGGCAAGTCACTTAACCCCCATTGCCTAGTTCTTACAACTCTTCTGCCTTGCAATACATAATATTGATTCTAAGATGGAGGGTAAGGATTAAAAAAAAAAATCAATGATAATCAACAAAACTGCTCAAATGTCAGCTCGCCCACGAAATCATCTCTGAATCTCAACAAGCCAACATTTAATTTGCCAATGTTTTCCTCTCTGGCTTTCCAAATGGCAGGCTGCCCCCACAGCTTGTACTTGGCTGAAACTTGCTGTGAACTTCTTTGCTGGAGAATTCTGCAGGTGTTTGGTATCAGCCATATAAGAGTGACACAGCACAACCTGATGTATATGTGTGAGTGGTTGACAGATGGCCACACCACTACATTCTGGGGTGAAATGATATGCAAGGACAGATGGCAAAGAGGATGGGCAAATATGCTGGCACAGGGCAAACATTGGTTTGATCACTGAAATGGATTTTCATCAGTTGATTCTTTTTTTCCTTATAAATCAAGTAGCCTATAAGAACCAGCAGAAGGCATAACCTCTGCTAGTAATCTGTTTTGGCTGCTTAGCTTAGCTTTGAGATCAGTTACTGTTTCAGAGAAAAATTCTATGACTACTTATTTATCCCCTCCCCCTCCCTTAAAACCCTTACCATCTGGCTTAGAATAAGTAAAGTATGGGTTCCAAGGCAGAAGAGTGGTAGGGGTTAGGCAGTTGGGGATAAAGTAACTTTCCTGGGATCATACAGTGAGACAGTATCTGAGGCCAGGTTTGAATCCTTTCTTTCCACTGTGCCAGCTAGCTGCCCCACATCATTAATTCATTATTTATTTAGTTTTTTAAACCCTTACCTTCCACCTTAGAATCAATGCTGTGTATTGGTTCCAAGGCAGAAGAGTGGTAAGGGCTAGGCAATGGGGGTTAAGTGACTCGCCCAGGATCACTCAGCTAAGGAACTGAGTGAGACCAGATTTTGAACCCTCTCTTTCTACTGTGCCACCTCACTGCCCCACACTACTCACTTATTGCCTACAGTGCAATCTCTATTGTCTGGTTGGGTCTGTGCCCTTAGAATCCATCCAGGGAGTTGCTTCCTTTTCCTGTTCCAGAGGAATAAGGATCCTTTAGAAGGGATTGCTTTGCTCTTTGTGTATCCATTGGCAGTGGAAGGACCTCAGGGAGCTGATTTGTGCCAGTAAGGTACAAGGGGAATTTTTACTGCCTCCAAAGCAGACCAAGAGGGCTGTTATCTGAAAGAACAGCTCTTACACATGTCCTGGCTACTCTTGATATACAATATCTTGGTAAGAAGTAAATTCCCTCACACTTTGTGCTATGGGTCACAAGGTAACAGGATACTGTGTTTTACTGTTGAGCAAGGGAGCTTCCTGGCCCTGTTTAATGGGATTTGTTCCTGTAAGGAAAATCATGTTTGATTCTTTTTTTTTTCTTTTTAAACTCTTACCTTCTGTCTTAAAATTGATACCAAGTATCGGTTCCAAAGAAGAAGAGTGATAAGGACCAGGCAGTTGGGGTTAAGTGACTTACTCAGAGTCACCCAGCTAGAAAGACCATGTCTGATTCTTGCAGGTGATGGTATGGATCCACGGCGGTGGTCTCATTTTTGGCTCAGCCTCCATGTATGATGGCTCAGTATTGTCTGCATCCCAGAACGTGGTGGTGGTCACTATCCAGTATAGGCTGGGTGTTCTTGGATTCTTTAGGTGAGATTTGACCCCAGTCAAATGTGAGTACAAATGTTTGTCCTGACGAGGTACTAGATTTCTTGTCATCCTTTGTCTTCTCCCCCCCCCCCCCCCAACTAAGCCTACTGTAGTAGAAAAAGCATTGGATTTGTAGCCAGAGGATCTGAGTGCAAAGTATTCTGCTTATGATGTCTTTGACTTCTGTTAAGTCCCTTGTTGAGCCTCAGATCCCTCATTCACAAATTGAGTGAATAGGATTATGCTTCTATGAACCCGGTGCTTTTCTTCAGAATTCTCAATCCTTCTCTAATCCATCTTTCAGCACTGGGGATGAGTATGCACCTGGCAACTGGGGTTACCTGGATCAGGTAGCTGCCTTGCGGTGGGTCCAGGAGAACATCGCCTACTTTGGAGGAGATCCTGGCCGTGTCACCATCTTTGGCGAGTCTGCTGGGGCAATGAGCGTTTCCTCACACGTAGGTGGTAAAGGAACTACCCTGGTCTGGGAGGAGGCTTCTGATAGCCAAATCCAAGATCAAATCACATGGACGGGAGCTTTTTCTTACCACTTTTCTTTTTGTCTCCCTTCTCTGAACCACTGGGGTGATGACTTCTTTCTCTCAGGCTGGTACCTGCCCTTGCCTGCTGTTTGTAAATCCGGCTAAAACCCTTTGCCCCAAGCCTAATTGATTTATCTTAGCCTAGAAGTGGATCCAAACCCTTCTTCCTCTTACTTCATCTGAGACAGAGAATGCATTTGTAAAAGTTGAACAACAACAAAAGGGAAAAGGTAAAAGAAAAGGAACTAAAGGATCAAAATGGTAATAATAACCATGATTCGATGCTTCAGGGGCCCCCAGTTTCATTACTATGGAATCCTTTCTAATTCTGCTCAGAGCCTTTCTGTTGCTGAAAAAGTCATCACTGCAGCAAACTTAGGCAGACATTAAATTCTTTGGTAGGCCTCTAATCAAAGCTTTTCCAGACTGGTTGGACCTAGTAGAATCTTTCACCCCAACGACATATTAATGAAAGAGAGTATTTGAAGATTTGCAAAATTCTTCATATAGGTAAGCTCATTTGATCTTTGCAGTAACCCATTAGCTAAAATAAGAGAGCACCATTTTACAGATGAAAGCACTGTGACCGAGAGAGATTAATCAACTTTCTTAGATCTCATGGGTAGAAAGCATCTGAAGTAAAATTCCATCTCAAGTCCCTTCATACTCCAAGTCCAGCATTCTGTCCACAATACATGTGGGCTCAAACTCAAATAGAAAGGAAGGCATCGATCCATACATAAGGATCTCTGCAAGCCACATAGCGACACCTTTAAAATGAAATGTGATCCATGTTTTATTGAATTTTTATTAATTTTGTTAAATGTTTCCCAATGATACTTTAATCTGGTTCTAGCTCACTCAAGAGGGTTGTAGGCCTTATCTGGTCCTCCAGCAATGCATCCAACCTGCTGTATACCACCCACTGATGTCCTCCTGACTTAGGCTCAAGATGATGATGAGGCATCAGATGAAGATAACAAGGGGAGGATAATAATAGCTGACAGGAGACAGCATGGCAGAGGACTGGGAGTGAGAGGACCTGGGTTCAAATCTTGGCTCTGTGACTTACTAGCTCTGTAGTCTTGAACAAATCATGTCATCTCCCTAAATCACATCTCTTTCCTGCTCTTTTTCCCCCCTCATTATTAGACTGTAAATTCCTTGGGGGCAGACTCTGTCTTGCTTCTGTTTCTCTGTCTCCAGTGCAAAGCACAGTGCTTGACACATACTAAGCATATGTGTGTGTGTGTATAAATATATATAAACCCTTAATTTCTGTCTTAGATCCAATACTATGTATTGGATCCAAGACAGATGACTAGTTAGGACAATGGGATTTAAGTGACTTGCCCAGGGTCACACAGCTAAGAAGCATCTGAGGCCAGATTGGAACATAGAACCTCCAGGCTTGGCTCTCCATCTACTGAGTCACTTAGCTGGCTCTTGATAAATGTATTTTTAAAAAATTATCTGATGTATAAAATGAGAAACATGAACTTAGATGACTTCTAATGTCCCCACAAATTGTAAATCTGTGATCCTGACATGGCATGTTATGGTTTACAAAGCACTTTACAGCTATCATTTCATTTTCTGCTCAGAAAAGCCCAGAGAAGTAGTTAGGGCAAAGTCTAAGGAGGTTGAAATGCATTGAACAGGTACAGACCTCTTATTGTACTTTGTGCCTATACCATCGGCCTAGGCAGCATCTGAAGCTAAGTAGCCCCCATTTCTGTTTGAACTAAGATGTAGGCCTGGCTGTGCCAAAGGGTCAGTAGGTCAGTGTCCTCAAGAAACTGTTGTTTATGACTGTCCTATATTTTTAGCTTAGTGATGTGGCAGGGTACGAGTCCTATCTTTCAGGCTCCTCCGTCTCTCTGCTAAGCCTGGAGTATCCAGGCTTCCATAATTGCTTCCTCCTCTCCTCTGCTGTGGTTTGGTTCCTCAGGTTCTGTCCCCCATGTCCAAAGGCTTGTTCCACAGAGCAATCATGGAGAGTGGTGTGGCCATCCTTCCTGGCATGCTTTCTACCAGCTCCGAAGCAATTATATGCGTAAGTTTCTTGGATTTTGATCTTTACAAACACTCCTCTTTCCTTGAGCTTATTGGCCTCCCAATGCCACGGCCAGTCCCACGGAACTTCAGTGTCTCCTGGGATCATGAAGAGTCAGACATAGCTGGAAAATGACTGAACAACAATAACAATTAGCATTTGTATAGCCCTTTAAGATCCTTTGGAATGCCATTGAATGGTCAAGCAGAAAAGGACTGTAGAGATCATCTGGTCCAACCTCCTCATTTTATAGAGGAGGAAACTGAGGCACAGAGAAGGAAGAAATGATAGTATAGTGGAATTAGTTAGCTGCCTTGGATTCCACTGCTGGCCCTGCTTCTTACTATGCTTGTAGTTTTAAGTAAGTCATTTCCCTTCACTGGGGCCTCAGTGTCCTCCTCTGTAAAAGGAGATTAGACTAGAAGATATCTGAAGTCATTTCTAGCTCCAAATTCAATTTTCTGAAATTTCTAGAACAGTAGGAAGACCTCAAGGGTGCCCATGAACAGGTTAGGTGAAATGTTCTGTGAGCTCCCTTCTCTCTCTGTGGTTCTGTCATTCTGTGACTTACCCAAGGTCACCCAATGAGTTGGTGACTGACCTGGGACCAGAACTGAAGTCTCTGAAGCCAAAGTCAGGGCTCTTTCAACATAGCAGACCAAATTATGCCTCCTTTATAGATATTTGTGTCTTTTCTCCCTGAGTAAATAGTAAACTCCTGGATAGTAGGGACGATTTGTAACCTTTCTCTGCCTGACTTTGCCCCCACTGACTGGTACTGAGCCTGTGCACCCTTAGGCACTCAGACAGACTCCAGCTTGGTCTTCTCCTTGCCATTTCTGCATTGTCACTCATAGAAATGATGTCTTGCTAGTTTACTACTGAATATGATAGAATTTCTTTATTCAAGCATAGACTGAAGATTCTGTTATGAGGCTGCTAACACTTTCTGGGGGCCTCTTTGCAGCTCGTTGCCAATCTGTCTGCTTGTGATAATTGTGGTTCTGCCTCCATAATTGAGTGCTTAAGAAACAAAACTGAAGAGGAGATGCTGGCTATTAGCAAGGTATGTAAGCTAAGATGGAAGGATTACAGAGTCAATAAGAGCTGCCATATTGGCTAGGACAGTGCTGGACACCCATTCCTGACATTCTTTTTTCATTCCCTCTTTTGGTGGAAAATAGGGTGAAGACCTTGAGAATATCACTAGCTATCTGGGTCTCAAATTTCCTTCTGTATAAAAAAAGGGAAATGAATTGTCTCTAACAGTCCTTCCAGATTGAATATTCTATATTCTAAGGCCTCTTCCAGCGTTAATGTTTTACTTTGTAGGATCCTTTCCAATCGTGGCATCCTCTACTTTAAACCTATGGTATTCTTAGCACTGACATTCAATGTTCTAAGTCCCAGTTCTAATATCCTATATTCTATAATTCTTTGGTCTAAATGTTCTTTCCTAACTCTAACATTCTATTCTAATATCCCTTCTCATTTTAATGTGTTAGAGTTCTATGGGTTTGTGGCTTTATGGTCGGGGTTGTGGAAGTATCATGGTGAAACTTTGCTTCAGAAATGTATATTGCCATGTGAAGGACAGATGGCATGGGCTTGGTAGGAAGATTGGGGGCAGGGAGACAATTTAAGAGGCTATTGTAAGGAGGATCATAAAGAAGAAATGAACTAGGAAATGGACAAAGGGGATGAATATTGTGGAAGGAGATGAGACTTTTTCCTTCCTTTTGTTTTTTCTTTAGCCTTTTAAAATAATCCCTGGAGTGGTTGATGGCCAGTTCTTCCCCAAACATCCTGAAGAGCTCTTGGCCACTGGAACATTCCATCATGTCCCCAGCATTATTGGTGTCAACAATCATGAGTATGGTTGGTTCATTCCTATGGTAAATAAGATTCTTGATTTTTCTCTTAACAATTCTCCTGTATGCATGGAATGGGATGACAAAAATAGTTAAGCCCAACTCTTTGTGATTTTGGCATTTTTGCTCTTTATAGAGTCACAGAATTTCAGAGATGGACAGGACCTTTGATAGCTATGGAGTCCAAACCAGAGCTAAATTTCTATAACAAACCTCACAAATGGGTGTCTAGCCTATATTTAAAGACTTCCAAGGAGAGGATACTTGTACCCTTGAGGTGACCCATTCCACTTTTAAACACCAATAACTGTTTAACAGGGTATCTCACTCCATCAAGTCTAAATTTGCCTCTTTTAACATCCATTCATTGTTCTTCATTCTACCTTCCAACCAAATAGAACAAATTTCTTTTTTTAAATTTCCTCTGACACATGACATCTCAGAAAGTACTTAGTTGCCATCTCTGTCTCTGTTTACCCTTCCATACCCTGCCAGATTTTCTTCTCCAGGCTGAATATCCTCCATCCCTTCAACTGATCCCCATGTGGCACCATTATAGTGATTCTCCTCTGGATGTTGTCTAACTTATCTGTTTTCTTCCTAAAATGTAGCTTTCAGAACTCAGAGTGCTCTAGGTATGTTATGACCAAAGCAGAGTTCAAAGGAATTATCCCCTCCTTATTCCTGAAAGTTCTGATTCTCTTAGTGCAACTCAAGATCACATTGCATTTGTTTGTGCCTTGTTGCATTATGCCTTTAGCAAATGCACCCTGTTTTAGGCTTTCCTGGAAGAGTCAGAAGTGATTTCAGACCCTGGCTATTTTTTCCAAGAAATGGATTTTACCTACAGATTTCCTCAGAGAGGCTCAAGACAATTCTAGTTGTTCTTTGGTTAAATATTCTCTACAAGTTTCCTTTATCTTAAAGGCATCATCATACCCATTCGCATTGATGCAGCACTCTATAGTTTACAAAACAACCATCCTCAAGTATTCTCGATGAAGTAGAGGCCTCAAAGACAATCACCCCCATTTTTGTCAATGTGAGAATGGAGGCTCAGGGAAAAGAACCTATATTCCCACAGCAAGTCAGTGTCAGAGACATGCCTAGAGGTCAGGTCTCCCAAATTCTAGGCCAGATCTCTTTCCTAAGGGAGGTATCATTCTTTAGAAGTGAAGACCAAAAAAATAAGCATTCAAACTGACTTCTCCCCCAAAGTTTATTTTGTTCAACTTTGTTCTTTAAAAAAAAAAGAAGTGAAGGCCACTGGGTCTACAGGGATGTTAGATATACTATTAATGCTGAGATAACTATACATCCTTTACCTGTTTGAAGGATTCATGCTTGTGCTATTTCTCATGCTCATGTAGGCAAAGTTGGACTCTTATATGGGTCAGATGAAGAGGAGGCTGTGTGTTTCCTTTCTAATATTAAGGAGCTCTTCAAGTATTTGAGTTATCGAGTGTGTTTTGGGAATTATACCATAAACCCCAAATCTTGTTGAGTATGTCCTGAGCATAGTCCAGTATGTGCTAGGCCATTGGCAGTAAATGCTGGATATTACATTTAGGCCCCATGTTATTCAGTGTGTGCTGGGCATTATTTGAGAGTGATTAACCAAGCCAATGGTGACGGAGCCTTCTTAAAGGGCTTAAAAATGGCTTCTTAGATACAATTAATTTAAAAATGTATAAAGTTCTCGAAGTGTACTCATGGCATACCTTTTCTCTTTTCAAAGGCCTTGGGTATCTCTAAGTTCAAAGAAGAGATGAGTAGAGAAAGCATCAGAGAAATACTTCTAAGCCCACTCATGGTAAGATAGCTATGAAGGTAAACTTACTTTCTTCTTTCATGGTCCTAGACTCATAGTGTCACAGAGTTGGAAGGAATCCTTAGAGATTATCTACTATAATAATGATAAATAATAACTAGAATTTATATACTACTATAAAGTTTGCCAAGTGATTTATTCATTTATTTCATTTGACTTTTTCAACTATCCTGAGAAGTAGAGGCTATTATGGTCCCCATTTTACAAATGAAGAAAATGAGGAAGAAAAGGGTTAAGTGACTTGCTCAGGATCACATAGCTGGTCTAAGGGATTGAGACTAGATTCAGACTCAATTTTTCCTGTCTCCTGATAGCTTAGTGTAGGCTTCTGTGCACTTCTCAATCTAGTGCTATCTTTTCACTGAGGCCTGAGTAACTTCTACACCATGCCCAACAGGTGGTTGCCTTATATCTTCTAGAAGAATTTAACCCCAGAAGAATAGGCCCTGGGGAGGTGGACAAGGATCTGATGGGACCCAAGACTCATGAGCAGCAGCTCAACCTTAAAATCAATAGACATAGATTCCCCAAACAATCATCCCCAGGTAAAATCTCTTCTCTCTTACTTGGTCTCTTCCTGGGTCTCATATAGAATATTTCTCCTGAAATTGTACACGAAATGATGGAAAAGTATTTAGGAAATACTGAGGATCCCAAAGAACTCCGAGCGCAATTCCAGGAGATGATGGGGGACTTAGTCTTTGTTAGTCCTGCCCTCAGAGTGGCCAAACACCATAAGAGTGAGTATGGCTTTGATCCTGTATAGGAACAGGGACAGAAGGTCTCCTCTGGGGGTCATGTGTATTCCCCCACTTCCCCCCCTCAACAGGAGTTTTCTGCCCTTGATTTTAATAGGCTCACCTCAACTTCTTTCCTTCTTCTGCCTCCCTTTTCTTCCCATTGACTTTCATGTTGGGCTTAGTGAAGACTCCCTACAAAAAATAGTAATAGTTATCCACGTTTCTAAAGCACTAAGTGGTTATTAAGTATTTTATATGCATTATCCTTCTGGAAAATGATTTTCTCCATTTCGTAGGTGAAAAATCAGCCTCAGGGAGTAAAAGGATTCCCCCAAGGTCCTATAGTCAGGGCCAGGATTCCACTCCAGGACCTCTTTTTTTGTTGTTTTTTAAACCCTTACTTTCTGTCTTGGAACTGGTACTAGGTATAGGTTCCAAGGCAGAAGAGTGGTAAGGGCTAGGCAATAGGTATTAAGGGACTTGACCAGGGTCACACAGCTAGAAAATGTCTGAGGTCAGATTTGAACTGAGGGCCTCTAATCTCCAAGCCTGACTCTCAGTTGCCTGAGCCATTTAGCTCCTCGCCTCCTTGCCTGTTAGTGCCCAGTTCCCATTGTCCTCCACCCCAAAGGAGGGAATCAGGTCAGGGGCCTATGGCTATGCCCTGGCCCTGTGTTCTAAGTGTCAGTAACAGGGGGCATTTCTCATCTTTGTCTAGATTCTAGCTCTCCAGTCTACTTTTATGAATTTCAGCACCGACCAAGCATGTTTAAGGGCATCAAACCGAATTTTGTGAAAGCAGACCATGGTGATGAGCTGCGTTTTGTCTTTGGAGGACCCCGTAAGTGGTGGAGACTGGAGGGAGGGAGAATCTGTGGCTTGGGTGGGGGGCTGAGAGGGGGAGGAATCTCCGGGGCTGTCCTCCCTGTCAGCCCCTGCCCATCTCTCTTTGACATCCAAGTGAATCTCAATGCCTAATCTTTCCACCAAGCACCTTCACAGAGAGCTACTCATTTGACCTTCATGGCTGCCCTGTGAGAGTTGTCTCGTCCATGTGTATAATCAGAACCATTTTGGAGGGAAGAAAATTGGGACACGGCTATGTCACACAGCTAATAATACTACTAACAGCTGACAGTTTAACGGTGCATATAGATTTGTGAATGGCTTTATTTTGTGCGTGTTATCTCATCTGATCCTCACAACAACCCAGTGAGACAGGGGCTGTTATCCTCATTTTATAGTTTAGGAAACTTGGGCAAACAGAGAATAAGTGACTTGTCCAGGGTCTCACAGTTAATAAATATTAAAGCTGAGATTCATTCCACCTGGGCTTTCCTCCAAGTCTAATGTTCAAAGAAAGACACACAGCCTGCATGTGACTTGGGGCTGCTTCTGCTCCTCTGTGTTAAGATATTGGCCTCAAAGGTCCCCCAACTCACCTTGCTTGTTCAAGTAATGAGGAGAATTGAATCAGGCTCTGGATTTGATTCCATTCAATTTACGTGTTTAAACACATCCTACATGCAAAGCCCTATGTTCAGCTCTGGGGAAGACCCAAAGATAAAACAGTCACAGACTGATTCCTGGAGTTTATTACCCAGAAGAGAAGATGAGGCATAAGCACATATGTCAGTGAACCTGTGACTTACTAATGCCCACATTCTTTCTTCTGTTATAGACCCTAACCTATCATACCATCTCATCCTGCATGATTCTTATGTTTGTGCTTCTACAAATCCTCCACAGAGGATCTACCCAATGTGCTGGAAGCCTTCTTTCCTTCCCTCCCTCCCTCCCTCCCTCCTTCCTTCCCTTCCTTTCCATTATCAGTTTCTCCAATAGTGCATCCACTTGTTGGTGAATGGACAAAATTCTCTCTCCCATTTAGCAGTCTTTGGAGTTAATGCTGGTTTTGTTATTGTGGAGTTTTCAGCTCTGTCCAACTCTTTGCAACTCCATTTGGGGTCTTCTTGGCAAGATACTGAAGTGGTTGGCCATTTCTTTCTCCACTAGTGCATCTACTTGTTGGTCATTGGACAGAAGTCTCACATTTTTGGAGTGCACATTGTTACACGGTCCCAAATTTGTGCTCTTGGAAGCCTCCTGCTTCTATTTCCATCTCCCTGCCATTGTCCTGGCCCCATAGAAGACCAGTTTGTACATTTGTCTGTTTAATGACTTGCCATGGCAATGAATTCATTACTTTATGGCCCAGCTGCTGGTGATGCGTGTGTCTATACCATCCAGTGCAGGGATCTTAAATGACGGACATTGTCTGGGCCTGGGCCCACAAGCAAAGACTGTATAACTACCAGTACTATTATATATTGTGCTATGCTGTTGTAGCTTAGAAAAGCCCTCAGCCACTTGTACCCGCCTGAGGAGGCTTTGAGAAAGGGGCACACATAGCCACCATAACAATAGAATGTGAGAAGTGGTCAGGTGAGACCCTGAATGCTCTGAAAGTTCTAACCAAGGAGAGTTCCTGTCTTTGCCTGAAGAGACCCTGGTGGCTCTCTGAGGTGAGACTTTGTTGTAGTCACACAGGCTCAGTCCTAAGACCAACAGAAACCCTCGGAGGTTTTCCAGTATTGCAGCAACATGCAGAAAATGGCATTTTAGGAACTTGGCTTTGGCAGCCTCAGCAGCAACATCTGGGGAAGTGGAAAAGGGAGACAAGGAAACTAATGTTGACTATTTCCCTCCTGCTCTTAGTTTTAGGTAGAGCAACACCTGAGGAAAAACTATTCAGCCAGAAGATAATGGCCTACTGGGCAAACTTTGCCCGAAATGGGTGAGAATCCCCCTTCCACCAATTCTTTAGGAAGGTTCCCTGGAAGGGACCATTTGCCTTCCTGTTACCCAGGGGTTTTCCCCTAGCAAAGAAATTTTATGATTTATTTATGTTGGTTCAAAGAAAACAAAATTATCTTTGACTGCTTGGGAAAGGTCTGGTGAACAAACACAGCCCTTTCCTCAAGTTCCTGGCCCAAGAAAAGCAAGTAGTCACTTTGGGAGAAACCCAACTCAGCTCACAGCATCGCCCCCGGGCTCTGGGGACCTTTCTTCCTCCCTGAGAAAGAGTGGCATAAGGTCTAGCAGCAAGGATACTGGGCTTGGTCTCAGATGACCCAGATTCAAATCCTGGCTCTGCTGTGTCACACTATGAATCATATCATCTCTCTGGCCTTCTCCCTTAAGGATGCCACCATGCACCACATGAAAGATTAAGCCGGGCTGCTTCGGTGTAGGTGACCAGCTCTTACCTGGGTGGTTGCTGCTGCTTGTGGCTGACTCCTTCCCAGCTTCTCTGGCTGCCCATTCCAGGATGGATGTCTTTTCTTCTTGACCCTCTGTGACTTCTTGTCTGTAGGGACCCAAATGGCGCAGACCTGCTGTACTGGCCAGCCTACAACGAGAATGAAGAGTACTTGCAACTGGGCCTGGAGCTGTCTGTGGGAAGGAACCTGAAGGCAGAAAAAATGGAGTTCTGGCTGAAGAGTTTGCCTCAGAAGAAGAAGGCAGTGATGGACCAGTTGTCCAGAGGGCATGACTCCTAAGCCTAAGACAGCCCTGCTATGGCTGCTGTCGGACAACTTCCCAACGTTTCCTTTGAGCATTTCCTCAATACCTACTAAATACAATGCACTTTGGGTCAGATATTTTGACTCCCAATCATTATTACTGCTGGAGAAGAATTAAACTGCTATTCAAAAGGGACAATAATGAGATACATAATAATATATCTGCATAATAAGGAGATAGAGAGAAGTTTTAGTTTAGTGGATCAAATGCCAGATTCTGAATTAGGAAGTGGTGGGTTCCAGTCCTGTCTTTGACACATCAAAGCTGTGTCATACCAGGCAAGTCACTTAAGCTCTTTGAGTCACTTTCCTCATTCGTTCAATGAAGGAGTTAGACTATATGATTTATAGATCTCTCTGTGGCTCTCTCTCTTCCTCTTTTCTAAACCTTTTCCTTCTATCTTAGGCAATAGGGCTAGGCAATGGGGGTGAAGTGACTTGCCCAGGATCTCTTAGCTAGGAAGTATCTGAGATCAGATTTGAACCCAGGACCTCCCATCTCTTAGCCTGGCTCACAATCTCCTGAGCCACTTAGCTATCCCAGGCATATAGATCTCTTAAAACTCAATTATATTAACCCAAGAGGAAGTAATTTAGTTCATTCTACCTCTAGAAAAGAATCCTTTGTCTCCAGAATTAAAGGGCTTAGAACCAGAAGGGATGTTAAGTCATCAAGTGAGAGCCAGAAGGAGAATGGCTTGACTAGGGCCAGAGAGACAATGAAAAGCCAGGCCCTCTGATTCCAAATCCAACATTCTTTTCAGGAAATGGACTGTTCTGCCTCTGGTGATCTGAGTGAAGAGCAGTATTTCTGTCTTGCTTTAGAGGCCAGCCATCACTCTATATGCCATTTTTTTTTTTTTTGTGAAGAGACAGCACTTTAGGTGGAAAGGGTATGAAGCCTGGAGTCAAAAGACCTGAATTGGCATCCCAGCTTTTCCTCTAATTATGAAGTATTGGGGTAGCATCACAAATAGAGCCATGGACTTGGAGTCCAGAAGACCGGAATTAAAATTCCACCCCAGACTTTCTTACTATCCATGTGACCTGAGGCAAGTCACTTCAGCTTTCTCACCTTTGGTTTCTTCCTCTGTAAAGTGGGGAGAATAATGGAACCTACTTCCCAAGGGATTAAAGTGCTTTGCCAAAACTGAGGCTCCAGAGAGACCCACATGTTCATTAGCTATATGACTTAGGGCAGGGGCTTGTGTTTTATGGTCTCTTGACTCATTTTTGGTAAAATGAGTAGGAGGGATCATAAGACCATCTCTATGCTCCTCTTCAGCTTAAATAGTTAATTACTCTGAGGGACAGGTGAAACAAGTTATTTTCCTTGAAAAAAAAACAAAACAGATGAATGTCACACAAGGACAATGGAGAAGCTCCTAATGGGTGGCAGCAGGCTGTACAAAGATCGAGCATCAATGGAGAAGGCTAGGAGTAAAAGACTTTGTCAAAGAACCTTATGGGATTGAGAGCCAGACTTAGAGATGGGAGGTCTTAGGTTCAAATCTGGTCTCAGACAGTTCCTAACTGGGTGATCTTGGGCAAGTCACTTAACCTCCACTGCCTAGCCCTTAACACTCTTCTGCTTTGGAACCAATAAACAGTACTGATTTTAAGACAGAAGGTAAGGGTTTAAAAAAAAAAGAATCCAATTATGGGAAGAGAAAACTGTCTGGTCACATTGTAAGACCAAAGGATGACAGGTAGAGAGCCAGAGTCCTCCACTACTGACCTCTCAGTGCCAGAAGAAAGCAAGGAACAACTCCAGAATGTTAATCAATGTCTATAGCAAACTTTTGGCAGAACATAAATCAACAAGCATTTATTTGGCACCATCTTTGTGCCAGGCACTGTGCAGGACATACAAAGAAAGGCAAAAGACAGCTTTTGTTTTCAAGGAATTCACAATCTAATGGGAGGGGGGTGGACTATACGCAAGCAAATATGTACAAACATGATAAATACAGGACAAATTGGAGGTGATCTCAGAAGGAAGACACAAGAATGAAGGAGGATTGGGAAAGACCTGTTGTAGAAGGTGGGATTTTGACTGGGATGTAAAGGAAGCCAGGAAAGCCAGGAAGCAGAGATGAGAAAGGAGGCAATTCCAAGTAAGGGAGATGCCCAGAGTCAAGAGATGGAATGTTTTCTCCAATGATTAGCAAGGAGACCAGAGTCACTGGATTGTACAGTACATGGAAGGAAGCAAGTTGTTAAGAAGACTAAAAAGGTAGGAAAGGCCAGATTATGAAGGCCTTTAAACAGCAAACAGTGGATTTTACATTTGATCTTGGAAATAATAGAGAGCCCCTGGAGTTTATGATGAGACCTAAAGTTCTAGTTATTTATAGGAAATGTTAATTCAATTAAAAGAGTGAAATTATAATCTTGGGGACCTTAATGTACCCCATTTGGGACTTAGATAAAGCTACAAATAAGATAAAGAAGTGAAAAACTTGAATAGAATTTTTAAAAAGTAAGATACGAATAATTTCAATGATTACTGAATGGGAATAGAAAGGAATCTACATGTTCTTAGCAATATATGGCACTTTCACAAAAATTGCCAATTTATCAAAAGAAATATTAAATATAGCATACTGACTACGGCACAATAAAACATTCAATAAGGGGTCTTTGAAAAGAAGACTATCAAGTAGAGACAATAATTTAAGCCAAAAGAATTGACGAACCAAAGAATAAATCATAGACATGATAGATCATTTAATTGAAGACTATGTCAATGAAGAAACAACATGCCAAAATTTTTTAGATGCAGAAAAAACAGTTCTTCATGGTAGTTTTTATCTCTAAATGGTTTCATCAACATAAGAAACAGCAGAACGGTAAGTTAGATGTGCAACCAAAACAAAACCAAGAAAAGTATCAAAAAAACTCCAAATAAACATAAAAATCACCTTAGAAGAACAAAATTTAAACAAAAGTTAAATTGGTAAGTAAAACTAGATACTTTAAGAAAAACACTAGTAAATACATTTAGCTAAAATAATATTAAAATGAGGGAGGAAAACCAAAATGCCAGCATTGAAAACAATAAAGGATAAGGAAATTATCAGAAATTATTCATTCTAACTATATGCCAACAAAATTGATAACTTAGATGAAAATTGATGAATACTTATAAAAATGTAAATTAACCAGATGAACAGAATAGAGAATAATAATCTCATTTCAGAAAAAGAAATTGAACACACAATATATAAATTCCCAAAGGGGAAGATCAGATAGATTTACTAGTGAATTCTATCAAATACTTAAAGCATAATTAATTCCAGCCGGAAGGCCTAAGGGCAAATTAACAAGGATTTTAGCCAAGAGGCTTCCTCCAGAGGACTGGCCCCTCCAGAGGCTAGTACCTCCAGGAGAAAACCAAGGAAGGGAGTCAGCTTTTTTTCACTTACCCATGTGGTAGTTCCAAGGAGAAATATAAAGCAGTACAAGGTCCTCAGCCAGAACTCCTCCAGGGTCCAGTTCAAGGAAAAAGACCTTTTCACAGGAGTGTCTTGCAATTTATAAAGACCATTCCTTTTGCCAGTTCCTATGCCTTCCTCCCATTTTACATGTACCAATTACAACTAAAGCTTTGTTTAGGACTGTGACAGGGGGCAGTCAGTCTATTCTGATTTTGTCACTCACTATTGCATACATGGGTCACAGACCTCCCCCACTTGAGGATAATTGGGGTATGTACACTTTTGGTGATTAAATCTAAAATCTAAAAATGGGCAGGGTAAAGTTAATCCTATCTTCACAATATTGAGAACACAAGAAAAAGAGACCCTATTACAAACTTTGATAGTCAGTGAAAATAAACTACCATTTTTTGACATTGGCCATTCAAAAAAAAAATTGTCTCCTGCATTCTGATTTGGTGCTTTTCTTATTAGTATTATGGCCACAGCTCTTAAAAAGATGATTAAACATAATAAATGTTACAGTTAAAATTATTTTGAGAGATTGATTTTAGGTAGAAATATCATTTTATTGATTAGGCTAGCATCATAACCAATAAAGTGATAGGTCATTGTTCCTCAATGATCAGAGACCCAACTGGATCTCATGGCAGATTGATAAATAGAGTTTTAGGAGCTTATTATTCAGCTCCTCCCTTGAACATCCTAAGACATCTCTACGTAGTAAATAGCTAATTAGGAGGTGGCCCATTAAACCATCACATTTCTCTCCATTCCCATGTGATAGGGGACACATACACAGGAAAAGAACCCTTGTCCCCTTCATTTCTTAACCAAATTTTGTTAAAAAGGAATACATTCATTGGGATTTCTAAGGACAAAGAAAATATAAAAAGGAGAGTTTCTGACCCAGAACCCAGACATAAAAATACACAGTAACCCTCTCTAATAAATAGAAATTGATTGGGGCCTTTCTAATTTGGGGTCCTACTCTAGGAATTTATTCAGTATATGAAAAATAAATTCACACATAAGAAAACAATACCATAAAAGATCAATAATTGTTTGCCTTAAAAAAAAACACTTTACAAACAGTTCTAGGAGTATCAATTTCCTGATTTTACATATATGGAAACTGAGGACCCAAGCAGGAAATGACTTGCTCAAAGTAATTAGCTAATAAATGTTAGAATCTCTTGGTATTTTGATTTTACCTTCTGATATTTTTCCTTCCATGATGCCAAGCTTCCAAGAATAGCTAGGTGGTCCAGTCTAAGATAGAATATGGGACTTGGAGTCAGGAAAATTTGAGAGTTTGATTCCTGACTCAGACAGAAACTAACACAGAGTCAGCTATGTGACAGCTGGGCAAGTAATTTAACCTCTGTTTGCCTCAATTTCCTCATCTGTAAAATGAAGATAATAACAATACCTATCTCACAAGGTTGTGCTGAGGTTCATTTTTAAACCTTAAGGTATTAGATCAGTGATTCCCAAAGTGGTTGCTACCGCCCCCTGGTGGGTGCTGCAGCAATCCAGGGAGGCTGTGATGGCCACAGGTGCATTTATCTTTCCTATTAATTGTTATTAATATTTTTAAAAATTAATTTCCAGGGGGCTAAGTAATATTTTTTCTGGAAAGGGGGCAGTAGGCCAAAAAAGTTTGGGAACCACTGTATTAGATAAATGCTAACTAGTATTTTTATAACTAGTACTATTGCGTTTTGAACTATTGGGCTGACTTTATTGATCCATCCCTTGGATTGGCATTTTTTTGAACTGTATACAAGCAACGCTCTTTTTGAAACAGATGAGCCATATTGACGTTTAGGATTCTCTGTTGATGATCTTGACTGCTGCAAAGTGATTTGCTAAGGAGGTAGGTAATATGATATAGGCTGTATGTATGTTATCATATAATACATATTTCCAGATTTGTCATGCTGTGAAACAAGACACAAACTACTTACACCAGAGAAAAATTCACGGAGGAAGTAAAGTGAAGAATGATATACTTCAATCTACATTTGGACTCTGTTCCTTGTAGGGCTTTGGGTATCCTTTTCTTGTCATGATTCCCTTTGAGTTGTCCTGGGTACGATCCTTGCCTTGTTAATATTAGTAAAGTCATTCACAGTTGGTCATCATACACTATTGTTGTTATTATGTACAATATTTTCTTGGTTTTGCTTGCTTCACTTTATATCAGTTCATATAAGTCTTTCTAGGTTTCTTTTTTATCATCTTGTTTGTTATTTCTCAAGGCACAATAGTATTTCATTACAGTCACATACTACAACTTGTTCAGCTATTTCCCAAATGGCACTAGCTCCCATTTTTATAGGACTTGACAGAAAGCATATTCCTCATCACAGCTCTATGAGGCAAGGATAAAAAAAATCATTCTCTTTTTGTGGATGAGGAAAATGAAGCTCAGGGATGCCATGTGGCTCACCTAAGGTGTGATAGGACCAATGACTCCCTGATGTGGTTTTTTTTTTTTCATCTCACTACATGGGGAGGCTTAACCTAAAAGAAAACAAAGCTGTCCCTGGGACATGATTGACCCCAACTTCCTTGACCGAGTTTCTTAGTCATCAAGTGCATCAAGGCTCCCCAGCTGCAAGGATTTTAGGTCTCTTAGACTTGGTGGTTGCCTAAGACTGCCTGAGTTGCCATACCCTGATCACTTACTAACTAGATTTGTTTCCAAATGGATGTGTAGATAATCTAAGTGCCCCCAAGTTCTTGTTGCATGTCCTTGATGTGTTAGGACAAAGTAAATTTCCTTTTGTAAATATTCAATTACTCTTAAGTGCCTCTTTCATCTCCAAATTGAACCTGAACTAAAAATGCTAGTATTAGAGCTGCAGCTCTGACTCAAGGACATTCAGCTGATATTCTAGTGTAAGAAAGAACAGGTTATAAACCCAGGTTTCCCTTGACTTCAGGTCCAGCCCTCTTTCTACCACACTAGATGCTTCTCAGTGTTACAATACTATGTGCAGGGGATTGTGATGGATGGTGGAGGGGATAAAAAATTTAGGTAAGATACCCTTTCCCTCAAGGAGTTTACAATCTAATTGGGTGGGTGGAGGGGCGGAGTAGAATACAGAACACACAAATAATGAACATTTATTAAGGAGTGCTAAAAACTGTGCTAGATACTAGATACAAATACAAAGAATGAAACAATATCGACTTTCCAGGAGTTTACATTCTAGTGGAGGAAGTTAACAAGACCAAGAGAGATAACTATAACTCCACTATTGAGTCTGAAGTACCCCCTAGTTGGATGATTGTGGCCAACTTTTCCATACTAATTTTTTAAATGCATTTAAGACAAACAAGGTTAAGTGATTTGCCCAACTGGTCACATAGCTAGGAAGTGTCTTGAGGTCATATTTGAACCCAAGTCCTTCCAACTCCAAGACTAGTGCTCTATCCATCTATTGTTTTGGTAATTAATTAGAGAATTGAGTGTAGCCAGCAATTAGTGACTTAAACCAAATTTAGGAATTTAGAATTTTGATCCTTTAAAAACTGTTGATAAAGGCCATATAGATTTGGCAAGAGAAAAATATCTTCTGAAAACCCAGAAAGTTAATAACTTTTTTATAGACCTAATTTTAAAATTTTGGAAATATATTATCTATAAATCTGTAGATCAGTGGGTTTTTTTTTAGATAAGGGGGCGTATCTTGTTAATAAAAGCAGTCAGGACACAGTTGAGAGATCTAGAGCACTAATCAGAGACAGAGGGAGAGTAAAACTCTATTCTAGCTGTGACTTCATTAGGGTAGCTGCTACAGGAAGCGGAGCAGTGGGGGGTGGGGTGGGGTTGAATCCCTGGGAAGAATTATCTGAGAGATGTTGCTCTGTGAGGGGTGAAAACCCTCACCCTCTTATCCGTCTCTTTCTAGATACCAAAAGACAAACTCCATCTTAGCAGAGAACCTAGCTTATAGACCTAAAACAAAAAGACATAAATCTCTAGGTTGTTTTCACTGAGGAAATTTAGGAGATCTACATTTGGAGAAAAGGTAAGATCAGAGACGAAGCCCTTGGAATCAGGACAGGGAGAACAAGTCTGAACCTAGGCAGAAACCCACATATGGCACTGTGGATGTCACAGACATCCAGAGCATGAAACTGAGGGAAAGACAATAGATAGTTAAATTTAAAAGGTAAGGATTGAGTCAAGTTTTGTAACACTGGCAATTTCCTCCCACTAGTAAAAATAAATGAAAAATAGCTATGAAAAATGTGACATATCTACAGCAACTTGTAGGAGAACCTGCTTGTAGAAGTGTCTGCCTCATCTGTATTGTGTGCTTTGAGCTAATCCATATTAGCAAATGCTTCCAAATTTTTGTCTCTCTAGGCCTTTTCCTTTGATCTGATCAACCAAAGTCAAAAGACTGGATAAAGTAAGACTTTCAGAAAATCTGAAAAACATTTGTCCTTTCTTCTCTATAAATATTCTTATTTTGTTCTTCTATGTACTATACAATTTAAAAGAGTTTATAACCAATAGAGACTAAATTTGGTAGCAAAATAATTCTTAAATTTTAACCTTTGATTATTTTGATCAGATTTTCTTTCCCTTGCACCAGTCTTTACAAGATTATATTTTTAGACACTGATATGGTTTGGTGTAATCTGATAGAGATAACAACTGGAACCTGACACTGCTTTTAAAGTTGCAGTTTGAATTTTATGACTGATCCTGGAATCTGTTCAGGAGAGTCTCAGTGGAATAGAGCGTCAGAGAAGATCAGAAAAGTGCTAAGATAAAGAAAAATCTAGAAGAAGAGTATAGGAGAAATCCTCTGGGTTTAAATAAATCCATAACTTGGTTTGCTGTTTAAAGGAGAGAGTTTAAAGAATTAAGGACTGAGATTAGACATTTGCTGCTCATAGTGTCAATTCTATTTTTTGTCAGCAAAATAATCTAAATCTTTTGGGAATATAAATTTAAAAAACAATCAAAGAGAATGATAGGTTTTCTGCTAGAAGGAAATGTGATTTTTTTTTAGCTGATAAAAGACAGAATGTGATCATTTTAGGCCAACTTCAGTTTTAAGGGAATAAAAATAAATAATATAGAAATTTATTTATCCCTTTGTTACCTTTAACATCAAATAAGCTCTGTTACTGACCTAGCGTGTTGTAGCCTTAACTTTTTTCTCTCTGGGCACTTTAAGGGAGTGAGGAAGGTTGTGGAGTTCTACTAGGTCAGGATAAGGAAGGAGCTTAGCCTTCAAAACATCTGATAGAAAATGATGAAAAAAAAAGCTGTATCTTGAGCCCTTCAGAAATGTACAATTTCCATCAGACCTTTTATTTGTGCAAGAAGTTGTTATGCTAAAGATCAAAAGAAAGTTTCTCATATAAGTCATTGTTGCCCAATTACCAATAAGGAAACTTTTTTTTTTAGTAGATGATGATAATCTGCCTTACTATCAAAGTAGTAATGAAATTGACTAAAGATTTTTTTGACTTTCTTATGAAATTTGCAAGAATGCTAATCATATGATTAAAAATGTGAATTATCTTTTAATTAGAATATGCTTTTAAACGATTCAGCCAAATAAAAATTTTATAAATTATTGCAAAAGTACTTTTAGTGAGACTACTTTCCTAATGTGTTATTAAAATGTGGAAATAACAATATTTGAAAAAATGTAATAATAAATTCTTTTGTTTTAAATTCTTATTATTTAATGAGAGGTTTTTAGGACCCCCAACGAGAGTTGTTTGTTTTTTTTAAACCTTTACCTTCCATCCTAGAATCAATACTGTGTATTGGTTCCAAGGCAGAAGAGTGATAAGGGTAGGCAAGGGGATCAAGTGGTTTACTCAGGGTCCCACAGCTGGGAAGTGTCTGAGGCCAGATTTGAACCTAGGACCTCTCATCTCTAGGCCTGGTTCTCAATTCACTGAGCTATCCAGCTCTCCCCCCCAACCAAAGTTGTAATCTCAGTTTATAACTGTGCTTGGGTAAAGTCACTTCAAAATGGACTAAATTGATGTTATTAGGCTAAAGTAAGTTAAGAGTTTTATAAATTAGATTGCTAAAAGATAAGAAGAGTGTATTAAAAACTTGAACAAGATTGCATTAGCCTTTGAATTAGCCTCTTAAAGGGAAAGAACTAATTGTATCAGTTCTATTATATGAGTTATCAAATGTTTTAAATAAAAGAAATAAAAACCACCAAAACTCAATAAACCATAAATTGAAAAAGAGAAGGAAAATGTCAAACTGTGCAGAAAGCTGTTGATCATTTGGTCTCATGTCATTAGAATTTGTACTAAATTGTAGGAAAAAAATTCACTAGTATGGAGACTTACTCTGTAGTCAGTCTTGGACATGAATGGAAAATAATGACATGGGGAAACAAACAAGAAAAAGAAATGAGAGGTGTTGGATAAGATCAATAAGAAAGGAAGAAAGAGTTTAAGAAAGTAGGGATGAGAAAAGAATGAGGGCAGAGCTAAGTCTGTTTGCACTGACATTATTGACTGCAAGTCTTGAAGGTAAAAAATGTTTTGAAGTTGTATAATAATTTGAGAAACAGTTTTTGATGCCACTAAAATAAAAAGGGATTTAAGGAATCTTTCAGAGAAATGCCCTTTAGGTACACTGGTAAGATTAAGTTTGGAAAATAAACACTGGGATATTGAGTTCTATTAGTTGAAATTTTGTTCTGAATCTAAAATTTAAGAGCACTATAATGTTCAGATCTTAATAGAATTTATTTAAATAAAATACTCTCTCACTTAAAAGTGCATTTCCTAACTGTCATGGAATGGAACTCATTTGCTGGTATATTTCAGAAATACAAATTGCAGCTGAGAAATTAAAAAAAACCAACCCTAAACATTTTAAAATGCCATAGAAGACAGACTTTGAAATTCCTCCAAGTAATCTTTAAGAACTAGAAAGAAGCCTGGCATGTGACAAGCACAGTATGTGTGAATTTTTAATTGATCTTAATTTCTCTATCCTGGATAGTTCTATACTTGGTTTTATATGTCATTAGATGTAAGCAGTAAAATACCAAAGGAGCTAGGATGAGTGATTTTGTCTATCAAGAGAATATATTCCGTTGAGTTATTACTATCTGACTAGTAATATATTTCATGTTTTAGATGCATGATATTGTATAGACAAAATTTTCTTTTGTACTATAAAAAGAAACAAAACAAAACAAAACTGTGGAGACAGTTTCTTCTTTTTCTCTAAACCTGTTAGCTCATAAATGTATACAAGTATGTTTGAAAACTATAAATTACCAGCTCGGTATATAGCTAGACAGGTTTCTAACCACTATAATCCAACCATCATCTTAGAACTACTTACTGGTTCCCTACTAACCTTCATCCTCCTATGCATAGCTTTGACCTTGGGATCAAAAAGTATGGTCATTGAGGGGGCAGCTGGGTAGCTCAGGGGATTGAGAGTCAGGCCTAGAGACGGGAGGTCCTAGGTTCAAATCCGGCCTCAGACACTTCCTGGCTGTGTGACCCTGGGCAAGTCACTTGACCCCCATTGCCCACCCTTACCACTCTTCCACCTAGGAGCCAATACACAGAAGTTAAGGGTTTAAAAAAAAAAAAGAAAAAAAAGAAAAAAAAAGTATGGTCATTGAAATCACTTTCATTGTATATGAAAGCCAGCTAGGTAGTATAATGGATAGAATGCTAGACTTAGGAAGTGTTGGACACAAAACCAGCCTCAGACATTTACTGGCTGTATGATCCTAGGAAAGTAATTCTCTTAAAAGTTTGATTCAGTTTCTCCATCTGTAAAATGAGGTAGTGATAGCCCTACCTTCCAGGGTTCTTGTGAGGATCGAATGAGATATTTGTAAAACATTTTGTAAACCTTAAATCATTATGCAAATGCAAGCTATTATTAGCTAATATTATTCATTCCAAATTATTTCCCAGAATTGTCCCAATTCACAGCTCCATCAATAATGTATTAGTGTGTCTTTCTTTACACAACTACACTGACATCGACTATTCTTATATCTAGTCATCTGTGCCAGTTATCTGGATATGAAGTGAAACTTCAGGGTTTTTTGGGTTTGTATTTCTCTTATTATTAGTGATGTGGAACATTCTTTCAGTTACCTGGCCCATAAATCACTGGGGGGGGGTGGGCAGGGTCTTTATCCAAATTCACATTGGCAAGTAGATTATCCCGTGGGTTTTAGCTACATCTAGCCCTTAGGATTCTAGGGGGATATCACCAAGGGGTTGTGGGTGATTCTCCTAAAGCTACTGGCTCTAGTTCCCATTCAGCTATGTTATTCGACCCAATTCCAGTTAATATCCCCTCATTATTATTAATTCCAAAAATTATCTCCCCATTATCATTTTAACCAATTAACATCCAACCTCTTTTTCAAAGTAATATTTACTGAGAAGATTAGCAAAAAGAGAAGTACAAGCACACCAATGGGACACTCTCCCCCTCTAGCCCCTCAGTCCGTGAGAACAGACTTGAACTTAACGCAGTTGCTACAGAGTATTCTTGCCACTAAGTTCATTTTCAAGTTCAGCATAACTAATAGTCCTCTTGCCAAAGGCAGCTGCTGGGCGGAGACAGAGGCCAATGGCAAACTCTGATGTTGACTCTAGACCCTGGACCTATGACAGATGACTCCTCTGATCTTTCAAAACTTAACTAATTCATATCTGTCTCCTATACTCCTCCTAGAAATGGAAACAGACCCAACAAGGGCAGAAGAGCAGCTGTTCTAGATGAGAGAGGGCATAAGGACCGTCTCCCATCCAATGGGGCACAGCAATTCAACCTCTTAAAATGTAGTCAGTGAGAGATGGAGTTGCTCTTGTGGAAGTTTTTTAAAATTTAATTAAAACAAATTTTTTTTCACAGTTACATGATTCTTGTTGTCTCCCTCCCCTTTCTCTCCCACCTCCTGGAGCTGACAAGCAATTCCACTGGATTATTCATATATTATCACTCAAAATCTATTTCCATATTATTCATTTTTGTAATAATCTTTTAAAACCCGAACTCCAAATCATACACCCAAATAAACCAGTGATAAATTATATGTTTTCTTCTGGATTTCTACTCTGTGGGAGTTTTTTGTACACATATTTATTTTTAATTTTGCAGCAGCTCTTGGAAGGTTTCCTTACCACACAGTAATCATATACCCTCAAAAATTTTTTGAATTTATATAATAAAAACGATCTATTTTATTTTTCATAACTAACTCATTCTTTACTATGAGCTATGAAAGGTATAATATGACACATCTAATTTTTTAATTGATGATTTTTAAATATCAATATACTCATCCATTTTGAATTTTTTATGGACAATTTCATAAGATGCTATCAGGCTAAGTCTAATTTCTATCAGATTGCTTTCCAGAAGTATTTATTAAATACAGGATTTTCCCTAAGTAACTTGTGTTTTACACTTTAACAAATGCTTGATTATTGAATTATATTGTTTTTGAATCTCTCTTGTCTAGTCTGTTCGATGCATTGATCTATCTCTCCATTCTTTAACCAATACCAGGTGGTTTTAATGACTTCTGCTTTAAAATATAGTCTGATGTCTGGAAGTACTATTCTTTCTTTATCCCTGCTTTTCAAAATTTCCCTTGATATTCATATACTTTTTTTCAAATAGATTTTATTATTTTTATTATTATTTCAAGTTATTCAAATTAATATTATGTTGAGTTTTATATTCCTTTGGTAATTTGATTAGTATAGTATTACAAGTGTAAATTAATTTTGACAGTATTGCCATTTTAATTATATTGGCACAGACTAGATATAAGTACTGAATATTCCTCTAGCTATTTAGGATGCTCTTTACTTTTTTAAGGAGCACTTTGTTATTGAATCTGTAACAGTCTTTTATGTACTTTGAGAGGTTCATTCCCAGGTATTTATTATGTTTTGTAGTTACTTGGAATGAGATTTCCCTTCCTATCATTGCTTCTTGTCTCAATTATTTTACTAATTTTTTCAGTTATTTAGAATGGATCTTTCCTTTTTGTCATTACATTTGGGTGTGGAGATCTCTTTATCATTTCTGATAATCTGATAAGGACAGTTTAGTTGATAAGGAAATAAGGACAGGACAAGGGAGTTGTCTTTTACCTCATGCTTCTAGCTCTGGCTCCAGGAGCATGGAGTTTATTATATATGTTTCAAGACTCATTTCACACAAAAGAACCCCCCCTGAAACTTTGCAGATGCACAGAAGTTACAAATTATGTCACATCAAAACACAAAACATTGGCTTCAGAATAGACCAAGGCCAAGGCTGAATTTTGACTAGGATCTTATCAGAAAGCCAAGTTGGGGAGTATCTTGGCCTTGGCTATAACAGGCAGCAGCATTCCTTGCTGTGTTAACAGTGTTAACCCTTTAAATTCAGGTTTGATAGGAACTTAAAGCTTTTCAATAAGGTCACAATTTTCACAAAAGGGGTCAAAAGAGGAGTCTTAGATTTTTATCTATTCTCTTATTGGCTTCCCACATATTCTCCCTTTTCTTTTAAATTGAAAAGGGCATCCACCTGTTGGTTTGTGTGAATTTCTCTTATGAGGGCCAAGGGAAATTTTTAAGTTACACAAATTTGGGGATGAAAAGAAATGAGGACAAAAACAATGATCCAATGATTGCTAGGCACATTGACAAAAAGCCAATTAGGGGGCAGTCCCCTTTGGCACAAGAGTGTACATTCAAAACAAATGCATTCAACTCCCCATAGTTCAATCAATTGCACCCCAAAGTTCATTTTTGGATCTTCTTGATGCAGCGTAGGTCTCTGCAGGCATCTTCATGGTGTCTTCTCCAAACAGGTTTGTTGTCTGGATTCTGGGGAGATGGCAAATTTCTTATCCTGAAATTACTCTCAAAAGAATTTAAACTTTACATTATAGATTATAAAACATACATTCTCCTCTGAAGAGGGTTAAGGCTAACATCCAGATCCGCTAAGAATACATGGCTGAGTTTTGGGGTTGTGTGAATCAATTGTCAAAAGAAATTTAAAAAATTAAAAAAAAATCTAAATAAAAGAGAGAGAGAAAAAAATAAGTTGTGAATGAAATGTAAAATATGAAAGTCTTATGTGCAAAAATGTAGGGAAAAATAAACTTATAGCAGGTCCTTGAATCAAGGCCCAAGTAAAGTGATTTAAGCAATGATGCAATTACCCATTTAGAAGCCAGGACTATAGAAAGTTTCCATACTTATAAGAGAAAGAAAAAGACCCAATTTTTTGTGAGAAAGGGAAGTGTCTTTTCCTGGTCTGATTTGCCTGCACTTGAGCCAGGATGATGGCCAACCTTTGGTACTTAACTAGGATGAAGCTCAAGGAAGTCCAGCCTCTAACATATGTCAGAAAAGCTGCAACCCCGAACCCAATCACTAAGTTTAAGTCCTTCAGTATTGGCATGAGAAAGTTTTGTCAATCCTTTTTGGATTGGCATGATTTTTTTTGACTTTGTGGTGCTACGCATTGTGCAGTTTCTCACCAATCCCATTGGACTGGGTGGTCTCCTTAACCTTGTGACTCTTTTGTTCCCTTCTCCTGGAATCAGACAGAATCATTAATTACAGTCCCAAAATAGTTACCAATTCATGGCATGTTTCTATAGACTAAGGCTTTGTGGGTATGCATTAATATTAAATTTATATTACTGTAAAATCAAAAAGGATTAATATTGATAGTATGTAATTTAAGCACAAAAAATGAGAAAAAGTGAAAAAAGTCAATTATTCTATATATTAAAAATTAAAAGGAAAAGCAATAAGAAAATTAAAAATTCAGGGAAAAATACAATGTTTAAAATCAAAATTATATATATAGTTTAGATTTAATGAAATGTCTTTTACCCAAAAATGAGATCCATTTCCTGTATGAATAAAACAAAATCTCAATCCCCATATTATAATTCTGGGGTATTATTTGTTTCTTTGTATCTTTAATTAGTTATTCCAATTGATGTTCAAAAATTATACAAATAAATTAATGTACAAGAGATTCAAACTAACTTTCATTGAAACACTTGGGATAGGTACAGTTTCTTGTGGAACATATTGGCTTGCTTTACAATTCAAATTTCTGGGGCTTCAATTATTATGTTACTTTGCTTTGAATATGGCAAATGGAGGGAAGGGAGTATAATATTGTTTGACTTCAGGTAAGATTCAAGGATTATTTATCAATGATATCTTTCTTTTGAATGGTGAATCCAAATTAATAATCCATAAATGAGTAATATCAGTTGCAAATCCAATGACTTTTACCTTAAACAGTAATTATTACCAATAGCATTTGAAAGGTTTCCAAAATTTACATACACAATGAAAAATTATAATGTTACAAAATATGATAAACAAATTTTCTTTTCAACAAATTCTCAATGTATAAATTATCTAGTAATTCTTTCCTGTAATATAGAAAAGAGTGAACAACTTTGCTTGGAATTAAGTTTTCATTACTGTTATCTTGATTAAAGAGGGTTAAGGCAGGGGCTGGTTATTCTCTTAACTTATTGAAATAGTCAGTTTACTTTAAACTTTAATTCATAATACAAATCATATATTATTGTAAATAGGCATGATAAATTTTTAACAAATATCTTTTACACATAGTTTACATTTAAACATATGTTTTCAGTTTTCACAAAGTAAGGTACATGTTTTGATAACATTCAATAACAATTTTATTAAAACCCAATATTTGTATTAGCTTTGCTTGCAACATTATTGTCTACATCACATCAT
The DNA here is from genome assembly GCF_016433145.1 of Gracilinanus agilis. Lineage (NCBI taxonomy): Eukaryota > Metazoa > Chordata > Mammalia > Didelphimorphia > Didelphidae > Gracilinanus > Gracilinanus agilis. The sequence goes on along the minus strand of NC_058131.1, from coordinate 63,807,999 downwards.
AATTCAATGAGGCTGCTAATTACCCCTTTAGGTTCTAAATTTATTGTAAGGAAGGGTTTAATAAGTTTGTTAGAAGTTCTAAGTTTTTTTGAAGGAAAATTCCTTTTCTCAGTAGCAATTTTTATCCTATGTGACTATTTAAATTATTGTACTTGTAAAATTTACATGTTTTGATCTCAATATAAAATTACTCTTCAAAGGTTATTGATTTAAAACTTCAAAATTTGCAACCAGGTACCTTGGAATATTCCTACTTTTACAAATAATAGTCTTATTTCAGGTCCCTTATGATTACTGAGATATTTCTAGTTAAATGCATTCTTCATTATGATATGTTATAATATTGACAAGTTTGGTAATTAGTTTTTTAAATTTTTTAAACTTTTATTAATATTCATTTTTAACATGGTTACATGATTCATACTCCTACTTTCCCCTTCACCCCCCGCTCTCCCTCCACCCATGGCTGACACACATTTCCACTGGTTGTAACATGTGTCATTGATCAAAACCTATTTCCAAATTGTTGATAGTTGCATTGGTGTGGTTGTTTCGAGTCTACATCCCCAATCATGTCCACCTCATCCCATGTGTTCAAGCAGTTGCTTTTCTTATATGTTTCCTCTCCTGCAATTCTTCCTCTGAATGTGGGTAGCGTTCTTTACCATAAATCCCTCAGAACTGTCCTGTGTCATTGCATTGCTGCCAGTACAGAAGTCTACTGCATTCAATTTTACCATAGTATATCAGTCTCTGTGTACAGTGTTCTTCTGGCTCTGCTCCTTTCGCTCTGCATCAGTTCCTGGAGGTCATTCCAGTTCACCTGGAACTCCTCCAGTTTATTATTCCTTTTAGCACAATATATACCACAGTTTGTTCAGCCATTCCCCAATTGAAGGACATACCCTCCTTTTCCAGTTCTTTGCTACCACAAAAAGCGCAGCTATAAATATTTTCGTACAAGTCTGTTTGTTTGTGATCTCTTTCGGGTACAAACCCAACAATGGTATGGCTGGATCAAAGGGCAGGCATTCTTTTATAGCCCTTTGAGCATGGTTCCAAATTGCCAGCCAGAATGGTTGGATCACTTCACAACTCCACCAGCAATGCATTAATGTCCCAATTGTGCCACATTCCCTCCAGCATTCATTACTTTCCCCTTCTTTCATTTTAGCCAATCTGCTAGGTGTGAGGTGATACCTCAGAGTTGTTTTGATTTGCATTTCTCTAATTATTAGATTTAGAACACTTTCTCATGTGCTTATTGATACTTTTGATTTCTTTACCTGAAAATTGCCTATTCATGTCTCTTGCCCATTTATCAATTGGGGAATGGCTTGATTTTTTTATACAATTGATTTAACTCCTTGTATATTTGAGTAATTAGACCCCTGTCAGAGTTTTTTGTTATAAAGATTTTTTCCCAATTTGTTGTTTCCCTTCTGATTTTGACTACATTGTTTTTGTTTGTACAAAAGCTTTTTAGCTTAATATAATCAAAACCATTTAATTTACATTTTGTAATTTTTTCTAACTCTTGCTTGGTTTTAAAATCTTTCCTTTCCCAGAGATCTGACAGGTATACTATTTCGTGTTCACTTATCTTATTTATAGTTTCCCTCTTTATATTCAAGTCATTCACCCATTCTGAATTTATCTTGGTGTAGGGTGTGAGATGTTGATCTAAACCTAATCTCTCCCATATTGTTTTCCAAATTTCCCAGCAGTTTTTGTCAAATAGTGGATTCATGTCCCAAAAGTTGGGCTCTTTGGGTTTATCATACACTGTCTTGCTGACGTCATTAACCCCAAGTCTATTCCACTGATCCTCCCTTCTGTCCCTTAG
>NC_058131.1:63751538-63801154 GCF_016433145.1 Gracilinanus agilis | reverse complement strand
TGCTAGTGTTTCTAGTACTATGTTGAATAATAGAGGTGATAATGGGCATCCTTGTTTTACTCCTGATCTTATTGGGAAGGCTTCTAATTTATCCCCATTGCATATGATGCTTGTTGATGGTTTTAGGTATATACTATTTATTATTTTTAGGAAAGGTCCTTCTATTCCTATACTTTTCAGTGTTTTCAATAGGAATGGATGCTGTATTTTGTCAAAGGCTTTTTCAGCATCTCTTGAGATAATCATGTGATTTTTGTTTGTTAGACTGTTGATATGGTCAATTATGTGGATGGTTTTCCTAATATTGAACCATCCTTGCATTCCTGGTATAAATCCCACCTGATCATGGTGGATGATCTTCTTAATTACTTGCTGGAGTCTCTTTGCTAGTATTCTATTTAAGATTTTTGCATCTATGTCCATTAGGGAGATTGGTCTATAGTTTTCTTTCTCTGTTTTTGATCTACCTGGCTTTGGAATCAGTACCACATTTGTGTCATAAAAGGAATTTGGTAGGACTCTTTCTTTGCTTATCATATCAAATAATTTGTATAGTATTGGGATTAGTTGCTCTTTGAATGTCTGATAGAATTCACTTGTGAATCCATCAGGTCCTGGTGATTTTTTCTTAGGGAGTTCTTTGATGACTTGTTCAATTTCTTTTTCTGATATGGGATTATTTAGGTATTCTATTTCTTCTACTATTAATCTAAGCAATTTATATTTTTGTAAATATTCATCCATATCTCCTAAATTGTTACATTTGTTGCCATATAATTGGGCAAAATAGTTTTTAATGATTTCCTTAATTTCCCCTTCATTAGAGGTGAGTTCTTCCTTTTCATCTTTGATACTGTCAATTTGGTTTTCTTCTTTCCTTTTTTTATTAGATTGACCAGTACTTTGTCTATTTTATCTGTTTTTTCAAAATACCAGCTTCCAGTCTTATTTATTAATTCAATAGTTCTTTTACTTTCGATTTTATTAATTTCTCCCTTAAATTTTAGTATTGTTTTTTGAGTTGCATGCCCAATTCATTAATCTCTGTCCTCCTTAATTTGTTAATATATGCACTCAAGGATATAAATTTCCCCCTGAGTAATGCCTTGGCTGCATCCCACAGAGTTTGGTAGGATGTTTCATCATTGTCATTCTCTTCAATGAAATTGTTGATTGTTTCTATGATTTCTTCTTTGACTAATTGGTTTTGGAGAATCATATTGTTTAATTTCCAATTGGTTTTTGATTTGCCCGTCCAGGTGCCCTTACTAATTATTATTTTTATTGCAATATGATCTGAGAAGGTTACATTTATTATATCTGCTCTTTTGCATTTGTTTGCAATGTTTCTATGCCCTGTTACATGGTCAATCTTTGTGAATGTACCATGTGCAGCTGAGAAGAAGGTGTATTCCTTTTTGTCCCTATTTATTTTTCTCCACATATCAATTAAATCCAATTTTTCTAGGACTTCATTCACCTCTCTTACCTCTTTCTTATTTATTTTTTGGTTTGATTTATCTAGATCTATAAGAGGAGTATTTAGATCTCCCACTATTATGGTTTTACTATTTATTTCCTTCTTGAGCTCTGCCAGTTTCTCCTTTATGAATTTGGATGCTATACCACTTGGTGCATGCATATCGAGCAGTGTTATTTCCTCATTGTTTATACTGCCTTTAATCAGGATGTAATGACCTTCCCTGTCTTTTTTAATCATATCTATTTTTACTTTGACTTTGTCAGAAATCATAATAGCCACTCCTGCCTTCTTTTTCTCATTTGATGCCCAAAAGATTTTCCTCAAGCCCTTAACCTTAAACTTGTGTATGTCTACCCACCTCATATGTGTTTCTTGTAGACAACATATGGTAGGATTTTGGTTTCTAATCCACTCTGCTATTTGCTTCTGTTTTATGAGTGAGTTCATCCCATTCACATTCAGAGTTATAATTATCAGTTGTGCATTCACTGACATTTTTGTATCATCCCCTAGTCTACTCCTTCTTCTTACACTATTTTCTTTTAAACCAGTGGTTTGCTTTAAGCCGGTATCCCTTATCCCCTCCTTTGATTAACTTCCATTTCTACCCCCTTTCTTGTTATTCCCCTCTTTTTATTTTTAAAGGCCTAATGAATTCCCTCCCCCTTCTTCTCCCCTCCATTTTTTGACCTCCCCACTCCCCTGCTCCCCTTGGTTTATCCCTTCTGACTTTCTCAGTAGGGTTAGATAGAGTTTTTTATCCCAATGGATAATGTAGCTACTCTTCCCTCTCTGGGTTGATTACACTGAGAGTAAGGTTTAAATATTACCGCTTAATGTTCTCTTCCTCTCCTTCTTATCCTAGTATTTGTCCCCTCCCCTTCCCATGCGCTCTTTGTGTGTAATAGAATATCCTATTTTTCTTATTCACTCAAGTTTCTCTTGGTGTCCCCTACTATTCATCCCCCTCTTTATCACCCCCCATGTCATCTTAGACCATTTAGTATTCCACCCTCTCCCTATGAATTATTCTTCTGATTGCTATAATAGTGAATACTATAATAGTGAATAGAGTTCACTACGGAGAATTATACAAAGCATTTCTCCACATAGGAATACAGATAATTAGATCTTATTGAAGCCCTTAAAGAGGCAAATTTAAAAAATTATGAGTTTTCTTTCTTTCCCCTCTGTTTCTTATTTACCTTTTCATGTTTCTCTTGATTTTTGTGGTTGGATACCAAACTTTCCATTTAGTCCTGGTCTCTTCTGTGCAAATACTTGGAAATCTTCAATTTTGTTGAATGCCCATACTTTATACTTTCCCCTGGAAGTATATAGTCAGTTTTGATGGGTAGTTGATCCGTGGTTGAAGGCCCAGCTCTCTTGCCTTTCTGAATATCATACTCTAAGCCTTGTGGTCTTTTAGCGTGGAGGCTGCAAGATCCTGTGTGATCCTGATTGGTGCTCCTTGATATTTGAATTGGCTCTTTCTGGCTTCTTGTAAGATTTTTTCTTTTACTTGGAAGCTCTTGAATTTGGCTATTATATTCCTGGGGGTTGTCCTTTCTGGGTCTAATGTAGAGGTTGATCTATGGATCCTTTCAATGTCTATATTGCCCTCTTGATGTGGAACTTCAGGGCAATTTTGCTGAATGATTTCTTTTAGTATGGAGTCCAAGTTTTTATTAATTTCTGCTTTTTCTGGAAGACCAATGTTTCTCAAATTGTCTCTTCTAGACCGGTTTTCTTGGTCTGTCACTTTCTTATTGAGGTATTTCATGTTTCCTTCTATTTTATCAGTCTTTTGACTTTGTTTTATTTGTTCTTGCTGTCTTGAGAGATCATTGGCTTCTAATTGCTCAATTCTAGCCTTTAGGGACTGGTTTTAGGCTATAATCTTTTGGTTTTCCTTTTCAATCTCGTCATTTCTGGCGTTCAATTTGCTTATCAGTTCATTTGATTTCTGAGCCTCACTTTCCAATTGTGAAATTCTGACTTTTAAGCTGTTATTTTCTTGCCAGATCTCTTCCATCTTTTTCATCATCTCAGATTTGAACTCTTCAATAGCTTGTGACCAGTTTTCATTATTTTGGGAAGGTTTGGATATGATTTCTTGTTTGTTCTCCTCTGTTGTCTGGATTTTCTCTGTGTAAAAGTTGTCGAGTGTTCCAGAGTTCTTCTTGATAATCTTTCTCTTCTGGGCTTCTCGATTTTGGCCTGCCATTGTTGTTAGCCCAGAGCCTTCTCAGCTTTTTCCTCACACTCAGGGTCTGTCTGCGCTTTCGAGGCTCCTGAGGTCTCAGGTCTTGTTGTTCTCAGAGTCGAGCCTCCTGGTCCTCCCCGGTCTGCCCCTCTGCCCGAGGCTCTTTCAGCAGTCTCAGGGGCTGCTTTCACAGCCGTGCTCCCGTCTGCACAGGGTCCCCACTTGAGGTCCAAGTCTGCGCTCGAGATCCTTGCCCGCACCTAGGGCAATGCCTTCACCCGTGCAGGTGCTCGGGAAAGTCTGTGCGAGTTCTTTAGCCTCTTGGGGTCCTAAGTCTTGCTGCTCTCAGGAACAAGCCCTGGAGCTGCCAGTTACTTAATGGGTGCCCCAAATCTGCTTTAACTCTTGTGGGCTGGCCTTGGTGCTGTGCATGGTGTGGGGGGTGGGGGAGGGGCTTCTTCCTCTTGTGTTTTAGTGAGAGCTGTTTCACCCCTTTATAGCGTTGAAATGCCCCGATTCCATGTACCTTCAATGCTGCACCCTGTTGTGGGATCCCTTCGTTTGTCTGGATTCATTTTTATGTCCCCTTGAGGAGTCCTGTATGCTTCGGTTAGGAGAGATGGAGCAGCTGCTCCTTACTCTGCCGCCATCTTAACCCGAAGTCCTGTTAATTAGTTTTAATTGCATCAAAGTCACTACAAAGTAAAAGATATTATAATAATATTAATGCCATCACAATCAAGTACATATTAACAATGATATCAAATTATTATGAGGGTTATGCATTTTGTTATAATTTTATATTCTGGATTTGAATGCATTACTACAAATCACAAATATTATGAGAATACAAATTAATTTCTTGTGTTATAATGCATGTTAATTTTCAATAACATTTTATAATAACAGATTAATAATATTTGAATTGTCTTTTTCCTAATAGCTTTGACTATTACATTATAATCTCAATTCTAATCCCAATCTATTCAATTAATCTTTAAGGACTAGTGAAATAGTGAACATAGGTGACATAATTTGACTAGGATCTAGTAACTTAAAGCATATATTTAAGTTGTCACAATAATTATTTTTACATTTTCTAATATTATTTGAAATAGAGATAACTACTTAAATTGGACCAGATTTCTGAAAGTTACAAAATTAACATTAGCTTCTTATTAATTGTTTCACTTTACTGAGTTTGAGTTAGTAAAAACTGTTGCTGAAAATATTTATAGTCAGAGACTCTCCTTCCTATGTGTAGAAGGGGTTAAATTACTTTTGAAACATGTCCAAGGCTGCAGCCAAAGCGGCTGTGCTCTTTAACTCTTTAGTTACCGCATTTATAAAATTTGTCTCATTATTTTAAAACCTTGATGATTTATCACTTCCAGATGAATATTAATTTAAACTTCACTACATCCAAATTGTCCCTGATTAAAATTTCTTAACAATGTCTCCTACATATACTAATTATTCTTTCAGACTTCTACTTAAAAAAGAATAAAACCTGTAGTCTGGCCTCTCTATATCTTAGGACATCTACATACCTGATTAAATATTTCTTTTAAATCATGAACTAGTATCCTTATATAATTTGCAATCCTCAAATTCAGTTTGATAAGCACTTTTGGCAAATCTGATTATTTTAATCCATATCTTACACACTGCAAGTCTTAATAGATAACTTTTTCAATATAAAGTTTGTGCTTATTTAAAATTAACTGAAATTCCATTTTCTAACTGGTAGTCAATAGATTTATGCTATACCATCAGTATCTATTCAAATTCTTAGCAAACGTATCCTAATGAATTAGAGAAAGGGCTGTGAGTTTTGAGAAAAAAAAAGAACTATGTTTTTTGACTTTCCAAAATTATTTCTTGCTGAACTGAGGCAGCATGGATGATTCATTTTTGGCTTAAAATTTTCTCATGAACCATTCTCTGTTTAAAGGGGTCTAATTATGAAATATAAGCCAATGGTATTGTTCTAATAATTTATAAGTTAAGATTTTCACTAACATCTGTGTGATTAATGGTAGATTAAACTTGTGTCAGTCCAAAAAGTTTTTACTACTCTCAGTTAAGCATTTAGGAGAACTGATGATTCTGATTAGCTAAGAAAGTTTTAATTGCTCTTCTGTACCTCAGTACACAGTTCAGAATCATTGCTTTTTCTGTCTGAATAAAAATTTTTCTTAGATTGCATTTAGAATATAGAATTTGGTGGTGGGATCAAATCTGTCCCCTTTTATTGTCTTATGATTTCTTTGTTCCCTTTCTTATGGCCAGTAAGAAATGTAGACAAATTATCTTGTTGATTCTCGCCTTAATGAGAGCAGAGAATATGATTTCTTTTAATCAATTAAATTCTCTTAGAGTTTAAAACACTCAGAAATCCATCAGAGATGTTATTTTTCTGAATTTCTCAAACTCCTCTGTCTGTCTTTCCCATTCCTCCGGAATGAATGAGAGAGAGGGATTTATTTTCTCCAAAATTCCATTGTGATCACAGACAAACAAAACCATTACAAACAGATCATAGACACATAAATACAACATATAGACACACAGACTGATCAAAGATATATTTCCCCGGCATTTCACGCATACTCTAACAAATATAAGACATCCTATCAAATATCAATAAATCACATCTCACGTGGCTAAAGAAATCTGGAGAAAAAAGCAAGTTTATTATTCAGAAAATTGGTTAATTCTAGCAAGGAACTGGTTAAGCTAGGATGAATTCTGGGATTTAATTTAGTCATTGGTGGGGCTGGTGGTTGGCCTCCTTTCCATCTTCCCTGAAATCTCTTATCAGGTAATCTGTAACCATTTCGATGGAATTTGGAATTACAATTTTTCTTCCAGTGGTAACCTTTCTCACATCTGGGACACAAAGAGTTAGGGGCATTGGAACAAGAGCTTTTTACAGTCTTTGAGCCCTTAATCATTTCAGAATAAGTTTTTCCTTTCAGGGCTGCCGTGATGGCTATACCCTGCATATGTGCTGGAGTAAAGTCCTCACAAGCTTTTACATAGTCATTAATAGTCCCAGATTCTTTAACATTTTGAAGCATGCTCTGACACACATTATTGGAGTTGTAATAGGCAAACTTTCTGACTATTATCTGAGTTGAATATTCATCATTTGTATATTTTTTTACTTCTTGATTTAACCTTTCTACAAAATCTGAGTATCTTTCCTCTGATCTTTGTCTAATCTCAGCCAAAACTGTGGACAGTTTCTTAGTTACTGGGATCCTTTTCCAAGCCTCTAAGGCACACTTCGTACATTGAATTAGAGCTTCTCTAGGTAAATTAATCTGATCAGCATGTAATTCCCATTCATCTTTTCCAAGTAACATTTCTTTAGTAACTCTGATGCCCTGTTTCTTATTAATGGCTGCCTTCTGTTTTGCCAATTCATCAAATTCTGATTTCCAAAAGAGGCAGTCCCCTGCAGCAAGGGAATATCTTGCTATATGATTCCAATCAAAGGGGGTGATCCAAAACCCTTCTAAGGTTTTCACCAAAGTTAAAGTGTATGGAGAAGCAGGATCACATGAAGCACAAGCTATCTTAATTTCTTTTAACACTTTGTAGGGAAGAGGCTCCCATGTAGGAGCTACTTCTTCATCATCATCCAATTCATTTGCTCTAAAAATAATTGGGAAACAGAATGACATGTCTCCGTCCTTCTGAGTATTTTTTAGGGCTCCTTTAAACCCTATATTTGAGGGCTGCGACTGGGGAACTGGAGTTTCAAGCGGCAGAGGCTCCTCTGCTTTTATCTCTCCTCTTTTGAAGAGAGGTTTTTAGGTGGGGGAAGGTCCGCTGCTAGCGACTTTTTCATTCGAATTTTAAAGCTCCGTTTTGATTTACTATGAACTTTTTTCTCCTCCTCTGATTCTAACACTGAAACCTTAAAGATTTCATTCTCTGCATTCTGACCAGATAACAAAGTTGTTTTTTCAGCAGCCAATGAAAATTTTCCTGACACTTGTTCTGATCTGTGTTCAGTATAATAATTTTTCAAATCATTGCCAACTTTTTGCCAAAATTCTAAGGGAATCCAATCAAGAAATTTAGTGAGATGTTCTTTACTAACTTTTACTCCCCATTTTCTGAGGATGTGCTTAGTTATATCAATAAAAAGAGCTCTTTCCTTTGATTCACAATGTCCCATACTATTAATCTATTCTTTTACTTCTAGTGTCTTCCCTTAAGGGGAGAGTTCTGAAAACTCTGGATTTCTTGCCCTTCTTCGGGCAGAAACTAAACTGTCGTAATTAGGGAGTTGTCTGAGGGGGAGGGCAGATATTTACCTGAATCCAGTGATCCAAGGTACCTGTTCAGGCGCCAATTGTGGAGATCTCTTTATCATCTCTGATAATCTGATGACAGTTTAGTTGATAAGGAAATAAGGACAAAGCAAGGGAGTAGTCTTTTACCTCATGCTTCCAGCTCTGGCTCCAGGAGCATGGAGTTTATTATATATGTTTCAAGACTCATTTCACACAAAAGAACCCCCCCTGAAACTTTGCAGATGCGCAGAAGTTACAAATTATGTCACATCAAAACACAAAACATTGGCTTCAGAATAGACCAAGGCCAAGACTGAATTTTGACTAGGTTCTTATCAGAAAGCCAAGTTGGGGAGTATCTTGGCCTTGGCTATAACAGGCAGCAGCATTCCTTGCTGTGTTAACAGTGTTAACCCTTTAAATTCAGGTTTGATAGGAACTTAAAGCTTTTCAATAAGGCCACAATACTTTTCAACAAGAAATCACAAGGATCACAAAAGGGTTCAAAAGAGGAGTCTCAGATTTTTATCTATTCTCTTATTGGCTTCCCACATTTGGGATTTTGCATTATTATTATATAGGAATGCTATTTATTTCTGTGAGTTTGTTTTGTAGCCACCAACATTTTTTTTTGAGCTATCACTTATCTTAACTAGTTTCTTTGCTGATTTCCTTGGATTTTCTAAGTAAGCTACCATGTCATCAATAAATAGGAATAGTTGTCTGCTTGGCCTACTTCTCTGGCTTTCTTCTTTGTTGTTGTTCAGTCATTTTCACTTATATCCCATTCTTTGTGACCCCATTTGGAGTTTTCTTGGCAAAGGTACTGGAATGGTTTTCCAACTCTTTCTCCTGTTCATTTTATAGTGGAGGAAACTAAGGTAAACAGGATGATGTGACTTGTCCAGTTTCACAGAGCCAAGTGTTTGAGGCAAAATTTGAACTCCAAGCTCAGCACTCTAAACTTCTCATTAAAGTATGTGAAAGGGAATTCTTTATTCTTTTTGTCTATTTTTAATCAGTCTAAGAAACCCCTATTTAACCCCTACTTAAAACTTAAATAGTCACTTATTTGGAGAGCTCCACCCTTTTAACCTAATCAATCAGAAACTTGTGAAACCTTTGATAAGAGTCGATACCTTCAGAGGATGAGGTGTGTATCCCACAGACACTGCCTCCCTGGGCAATGCTAGGCAATTTGGAAGCTGTGATTGGTCCCTGGGAAGAGGAGAAGGGACAGGAGGTGACTATAAAAAGTCCTGAAAGTCTTCAACTGAGGGTCTTCGACCTGAATCTGAGCCTTGGAGGATCTTAGACTGGGACCGCGGCTTGGAGCTATGACTTGAGACTTTGATCTGGGTCTCTGGCTCTTGGATTGCTTCTGGTAAGACTGCTTCTGGATCTTCTTTGGAGTTTTGCTTGGGTGGGTGAGTAGCTGGCCTTCCTTTCCTGGCTTCTGGAGAGATTAGTTCTGGAGAGGCCTTCCCTTCTTGGCAGAGGCCACATGGGTGGAATACCCAGTCCTCAGGTTGAGAGCCAGCACTGGAGCAATATTTAGTGTGATAGGCTAGACATCTTTCATCTTCTCTACCCTCTTTTTGTATTTCCCTACTTTCACTCTTTCCACCTCTTTGTAAATAAAAGATATTAAAAGTCATTTTGACTTGAGCTATAATATTTTAAATCGGTGACCACCATATTATTTTAGAATTCTCACATATTTAGTAAAATTCTTAATTTAATTCCTTACAAATATAATTATTTTACATTTTGGAAGAACCATAACAACTCAATAGAAAGTGGCTTCTCTAACAGTATTTCACAACAATGTAGAAACTTTTTACATAAGATTGTAATGGAAAGCATATTCTTCTAATTAAAAAGAGAATTTACCTTTCTAGTCCTGACTGATGCGATTGTCTCCCAAATTCTAAAATACAAGAAAAGCTAGAAGCCTAAAGAATATCATAGTGTTTTTTTAACATAATGCCAGTTTTCAAGTCAAATTTCATCTATGCAATTGGATAAAATCTTAACTTATCCTTCTTAGAAAGTTATTCATATTTTTACCTTTAATATATTACTGAATCCAACACCAATAATAAGAGTCAATATTTACGGGGCAGTTGGGTAGCTCAGTGGATTGAGAGCCAGGCCTGGAGATGGGAGGTCCTAGGTTCAAATCTGGCCTCAGACACTTCCCAGCTATGTGACCCTGGGCAAGTCACTTGACCCCCATTGCCCACCCTTACAACTCTTCCACCTAGGGGCCAATACACAGAAGTTAAGGGCTTAAAAAAAAAAAAGAAAAAAAAAAGAGTCAATATTTATACAGTGCTCATTATGCTAAGCACTTTATAATGATTTTATTCTCCCAAAACCCTGGGAGGTGACTTATTATGCATTATCTCATTTACATAAAAAGAAGATTGAAGTGAAGTAAGTCATTCACTTAAAGTTACAAAAGGAATAAATCCCTGAGGGTGGATTTTAACAGAAACTTACTTGGTTCCTGCATTTTCCAGCATTATTACCTTTATCAATTGTAATTGGGATTACATTCTCTGATGTACCACAATTGCAACTAGGATTAAAATTTCTGACAAACCACAGTTATAATTTAATTACAGAACAAAATCCTGACAATATTAAATCTAGATTAAATATTTAAAAATTTTAATTACAAATTTCTACATAAGTTTTCCAAAGTTATATGATCCATATTCTTCCTTTCTTCCCTCCCCCCTCCCAGAGCCGACAAGTATTTTGATCTGGGTTATACATGTATTATCACACAAAACATATTTCTATACTATTCATTTTTGTAAGTGAATAATCTAATAGAACCCAAACTCCAAGACATATACTCAAATAAACAAATGATAAATCATATGCTTCTTTCTGCATTCTTATTTCAACAGTTCTTTCTCTGGAAGTAGATAGCATTCTTTTTCATAAGGGATTCATTTTACATCTTGTAATGTTCTATGTCTCTTGTTTGGTCATAAATTCTTCCCTTTTCCATTGATCTGACAGGTAACTATTCTATGTTCCCCATATTTATTTATAATATCACTATGTTCAAAGCATATACCCATTTTTACCTTCTCTTGATATTGAGTATATGATAATGATCTAAACCTAATTTTTGCCATATTGTTTTCCAATTTTCCCAGAAGTTTTTATCAAATAGTGAGTTCTTGTTCCCAAAGCATGGATCTTTAGGTTTGTCAAACACTAGATTGCTGAGATCATTTACTCCCAGTCTATTCCATTGATCCACCCTTCTATTTCCTAGCCAGTACCAGATTGTTTTTGATGATCACTGCTTTATAATACAGTTTAAAATCTGTTACTCATGAAAACACTGCTTTATAACACAGTTTAAGTTCTGGCACTGCTAGGCCACCCTCCACATTTTTTTTTTCATTCCTTTTATATTCTTGACCTTTTAAAATCTAGATTTACAATCCCTAATGATAATATTTAAATCTCTATTTTCTCAAGAGCCCATTATTTTTGGGTTTAATTTATGTTTTAATTTTGCAAAATTAACTAGTTTAAATATATATTACAGAGTCTTCAACCTACAAAGTGAGAAGTGATGGTAAGACTAAAATTACTGAGATGCACTTAATGATGACCATCATATTGGTTATAATTAAAATAATGAAATGTAAATTAAACAATAGTACCTTTTGCAGACATAGAATAGTATACTTAAACAAATTCTTTGATGTTTAAAAATATTGTGAAATTTCTAACTGCAAGAATGCAAATCAGAGAAACAAAGTCTCAGTTTCCAAGCCAAAAGAATTTCATTTATTAGGAGTGGGTGAGTCCCACAATAAAGCCAGACTTTGGTCTAGATCTAGAGCCTTATGAGAGGCCTTCCTTTATACCTTAAAGACTATCACTATTTATATATCAGTTAAAAAAAAATAATCCAAGACAATAGTTATACCTGACTGAAAAACAGAGGGACTTGGAAGCAGTGTTCATTGGTTGTGGCAGTCAGGAAGCATTGGTCACTTGATAGACAAGGAGAGCATGGGGGATCCTAAACCCTACTCTCTAAGCCTCATGATGTAATTGATGATATATACATACTAGGGTAATCAGGGTGAGAAGGACCTGTTGAGCCTCCAACAGGAGAGAAAAGCCTAGAACCTAGAACTAATGAGGTTAGGTTACAAGTTCAAGACCATAATTGCTGAGGGTGCATGACACAGCAAGTTTAAGGTTAAAACTGAGGCCTATGCTAACAATAATTAAAACAAGCCTCATAGCTACTAATAAAACAATCAAAAAGGGAGGTAGGGGATTTCTCACTCACAAAAAGAAAAATTCATTAATTATGAAGTATCTGACTTCCTTAAAAACATAATTTTGGCTTCAGAAATTAATTAGAGTTAACATGAACTGGAAAACTGTCTGATGGTGATAAATGGTATGATTTTACTTCCAACTGTTTTAATTTATTTCAAATTATAAAATTATAAAAATTGGTTTTAAATGGTAAGCTTCCTAATTTCATATTATAAAATTTTTTTTTTTAGCACTCAAGACAATGTGGCAAAGAACATCCTGAAAGAGTTTGCAAATTTTATTTTGGTCTCTCAATACCTCTTCATTTTATGCTAATATTTATAAGCCATATCATGCATTAAAATTTAATCTTTTGAAGTATGAGCACTCTAAATGAGCCCACACAATTTATTCTTTTATTTTTTTTAAACGCTTACCTTCTATCTTTGAATCAATCCTATGTATTGGTTCTAAGGCAGAAGAGTGCTAAAGGATAGACAATGGGGGTAAAGTGACTTGCCCAGGGTCACACAGCTAGGAAGTGTCTGAGGTCACATTTAAACCCAGGACCTCCCATCTCTAGGCCTGGCTCTCTGTTCACTGAACCACCTAGCTACTCAATCTTATAGAATCTTTTTGTTCCCATCCCTAAAACCCTTATCTTCTGTTTTAGAATCAATACTGTATATTGGTTCCAAGGAAGAAGAGTGGTGAGGGCTAGGAAATGGGGATTAAGTGACTTGCCCAGGGTCACACACCTAGCAAGTGTCTGAGGCCAAATTTGAACCTAGGACCTATCATCTCCAGATCTGGCTTTCTTTCCCCTGAGCCACCCAGCTGCCCTTTAAATTACTCTTATATTTCTTGTAATGCTCTGTTCTATACTCAGTAATTCTTGCCATTACTCATTATAGTTTTAAAAAATCTTTTCTTTTGTCTTAGTAACAATTCTAAGAAAGAAAAATAAAAAGGGGTTTGGCGATCAAGATTAAATAACCAGGGTCACACAACTAGGAAGTGAGGGCTGTGAGTTGATGAATAGCTTCAATGCACTTGGGAAAAATCGAGTGAGTTCCAGCAACTAAAATTAAGTCTAAATATTCCACTTTTGGAAATCACCACTGAACCTTTGACCAATAAACCTTGTAGCTTCTCCTTTGAAGCTCTAAGAAGAGATGTCTACTGTCTTCTTGGCATGTCTCTTCATCTGGTGCCCTAAAATCAAATCATTAAAATATTGAACTAGAGTAGAGCTAATAAAAATGATAACAACTAGTCCCTGTTGTAAAATTTGAAAAAAAATAAAGTTGAACTCTCTAAAAATCCCTGGGCAACCTTGTCTATGTTCTCTGATAACATTTTCAGGTAAAAGCAAATATTTTCCTAGAATTAGGGGTCTAGAAAGGAATAGATCTCACCCTCAGACTTCTAGGTCCCTTCCCTTCTCTCACACCATGACAAATCATGATTCTTCTGACTATTTCTCTGATGTTTTCCACAATGTCTAGAGTTCCCTTGAAGGGAGCTATGGATGGCATCATGAGAATTATGAGCCTTGTTGGAGTTCCTCAGTGAGTAAGGAATGCATTAGATCCATTATATCACCCCAGCTTGGATTAAACCCCCCCCCCAAACGGCCTTGAACCTCCTGAGAACAATCAGGGGTTTAGTATAATAGCTGGGCATGTCCTTTACCCACATGTTGAGATTTGAGGGGGAGAATGGCATATGGTTTCTCAGTATCACCAATCACCTCTACAATCCTTTGTAGCAACTTCCCTTAGAGGAAATATGCCCTTGGGGGAGGCATCATTTTCCACTAAAGAGTCTAAAGTCTGAGTGGAGAATGAGAATAAAATAAGAGGAGGAGGGGAAGGCTTTGGTGCAGAGAGTGGGTGGAAATGGAGCCTGGCCCTTGTCCCTTCATGGTTGCCATGTTGTTATGATTTAAATTATCTGGAAACTGTATATTAACTTATAATTGTTTGTTAATAAAAGTTGGACTTAGAGAGAGAGAGACAGTCACATAATGACCTGGCTGCACCTAACTAATCTGACTTTGCTGCTCTTGTCTCCATTTGCTTGCCCAAAGTAGCCACACCAGGAAGAGTCTCCAGCCCAAGAGAGAGCTGCTTCCTCCAACCCCTCTCTTAAACTCCTAGTGGTGCCACTCCTTCTGAGTCTCTCAGTCTGGATCAGAGCCCAGGCTTCCAGATTCCAGGAGTCATGAGGGACAAGGGGCAAGTCTCTTCCAGGGGGCCAGGGCAAGGGCTCTGGTGTCCTCCCATAGTACACATGGGCACCCAGTCAAAGAGTAGGGCTGATATTGACCATAATGTGCTTTCAAAACGAATAAGAGGTACAATTTATATTAAATTCATATAGTGCTTGGCACATAGTAAGCTCTTTATAAATATTAGCTATCATTATTAGCTTAGGGAAATGGATTAAAGTGTTGACCAAA
Source organism: Gracilinanus agilis (assembly GCF_016433145.1). NCBI lineage: Eukaryota > Metazoa > Chordata > Mammalia > Didelphimorphia > Didelphidae > Gracilinanus > Gracilinanus agilis. Next base: position 63,786,383 of record NC_058131.1, on the reverse strand, counting down.
ATTTAGAACAAAAGTGGCAAAACAGATAGGTCTAGGACCTTGAGTCAGGAAGATCTGAGTTCAGATCTTGCCTCAGATTCATATTAGCTGTGTGATCCTGGGCAATTCACTTAGCTTCTTGGTACCTTAGTTTTTTCATCTGTAACAGGAAGATCATATTAGCATCTACTCCCCAGGATTTTGTGAGAATCAACTGAGAGAGCATCTCTAAATTACTTTGCAAACCTTAAAGTATAATATGTTGATTATCTGTTATTTTTATTATTAGATGGTGCTAGACCCCTCCAAAGGCAGGCTCCTTTTTGTCTGAACTATTGTATGAATTTTATATAAATTTTACCCCCTTATTCCATTTGAAAACTCATTTTGATTGATAAAAGGGAATGCACAGGTACAATGGGAGGACTCCAGAGGCCTCCTGGTTTTCTGGCTCCCAGGAGAGGCTGACCCCAACTCCCACATGACTCCTGCCACTTGGAAGACTAGGCTGTGACCTGGACTGAGGTCATCTTTTCAACCAGATAGACCTAGGAATGAAATAATTGTATTTTAGCATATTATCATTTTGGGGAGTCCCAGATTCCTACAAATGTTACCTTAAATTGATTGTTTTGGATTAGAGAGCATAGAAGAACTATGTTAGTCTGGACATCTCTCTCTCTCTCTCTCTGAAATAGATAAATGTTAAATAAAACAAGATTGTTTTTGTCAGATTTCTGCCTAAAATGTAGAGTCAAATATAAATATTTTCTATTTCAACCCAAAGAAATATATTACTGGAAAAGAAGGTGAACTGGTCATGCTACAAGAACCAAGCCAATAACCAACTGTCTAATCATTGCCTCCCAAACCATGGCTGGAAGTCCTCAAGAAGTTCCTCAGCTGAGAAAGCAAAAGATTCAATGGTAGAAGTCAGTTAAAGTTGTATCAGTCATTGATATGCACAAGATTGAGAAGGGAGAAAAAGGAAGCTAGACTAGGGAAGCAGGAACTAGGCAGCTTTCTCCAGAGATGTGGCATGAATGAAGGTCACCAGAAGTTTTAGGAAAAAAGAGGTGGAGGAGTTAATTGGAAGATATGAGATTATGTTCTGAAAGGTGAATTTCAAAGTCCTAGTACATGTAATTTGAACATGGTTTACTGAGATAAATAATAATATTTATAGAGTGCTTGAACCTCTGTAGGCACTCATATCAGTCTCATTTTATAAATGAGGAAACTGAGGCAGAGAGCAGTTAGGTGATGCCTAGGATCACACAGCTTTGAGTTTCTGAGGTTGGATTTGAACTCATGTCTTCCTGATTCCAGGCCTAATGTTCTATCCACTGAGCCATCCAGCAATTGTGGATATGACTTGTATGACAGAGGTGGAAAAAAGATGTGGATTATGATAGATGTGACTTTGGACAAACTGAGAAGTTTGCATTTTTGTGGGAACAGGATTATATATGTGTCTCTGTGTGTGTGTGTGTGTGTGTGTGTGTGTGTGTGTGTGTGTAATTTGTGCTCAGTCTAACAGCAGGGTGGAGATGGAAAGAATCAATGATGCATGTGAACCAGCTATTAAAGAGCTTGGGAAAGGAGAAAGAGTGACTTAAGGGGCTGGTAGACAATAGTCACCACTAGCATCTGGTTGGGTTGCTCTCTCCAGAGATCCTGAATTTTAAAAAGGAAAGGCAACTCAGTGCTGGCAGCAAAAGGATTCCCAGAAGGGCCAGAGAGGAGCAGTTAAAGCACTGAACTTGGAGTCAAGAGGACATGAGTTCAGATCGTACCTCAGACATCTACTAGCCCTGTAACCTATGTAAGTGGGCAAGTCACTTAACCTCAGTTTATCTCAGTTTTCTCAATTGTAAAATGGGGATAGTAATAGCAGTTGCCTCCTGGGATTGTTATCAGGATCTAATTAGATAATATATGTAAAGTGCTTTGCAAATCTTAAAGGGCTATATAAATGTTAGCCATCATTGTCATTGTTATTTAGNCCATGGGTGAGTATCCTAGCTCTTGGTTTCCAGACAATTTCCCTGTAAGGCAGAACTTGTTCCTAGTGGCCTAAAGATTTCCCACTGACAAAGAAGTTTCCTGATTTCAATTTGTTCAGGAGGAAAAAAAATGTCTGGTTAACAGGCACACCCAATACCCTCAAGTTCATGGCCTAGGAGGAGGCATTGCTCTGGCCAACTCATCTCATACATGGGCATTTTGAAAGAAACACAAAATAGATCACTAGCTTTCTTGGCCCAAACTATCCACTTTGAGTCTCAGGGACCTCTTTTCCCCCTTGGGGTATAGTTGGTAGTGACTGGAGTCTTGAATTTGGAGTCCAGTGTTACTAGTTAGTCATTTTTCAGTTGTCTGCCTCTTTGTGACTCCATCTGGGGTCTTTTTTGGCAGAGATACTGAAATGGTTTACCATTTCCTTCTCCATCTCATTTGATAGATGAGGAAAATGAGGCAAAAAGGGCGGAGTAACTTGCCCAAGGTCACACACAGATAGTAAAATTTGAGGGCACATTTGAACTCATGAAGATGGGTCTCACTGATTCCTAGTCTGACACTCTATTCATTGTACCCCATAGCTGCCTTTTGGAGTCTATTGATCAGAGTTCAAAACCTGATTGAGCTACTTATTACCTAGGGAGTCCTTTCAATCTTCGGAACTTCCACCTAAGTGTATTAAAAAGGCAGAACAATGAAATATGAAGACCAAGCTGCTTTGGGAGGGTGAATGAGTGTCTTTATGGGTGCTACCTCTGTCAGCTGACCCCCACCTCAGGGGCCCTTCCTTAGTTGGCAGTAGACTGAGCTGATGGTGGCTTGCTAAACTGATACCTTTCATTTCTAAACATTTGGTTTTTCTCCCCCAGGAACCCAAATGGTGCCGACTTATTGCAATGGCCTGCCTATGACCAGAATGAAGAGTATATGCAGCTGAATTTGTAGATGTCTGTGGGAAAGAGCCTGAAGAGGGATAAGTTAGAGTTCTGGACCAAGACTGTACCACAGAAGATGAAGGAGTCACTGCTCCAAAAAGGCCGGATGGAGTTGTGATTCCTGAGCCTAACCATTCTTGCAATCATTGCATTTGGATAACACCTAAGCATTTCCTTTGAGTAGTTCCATAGGCCTAATGAATGCATTTGGGTCAAGTATTTTGATTCTCACTCTTTACTGCTATTGGAGAAGAATTTAACCAATATAAAGAAGGAAAAAGCATTTGTATGGTGCCTACTATGTGCCAGGCACTGTGCTAAGTAGGCACTTTTACAGAGATTATCTCATTTGGAAGGGCCCTTCCAGTCCTGGGACAATGAGAATCTGATGAGACCAACCAATCCACCAGATCACTAAAGACAAAATCCCTACTTCAATCAGACAATTATAAAGAAATGATTTCATTCTTTGTCTTTGTATACTTAGGGCACAGAATGAAGTCTGGCAGTTAGTAGATGAAAAATTAATGCTTCTTGTTTGAGTGAATGATTGATTACAAGATGGAAAGGACATTAGACATTATTGAAAAGAGTGAACACTGAGGCCCAGAGAAGGGAAAGGTCTTGGCCAAGGTGGTGCAGACACTAAGTAGCCAGATCTTCCATCTCCAAATCTAAGGCTCTTTTCAATCCACTGAGCTTCTTCTAGGGACCAGTTAGAATAGGAGGCATCTGTTTGTGCTTTATTGATTAGTCAACATTTTCTATACAACCTTTTTTTTTTTTTTAAGGAGATAACAAGATGCATTGTTGGTCCTGAAAATAAAACTTCAAGATAGTCAAATCAATTAATCATTTCCCCCTTTCTGTCTAGTCTAAGTTCTAAGACAGAAGGGCAGCAAGGGCTAGGCAGTTGGGATTAAGTTGCTTATCCAGGATCATATACATAGAAAGTGTCTGAAGCCAGATTTGAACCCAATTCAAGTGATTCTTTACTTAAAAAGGAAGCAGCATGGAAAACAGTACATTTGAGCTCAAACTCAAGATGATTTGTCAACATGTTTCTTATATACCAAAAAAAAAAAAATGAAAATGAAAAGAAATTGTTTCTGTACTGTAATTGACTAGGTCAACAAGATATTTCACAATAATTATACGTTTTACTAATACGATAGGGCAGGGTTCTGCTGGTAAATGTTTAAAGGCCAGCTCTCTGAAAACACATCTTAAAGTTTTCTTATCGACATTTTCCCTATTGTTTTCTAGAAATCAACAAAACAATGAGCCAAACACAAATTTGTAATAGTTGCCAAATTCTGAGGTATAAATGCTCACATTGAAAATTTAACAACCAGCTGTTGTTCCAGCATATCTCTGGACACAGAGACATCTAAGCATTGCCTTCATTAGGAAAAATCCAGGACTGGGCAATTAAAACCTTTTAGTCACTATGAAGCTTAAGAAAAGAAGACACAGTTCATCTATGGTTCAGACAAATAAAGCAGGATACAAGTGACAGAGTGTAGGGTATACAGCAGTGATGGTGAACCCTTTAGAGATAGAGTGATGGATCCTGCCCCCATCGCACCCCCTCCCCAGATCAAGTGCCATGCTTACCCCCTACCCAGACAGCATGCCATGCATGACCCCCCCAGTCAAGTGCCAGGTGCCCCCTCCTCCCTGTACCCCACACAGAGCAGGGAGGAAGTGTTCCAATTGGGCTGCTGGGCAGAGGTGTAGGGGATGTGAAAAAATGTCATTAGGCATTGTGGAGAGGGGGAAAGGAGCAACTCTGCCCAAGTCCCTCTGCCTTTCTAGTAATAAACTCTGGGGGGTGGGGGGTGGTATGTGCCCACAGAGAGCAGCCATCTATGGCACCTAAGCCATAGATTCAAGATCACTGGTGTACAGTATAGGATGCCATATCTGGACCTTTGTAATAGCCTGCTGGTTAGTTTCCCTTGCCTCAGTTTCTTCTCACTCTAGTCCTTCCTCTGCTATAGGATGACCATGTCACCCTTCTCTGTAATAAAAGCTAGTGGTAACCCTCTTACTTCTAGGATCAAATATAAAACCTTTTGGCTTCAGAATTTGGGGCCTCCAAAAATAAGTAACTAACATAAAACAAAAAATTTGGGCCCTCCCTTCCTTTTCTTTGTGCTTTTTTTCATGTACTTTTCCATTCAATGATATTGGTCTCTTGGAAGGGTCCCTTTTTTCTTTCCATAAGATGTAGTTCTAGCTGTATTTCTAGTCACCATCACTAGTTCTCTAATTGGTAGCCAATTCTAGGGCTAGAAAGTTCCTCCATATTCTCTGGTGACTTTTTTAATCCTTACACTGGGCACTAAGAACTTAACAGGTGGACCTTAGAAATCATCTGTTTCAGCCCCTTCATCTTATGAATGAGAAAGATGGGGAACCAAAAGGTCCTTTTCCCCCCTACATCTTCCCAATGTATCCCCAACTTTACCTTAGCTAGAAGGCAGTTAGATAGTAGCATGGTGGGTAAGTTTAAGGGCATTCAGAGCTAGCCTCTAACAGAACCACTGAAACAGAGGTACCCTCAGTCCCCTAGAAAGATTCTGGTACGTCTAGACATTTAGGAGTTATCAACCACAAGGCAGCTAGGAGGCTCACTGGATAGAGAGCCATTCCTGGAGACAGGAGGTCCTGTAAAAATCTGATCTCAGATACAGTGATACCTCAGTTTTCTTTGATAATCCCTCTGAAAACAATCAGCAAAATCCAAGGTAATTATTTCCATATGAATCAATGTAAATCCAATTAATTCATTCTAGACACTCCAAAATACATATGAAAACACATTTTGTAGAGAATATAGTGTTTAATTTGGCAACTTGAAATCTGGAGGACCCCAAAGTTTGTGTCAATTTGGAATCTACAACCTGTTATTGTCCAAAGCTAAAGCTTGTATTGTTAAGCTAAAGCTTTTGTAACTACAAATGATCTAATGTTGGTATTGAATATTGATAGCCAAATGGTAATGCCCAGCTGTTATGATAAACTAAAGCTGTCAAGGGTTAAACTATTTGTGGGTGGTGGATGGAAGGCCAGAAGTTTTTTTTTTTTAATACAATCCTTATTTATTTCCTTCTATGGGAAGAGTTAGGGAATGGAAATTGGAGGTAGGAAAACTAGGAGTTAAGAATAGGACAGGATATTTTTTAACCTTCTTCTAAAAATCTCTAAGTAAACCCCTCCAAATCTACCTGCTTTATTTGTAGAGTTTTCTTGTCTAAAAAGTAGAGCTTCCTTAAACTATTCTTACTATCTTAAATAATATTTCTCTATCTAACTAAACTGTTCTAATTAATAAAATCTTCTTTAAACTCCTTAAAATAAGTATCAGTTCTTTTCAACTCCAACCACCACCAGCCAATTGTCAGAATCTCTTGGCAGAGAGACTCAGACACAGACCCTCTGTCCTAGTCAGAGAGTGTGAACAGAGGCCCTCTGACAGCTCTTTCCCCTTTCAGGAGAAAAGCTCTCAGTCAAACAAACTCTTCCTCAGCTTCTTAGATGTTAATCAAACTTCTCAAAGGTAACTCTCTCAAATAATTAATAGATCTTCTCAGAGAAATGATCCAGCAACCTGCTCCCAAGGAAGTCAGAGAGACAAGCTCCAGAACTCACAGAATCCTCTTTTATCCTAGGCCTCTTAAAAAGCCCACAGAAAGATCTGTCTCCTGTCTTCTTAAAGGAGACAGTGTGATATGAATAAAATTTCTGCTCTCAATGAGACAGAATAAACCTAATAAAACTCCTTGTAACAAACCCCAAATTTGCCCATTCCCCTTAGAATTCATCTGGAGGAAGGTCTCAAATTGAATGATAGACCTTAAGGTACTTGGTTTGACCAGCTTAGGTGGGGTTAGCTGACCTAATCATATGCTTAATACTCTTTTAGGATTACAGGGATTATCCTTTTAGTGTCTGTTGTAATTAGGTCACTAATTACTAATTAAACTAATTATTGGTTATGGTCTCATTCCCAAGCCTGCTTATATCCTTCAGTGTAGTTTGGACACTCCCATTTCCTTGTAGCCATGGTAATGTCAATCAATCATTTCCTTGTCCCTAGGTTCCCCCAAAAGTATATAAATTCCCCAAATTCTTTTGTTCCCCAGAACCATCATCTAGCATGGTGATACTCTCAGGGATATATCTCCAGAGTCCCAGAGTGTAGACCTTGTAAAAGTTTTTGGAGTTGGGATCTGTGCAGTGGCCAAATATTTGGACCTATCCCTTTCCTGATTAAAGACTTGGTTTTCCTTACTATTTTAGTAGTTCTGTGTTATTTCCAAGTTAACAGTACTAAAAACAATAAGAAATGGATATAAAATGAATATAAAAGAGTAATGTAAAGAATAAATGAACATTTAACATGGCACTTACCTTTCTGAAGACTCTTCTTGGTGTAGGGAAGATGGTGAGGAGGGGAGAGAGAGTTTATTGTTTGGAAGGGGAATCCCCCTCCATAAGGACCTTAGATATCAAGGCATTATCTGGAAAGACTTTAGAAAGAAGCTAACGTGTAGAGGAGTTGTTACATTGATCATGCCCTTCTTCTCAGATGAGATACTATGGGATACTCCATATCTATGATCCTTGGGTTTGAGCTGGCTGAGGGTTGGAGAGCAGTGGACTGGATAAATTTAGGGGCAGTGTGACCAAGCCTGGCAGAGCTCCTATTATGTCAGGGACAGTTCTCGGGGCCAAGTTAACCAGGAACTAAAATTCTGGGGAATTGGATAGATCCTACTGTCTGTTGAGAGCTAACATCCCTGGGGAAGATTCTGGGGGCCATATTGGTTCTTCATTGGAAGCCCCATCTTGGATTCTGGATCAATCAGCATGATTGATAGGGAGGGGCTTGGCAGCACCATAAGATTTCAGAATTAGGGAGTCTCAGAGACCATTCAGACCAATCCAGAATCCCCTCTCAAATATATTGGCATGGAGCCATCAGACCTTTTCTTGAAGAATTGCAGTAACAGGTAACTGAATATTTTCCCTGGCCAGCCCATTTTATTTCTAGACAATGCTAATTGTTAGAAGGGGTTGGGGGAGGACAGGGTGGACAGTGAGTATCTCAGTGGATTGAGAGTCAGGCCTAGAGATGGGAGGTCCTTGGTTTAAATCTGACCTCAGACACTTCTAGCTGTGTGATCCTGGGCAAGTCACTTAATCCCCATTGCCCAATCCTTACCACTCTTCTGCCTTGGAACCAATACAGAGTATAGATTCTAAGACAGAGGGTAAGAGTTTAAAAAAAAAAAAAAGTTGTTTTTTCTTTCATTGGAGTGAAATTTACCAAAATTGTGTATGCTCTCTTCCATATGACAATCTGCTACATGCTTGAATACATCCATCAAACTCTCTTTGCTGCTCCAGGTTAACCCTGAACCTTTCCATCTTTCTGACAATTTTCTTACACCTGATTTCCCTTCATCTCAGGTGATCTAGTGACACCAATCTTCCTGCTGTTCACTGGACAAGACACTCCATCTCCCAAGTCAGCATTTTCGTTGACCTTCCTCCATGCCTGACACTCTCTTCCCCCCTCATCTCTAGCTTCCCTGATCTCCTTCAAGTCTCAGCTAAAACCCTGACTTTTATGAGAAACATTTCCCAGTTCTCCTTAATCTTAGTGCCTTCCCTCTGACTATCCTCAGTTTATCCTGCCTCTATTTTGTTTGCTTGTTGTCTCTTCCATTGGGAGCTTCTTGAGGGCTGGGACCACCTTCTGTCTTTCTTTGTATCCTAGTTTTCAGGATAGTGCCTCAAAAAAAGCAGGCACTTGATAAAGGTTTGTTTACTCACTAACTGAATGATTTCAACAGATCATTAAATGGTCTAGATTCTAGACTCCCTCACCATCCTGGGTGTCCCTCTCTAGTTTTGGGGTGAACTGTTAGTCTGAGGGATTGTCTGCTGAGCACATATTATAGTGATCAATTTAAAATGAGGAGGAAGAAGAGGATGATTAAACATTTAAGCTCCCACTATGTGCAGGTGGGCAGCGAGGTGGTTCAGTGGACAGAGCACTGGGCTTGGAATCAGCTAACAGCCCTGGGATCAAATCTGATCTCAAACACTTATGATCTGTGTGACCTTGGACAACTCACCCTGTTTGCCTCAGTTTTCTCACCTGTCAAATGAGCTGGAGAAAGAAATGGCAAACCACTCTAGTATCTCTGCCAAGAAAACTCCATGTGGAGTCACAGAGTCAGACATGACTAAAAACAACTGATTGAGGATTGTTTGCTGAGCAAGAGATAAGCAGGGTCTGTGGGGTGGGGAAGATGAGAGTTCTACGTATGCCAATAGGGCAGATTGCAAAATTCCAGTGCAGCCTCAGAGAGTCAAGAAATATAAGATTTGTGATGTTATTATTAGTGTAGATATTGTATATAATAGACATCACTATATAATACTTGACTGTAATAAAATGTAAAACTCTGACCTCTACAAATCTTGCGGACGATCTCATAATTGGCTGATAACTTCTGAACCCTATATTTGGTGTCGATAACATCTGAACCTTAAACTTGGCTCTCATCATTTCTGAACTCCAGACCTACTCCATTGAAGATCTGGCAAATGATCTGGGTGAGAGGTCGAGGCTTAATTCTTCTGACCATCCTGATTGGCCCTGCGTAAAAGGAAGTGCTTCGTGAGGTAGAATCAGGCTGTGCCCCTTAATCGAGGTCTTTTTCATTCCTCGCTATACTCTATCTTAAATCAATCTTCTGATTTTGTTACTTTATGTGTACGCTTAAGATTTTTAGCAGGAATATGACCGAGGATTTTAATAATCTGACTAGCTGTGTGACTCTGGGCAAGTGGCTTGGCTTTGTTTGCTTCACTCGACTGGGGAAGAAAATGGCAAAACATTCTAGTATCTTTGCCAAGAAAACTCCATGGGTGCATGGAGTCACGAAGGGTCAGATATGACTGAACTACTGAACAATAACATTGCTGAATAATAACAACACGTACAATGCTTTTTCTCCATGCTAATATATTCTTCTTAGAAACCCCATCATTGAGAAATAAGTTCTCCCACTTCCTCATTTCTTTTACCTTCCTTTTACTTCCTCTCCTAAGATCATGTAAAGAGAACAAAACTATCCCAAGTCCTCTTTCTGTCTTTTTTTTAACTCTCTGTGTCCCTGGAAGACTTCATGGCTCTGAAGGCACCCTTATCTCTTTTGTATTAGGATAAAAGCAAATAATTACTTAGTCCATTCCATTTACGCAAATGGTTTTACTTTCCTTGATTTAATCACTGGTTGGAAGGTGTTACCTCTTGCTATTTGTAATATATTCCAAGATTTTTCTCTCTTTTAGTTAGTTGTGCTTAGCTTTATTTACTGCTGGCTATGTTGACACTTGAAGGCTTTTTTTTGCCTTTCATGGTATTTTTTTCTTTCACTTGGAAGCTATGGATTTTGACTTTGACATTCTTGGACATTTCCATTTGGGGTTTCCATCAGGAGAATACTGGTGAGTTATTTATATTTTCACTTGCCCTTTGGTTATCATTGATATGGGCAGTTATTAATTGTGATTGATTGATCATGGTTTTCTGGTTGTCCAATGACTTTTTTTTTTAACCCTTATCTTCTGTCTTAGAATGGATACTAAGTATTGGTTCCAAGGCAGAAGAATGGTAAGGGCTAGCTAATTGAGATGAAATTATTTGCCCAGATTTACCCAGCTAGGAAGTATCTGAGGTCACATTTAAACGAAGGACTTCTGGTCTCTAGGCCTGGCTCACTATCCACCGAACCAGAGCCATTTAGCTACCCTCCAGTGATTCTTTTTAAAAAATTACTATTTCTATAATATGATATGATATGATATGATATGATATGATATATAATTGATATAATATAATTAATATAATATGTAACAATGCATAATTTGTTTTTAATATGTAGTTAATTATAATATGCTTATCCAAGAGAAACAAATCTCACATTAGCTATGTTAAAAAATCTCCATCTCATTCTTTTTTTCTTTTTTCTCCCTCCCATCCATCTGCCTTCCCCAAGAAGGCAGGTAATATTACACAGGTTGTACATATATTATCATATAGTAATATTTCCCTGTTCATCATGTTGTAAAATAAGACACATTGTTTATACTAGAAACAAATTCATGGAGGAAATAAAGTGAAGAACGGTATGTTTCAATCTGCATTCAGACTCCATCTGTTTCTTCTCTGGTGGTAGATATCCTTTTTCATTGTGAGTCCCTTGGAGTTGTCCTGGATCCAAAGTGGGGCAGCTGGGTGGCTCAGTGGATTGAGAGCCAGGCCTACCTAGAGATGGGAGGTCCTAGGTTCAAATCTGGTCTCAGACACTTCCTAGCTATGTGACCCTGGGCAAGTCACTTAACCCTCATTCCCTAGCCCTTACCACTCTTCTTTCTGCCTTGGAACCAATACATAGTATTGATTCTAAGATGGAAGATAAGGGTTTAAAAAAAGAAAGTCAAGTCATTCACAGTTGATCATCATACATTATTGCTGTTAACTGTATATAGCATTTTCCTGGTTCTTTTCACTTCCCTTTACATCAGTTCACATAAGTCTTTCTAGATTTTTTTGTGATCATTTGTCATTTCTTATAACACAACAGTATTCTATTACAATTGTATACCACAACTTGTTCATCCATTCCCCAATGGATGGGCGTCCTTTCAGTTTCTAGTTCCTTGGCATCATAAAAAGAACTGCTATAAATATTTTAGAATATACAATTTCCTTTCCTTTTTCTTTGATCACTTTAGGAAATCTAATAATGGTATTGCTGGGTCAAAAGATAAACAGTTTTATAACTATTTGAATATAATTCCAGATTGCTCTCCAAAATGATTGGATCTATTCACAGTTCCACCAACAATTTATTAATGTCCCTATTTTTCCACATCCCCTCCAACATTTGTCACTTTGCCCTTTTATCATTTTACCTAATTTGATAGATATGAGATGATATCTCAGAGTACTTTTGATTTGCATTTTTCTAATCAATGATGATTTAGAGTAAGTTTTCACTTAGTCATATATAGCTTTGATTTCTTAATCCAAAAGCTGTTCATATCTTTTGACCATTTATCAATTGGGAGATGGTTCATATTCTTATATTTCTGATACAGTTCTCTATATATGTTATATATTAGATCTCTATTCAAGAAAATGTCCACAAAATTTCCCCCCAACTTATTGATTTCCTTCTAATCATGGCTACATTAGTTTTATTTGTACAAAAACTCTTCAATTTAATGTATTCAACATTAACCATTTAATATTTCAAAATGTTTTCTATCTCTCATTCATACATAAATTATTCTCCTATCCATAATTTGTTTATAATATCTTCATACCAAATTCATTTTGATCCTGTCTTGGTAAATACTGTAAGACATTGGTTTATAGCTAGTTTCCACCAAACTGTCTTCCCAACAGTTTTTACCAAACAGTGAATTCTTATTCCAAAAACTTGGATCTTTACTTTTGTCAAACACAAAGTTACTGTAATATTTTATGACTATTTGTTGAACAAGTATCTGTTCCACTGATTTAATTTTCTATTTCTTAGGCAGTACCAGATAGCTTTAATAATTTCTGCTTTATAATATAGTATGAAATCTGGTACTGCTAGATCTTTTTTCTCTTTTTCTTTCTTTCTTTCTTTCTTTCTTTCCCTTTTTCTTTCTTTCTTTCTTTCTCTCTTTCTTTCTTTCTTTCTTTCTTTCTTTCTCCCTTTCTTTCTCTCTTTCTTTCTCTTTCTTTTTTTAAACCCTTACCTTCCATCTTAGAGTCAATACTATTGACTCTAAGGCAGGAAGAGTGGTAAGGACTAGGCAATGGGGATTAAGTGACTTGCCCAGGGTTATACAGCCTGGAAGTGTCTGAGACCAAATTTGAACCTAGGACCTCCCATCTCTAGGTAGGCCTGGCTCTCAATCCATTGAGCTACCCAGCTGCCCCCGATCTCTTTTCTGAATATTTTTTCATTGTTTCCTTTGATATTCTTGACCTTTTTTTTAAATGAATTTTGTTATTATTATTCCATTCAATAATTTTTTTTTTGTAATTTAACAAGGATGGTATTGAATAAATAGATTAGTTTAGGTAGGATTTCATTTTAATTATATTACTGCCCACTCATAAACAAAAAATATTGCTCCAAATATTTAAATCTGACTTTATTTGTATAAAAAGTGTTTTATAACTATATTCATATAGTTTCTAGAGTTATTTTGGAAGATATACTTCTAAATGTTTAATTTGATCTATAGTTAATTTAAATGAGTTATCTCTTATTATCTCCTTGTAGGACATTGTTACTGATATATAGAAATGCTAATGATTTATGTGGGTTTATTTTTTATCTTGCTACTTTGCTAAAATTACTGATAGTTTCAATTAATTTTTTAGCTGAATCTCTAGAATTTTCTATCTATATCAATGTTATCTGCAAATGACATAGTTTTATGATCTCTTTGCTCATTCTGATACCTTCAATTTATTTTTCTTTTCTTATTGCTATTGCTAGCACTTCTAGTACAGTATCAAATAATATTAGTAATAATGGGCATCCTTGTTTTACTCCTGATCTTATAGGAAAGGTTTCCAATTTATCCCCATTGCAGATGATGTTTGTTGATGGTTTGAAGGAAGCAAATCTTCATGGGAAGGAGAACACAGAGGGGAGAGGCTTTTGGTAGGAGAGTTCGAAGCAAGAGGAGGTGGAATATCTCTCTCGGGTCCAATTAAGGAGCCAAATCCAAGGAGGTGCTTGGACTGAGAATATCCCAAAGCTTGTTGTTCCTGCCAGCCTCCACTGACATCAAAGGGAGACTGAGGTATCTTGTTTGTGGAGTCTAGGACTCTACCCACACCCTGCCTTTCAAAGGGACCCTACCTTAGCTTCTATAAACTAGAAATCATAGATAGGAATAAGTTTAAGGGGACAGGAGAACCACTTGAGGTTCAGCCATTTTTGGTTTCCCCAAGGGTGAAGGACCTTTGGGCTCTTACTTGGGGTTCCCCTCCAAGGACCTCTATCTGCCCTTCCACCCCTTTCCCAACTACCTGTTTTTACTCATCAATAAACATTCGCATTCAGATCAGAGGGCATTCATGGGGCAAAGAAGGGAGAGGGGTCCAGAATGAACTACTCAGTTCAGACTCCATTCTTTACCAAGACCCCCTGCAGCACTGATTCTAAGGGGGGGGGCAGGGAGAGAGGGGAGACTTCTGTCCAGAAAGAGCCCGTGTTTATTCAGACAGGACCATACCCATCTCATCTGTTAGCCAAGTCTTCTCTCTAGTAAACACAATTATCTCCTGTCTCTGATCAGCCACCATTTCAGAGAACCCCCTCAGTATGTCCCAGTAATTAGTGGTATATTGAGAGTGAAAGCTGACAGACACTCACATTCGGGTCTATCACTCCTTGCCACCTTGTCACTCTCCAATATAGCCATTATTACAATTGGTGAAGCCAGGGTAGGTATATAACCTACAGAATTTTAAAAGAAAAATTTATTTTTGACAAAAAAAACCTCTGTAGGAAGGGGGGTAGCCTTCTTGAATATGGAAAGCCAGATAGTTCAACCAACCCTATCCAGCAACAGGAAGGAACTGCTGCTTAAAGAGACTAACAACAACAACAAAAAAAACAGATTAAAAGTTTTGCCTATGGATACCTCTTTGGGCAGAGCATTATTTATTACAATGACCTTTACAACCCTGCTATATAATTTTGGGTATATGTTGTACAACCTATTGTTTGTTATAATCCCAGACTAAAAATACTTCGGGTTATCACTTTGTATAACAATCACAACTGGCTGAAACTGGAATTAGGACACATTTGCTCATTTGTACCAACAGTATTTGCAGTAATTCTATCATTCCTGCAGTTTTACTGGGCACTAAAAAGACTTATCCAAAAAATACTTGGAAACAAAATAAATGAGGATGAGAGCAACATATTGATTCTGGCAGTGAAAAAGGAAATTGAACAACTAAAAGAAATAAATAGGAAGCTCACAGAAGAGAAGATAACAAATAAAGGGACACAATACAGATAGCTACACAAATATTTGATAATGACAAAGAACACAACAAGAAAACGCAGAAGGGGCTGAGGCAGCAATACCCATATTACCAATCTGAGATAACACCATGTTACAAGGGGATTCTGGATAGTGCATTTGAAAACACACAAGTCATTTACAGCTGGGGACCTGGACAGCCTAAAGAGATGCATGACAAAATATTTCCTCAGCCTATTCAAATGCATAAATGAATTCAAAAAGGCATTGGGTCTGCATGATCCAAATCTTCCTGAACATTGAAATTATTTGGGGGGGAGCTTTTTGCCCCATCAGAAAAAAAACAGTTTATTGAAGAAACATGTACCAACCCAAATTTAACATCATGGCCCCAGGAATACTGTGATTTGGAAATTTCTAACCATCAGAATTTGATGTATTTGAGGAGATGTAGGGAAGATCTTGTGGAGGCAATGAAGTCCTTTGCAAAACAGCCTGATTCTTGGGGAAAATTAGAGAAACTGAGGTAGGAGATAGGGGAACATCCATCTCTATTTCTCGACAGATTAGTTGAAGCTGGAGAGATGATCCTGTGATTCAAAAATTTAAATGAACAAAATTTGCAGCATATCAGAAGGCAGTTTATTAAGGGAAGCAGTTTGCCCATCAAAACTTATTTTAAATTGCATTATCCAGGATGGGAATCACTCAACTTAGAGGATTTGAGAAAAACAGTTTCCTATATTTATTCTAGTGACAAAGAACAGAAAGAGAACTCTAAAGAAAAAGATGAGAAAATCAAAGAGCTCAAGGAGAAATTACAGGAAGGAAAATCAACAATAAAACAAAAGGAGATAGAGGACATAAAAAAATCTTGCAACTTGCAAACGTACAAATCCAGAAACCGATACCAACAAAATAGGCAGGCAAATAATAACAACAAGGAAGTACTTCTTATGTGCAAGCAAGGGAACATAGTGTGATTCTGTCATTTCAAAGTCCCATTAGCCCTGAATAACAACAAGAAAAAGTCTTACAGATATAATGCCACAAACAACAGGGAAAACAGATGCTGTGATCACAACTGCAAGGGTTTGAGTCATGCATCAGATTCGAAAAGTATGCAGGATCCAAGGGGTGAAACCACATTATTCTCAAGTAGTTTCTGGGACAGGGAAAAATGTCAACTTATGAAGCCAGGAACCAACTTAGGCACATAAGAGAAAAGACAAGAGGTGAAAAAATAGTAATAGGAAATAAAACCAAGAAGTGGAGGTTTTGAGCATAGAAAAATGTTTTGGGGATGGAAAAGCAAAGATAAAATCTACTGAGCAAATAAAAGAAGAACAAATGGAAAGGGATGTGACAGAGATTAAAAATAGAATTTATGAGATAAAACACAATGATACAAAGAAACAGGAGAGGAACAAAGATGTAATTACAAATTATTTTATTATTTATTGTTTATTTTTTTTATTAAAAAAAAATTTTTAAGCCCTTACCTTCCGTCTTGGAGTCAATACTGTGTATTAGCTCCAAGGCAGAAGAGTGGTAAGAACTAGGCAATGGGGGTCAAGTGACTTGTCCAGGGTCACATAGCTGGGAAGTGTCTGAGGCTAGATTTGAACCTAGAACCTCCCGTCTCTAGGCCTGACTCTCAATCCATGGAGCTACCCAACTGCCCCCAATTACAAATGATTTTAACACAGACATGATAAATGTACTATTAAAAACTCATGGAGACACTGCAAAAGGCAAAGTATCATCACTCACAAAAACAGAATCACAAACCTTCTCAGCATATACTAAGAATGATGTTACAAAGATACAAAACCATATCATAACAACAAAAGGTTCAGCACAACAAACACTAACAAAATCAAAACTAGTAGTACATGAGACAAACTTACGAGGGTGTTCTGAGCAGTTTGACACAAACTTCACATACAGAAGAAGACAGTAAAAAGCAACTTGCTAAATGGGTCACTGGAAAGGGAAAACCAATATCTTTAAGCATTCAAATATGCAAACCGCCAGAAGAATTGGTATATGGGGAAGTCAAAATAAAAAGGAATTTCTTTGAAATTTTGAAGCAACTTCAAACCTCAATCCTGAAGTCAAAGAATTCAAACCAAAAAGAACTATAGAGATAATAAGTGCAAGAAAATGCACTATGCACCCATTACCAAAACTCCAAGCTTGTGATCCTTCAGTAAAGCCTCCAACTGAACTGAATTCACAATGCCTAAATCAGAAGCACAGAGAGGAATCTAATGAATATCACACAAAAGCAGAAAAGAGCAACTGGAGAATGGGAAACATGGACAGGCATAGAATTCAATCACACAGAATCTCTGACTCCTATAAACATAGCAAATAACATCATGTTTACCCAACAAGCCCCAAATCATTTATTTATTTATTCATTTGTTTTAAACCCTTACCTTCTGTCTTGGAGTCAATACTGTGTATTGGCTCCAAGGCAAAAGAGTGGTAAGGGTAGGCAATGGGGGTCAAGTGACTTGCCCAGGGTCACACAGCTGAGAAGTGTCTGAGGCCAGACTTGAACCTAGGACCTCCTGTCTCTAGGCCTGGCTCTCAAACCACTGATCTACCCAGCTGCCCCTGCCCCAAATCACTTAAATCTTTCATCTATATCATTTATAATGCTAGCCCCTGATTGGAATGGAATGCACAATCAGCAATACATTTCCAATTCAGACATGCAATTTCCTCTCATGCAGGCCTTCCCTGAAACTAATCTTGTGATTTATCAACAAAGCATGTTCAGGGAAACAGAAAAAGCTTTACCTTTCCACTGCTCAAAAGAAAATCCAATGCACAACACTAATGTCTACTGAAATAACATCTGTAAAGAACAATGAAATAAACCAAGAGAGTGAAGAAACAAAGCAGCAAAATGGTTAAAATAACATTTTTGCAATAACAACTAATAACCAAGAGAAAGCAAACCCACTGCAAATTGACACTAAAAAGCAAACAGAAGGTCCAGATCCAGAACAAACTGTAGCAAATTTGCAACAAGAATGGGACATAGGGAAGACAGAGACTGAAGCACCAATGGTTCAAGTACACCAAGACAGTGACAACAATGAATCACAAGTCATGATCAAAGAGGAAATGAAATCTATCCTGCTCTCATAGACACAGGGGCCACCAAATCTGTTCTTAAAACATCACCAGAGAACAGCACAATAGAGGGGTCTCTCCAAATCAAAGGTGGAACCGGTCAGACACAGAGGGTTCCTAGGTTAAAATAAAAAATGGTGAAACTAGGGCCTCTCACCACAGAACACACATTCCTCTTAATCCCAGAATGTCCCTCGAACCTGTTTGAAAGGGATTTTTTATGTAAAATTGGGAAAACTATTCAACGTGACAAAATAGGAAAAATTTACCTGCATCAACCCAAACAATCTCTGAAGCATTATCCATTATTGTTCCTTGGCCAATTGGATGATGAGCTAGAACAAAATGACAGAACTATCTATGAGATCCCAAAATATATCCCAGATGCAGTTTGGGCTTAACATTCTACAGATGTAGAGATTTTAAAGTTAGCAACTCCTGTTAGAAGAGAAGTCAAGAAAGGAACTCCACCAAGAGTACCACAGTATAGGCTTAGCAAAGAAGCTGTGGCTAGAATAGGCCTATGCTAACAATGATTAAAACAAGCCTCATAGCTACTAATAAAACAATCAAGAAAGAAGGTAGGGGATTTCTCACTCACAAAAAGAAAAATTCACTAATTATAAAGTATCCAACTTCCTTAAAAGCATAATTTTGGCTTCAGAAATTAGAGTTAATATGAACTGGAAAACTGTCTGATGGTGAAAAATGGCATGATTTTACTTCCAACTGTTTTACTTTATTTCAAAATATAAAATTATAAAAATTTTTAAATGGTTTTAAATGGTAAGCTTCCTAATTTCATATTACAAAATGTTTGTTTTAGCACTCAAGACAATAAGGCAAAGAACATCCTGAAAGAGTTTGTAAATTTTGTTTTGGCCTCTCAAAACCTCTTCATTTTATGCTAATATTTATAAGCCATATCACGCATTAAAATTTAATCTTTTGAAAGATGAGCACTCTCCATATTAGATGAGTCCACACAATTTACTCTTTTCTTTTTTTAACCCTGACCTTCCATCTTTTTTTTTATATAATGAGATGTTATATTTTTATTTTTATCTTTCTTTTTTCTTTTTAGTTCTTTTTTTATTTTTTAGAAAAATTTTCCATGGTTTCACGTTGTTACTTTTCCCTTCACCCCGCCTTTACTCCCCCTCCCATAGTCGATGCACATTTTCACTGGTTTTAACATGTGTCATCTATCAAGACCTATTTCCATATTATTGATAGTAGCATTGGTGTGGTCCTTTTGAGTCTAGACATCCCCAGGCATGTCAGAATCAACCCATGTGTTCCAGCAATTGTTTTTCTTTTCTATTTCCTCTCCTGTAGTTCTTCCTCTAAATATGGAGAGTATTCTTTTCCATAAATCCCTCAGAATTGTCCTGGGTCATTGCATTACTGCTAGTACAGAAGCCCATTACATTTGGTTTTACCACAGTGTATCAGTCTCTGTGTACAATGTTCTTCTGGCTCTGCTCCTTTCAGTCTGTATCAGTTCCTGGAGGTCATTCCAGTTCACATGGAATTCCTCCAGTTTATTATTCCTTTGAGCACAATAGTATTCCATCACCAGCATATACCACAATTTGTTCAGCCATTCCCCAATTGAAGGGCATACCCTCATTTTTCAGTTTTTTTGCCACCACAAAAAACGTGGCTATACATATTTTTTGTACAAGTCTTTTTATCCATGATCTCTTTGGGGTACAAACCCAGCAATGCTATGGCTAGATCAAAGGGCAGGCAGATTTTAGAGCTCTTTGGGCATAGTTCCAAATTGCCATCCAGAATGGTTGGATCAGTTCACAACTCCACCAGCAATGCATTAATGTCCCAATTTTGCCACATCCCCTTCAACATTTATTACTCTCCCCTGCCATCATTTTAGCCAATATGCTAGGTGTGCGGTGATATCTCAGATTTGTTTTGATTTGCATTTCTCTACTTATTAAAGATTTAGAACATTTTCTCATGTGCTTATTGATAGTTTTGATTTCTTTATCTGTAAATTGCCTTTTTATATCCCTTTCACACTTATCAATTGGGGAATGGCTTGATTTTTTATATAATTGTTTTAGCTCCTTGTATATTTGAGTAATTAGACCTCTGTCAGAGTTTTTTGTTATAAAGATTTTCCCCCAGTTTGTTGTTTCCCTTCTGATTTTGGTTACATTGTTTTTGTTTGTACAAAAGCTTTTAAATTTAATATAATCAAAAGTATTTATTTTACACTTTGTAATCTTTTCTAACTTTTGCTTGGTTTTAAAATCTTTCCTTTCCCAGAGATCTGACAAGTGTACTATTTTGTGTTCACTTAATTTACTTACAGTTTCCTTCTTTATATTTAAGTCATTTACCCATTCTGAATTTATCTTGGTGTAGGTTATGAGATATTAATTTAAACCTAATCTCTCCCATATTGTTTTCCAATTTTCCCAGCAGTTTTTGTCGAATAGTGGATTTTTGTCCCCAAAGTTCAGCTCTTTGGGTTTATCATACACTGTCTTGGTGATGTCACTTACCCCAAGTCTATTCCACTGATCCTCCCTTCTGTCTCTTAGCCGTACCATATTGTTTTGATGACTGCTGCTTTATAGTATAGTTTATTATCTGGTACTGCTAGGCCACCTTCCTTCATGTTTTTTTTTGCATTATTTCCCTTGATATTCTTGATCTTTTGTTCTTCCAAATGAACTTTGTTATAGTTTTTTCTAATTCAGTAAAAAAGTTTTTTGGTAGTTTGATAGGTACGGCACTAAATAAGTAAATTAATTTGGGTAGAATGGTCATTTTTATTATGTTAGCTCATCCTACCCATGAGCACTCAATGTTTATCCAATTGTTTAGATCTAGTTTTAATTATTTGGAAAGTGTTTTGTAGTTGTGTTTGTATAATTCCTGTGTTTGTTTTAGTAGATAGATTCCTAGGTTTTTATATTGTCTAGGGTGTTTTTAAATGGTGTTTTTCTTTCTACCTCTTGCTGCTGTGATGTGTTGCAAATATATAGAAATGCTGATGATTTGTGTGCATTTACTTTGTATCCTTCAAGTTTGCTAAAGTTGTTGATTATTTCTACTAGCTTTTTAGTTGATTCTCTAGGATTTTTTAAGTAGACCATCATATCATCTGCAAAGAGTGATAGCTTGGTCTCCTCCTTGACTATTTTAATACCTTCAATTTCTTCTTCTTCTCTAATTGCTACTGCTAGTATTTCTAGTACAATGTTAAATAAAAGAGGTGATAATGGGCATCCTTGTTTTACTCCTGATCTTATTGGGAAGGCTTCTAATTTATCCCCAATTGCATATGATGCTTGTTGATGGTTTTAAATATATGCTGTTTATTATTTTTAGGAAAGGTCCTTCTATTCCTATACTTTCTAGTGTTTTCAATAGGAATGGGTGTTGTAGTTTGTCAAAGGCTTTTTCAGCATCTATTGAGATAATCATGTGATTTTTGTTGGTTTGCTTGTTGATATGGTCAATTATGTCTATGGTTTTCCTAATGTTGAACCATCCTTCCATTCCTGGTATAAATCCCACTTGATCATGATGGATAACGCTCTTGATCACTTGCTGGAGTCTTTGCTAGTATTCTATTTAAGATTTTTGCATCTATGTTTATTAGGGAGATTGGTCTATAGTTTTCTTTCTCTGTTTTTGATCTCCCTGGCTTTAGAATCAATACCATATTTGTGTCATAAAGGAATTTGGTAGGACTTTTTCTTTGCTTGTTAAATCAAATAATTTGTATAGTATTGTTCTTTGAATGTTTGATAGAATTCACTTGTGAATCCATCAGGCCCTGGCAATTTTTTTCTTAGGGAGTTATTTGATGGCTTGTTCAATTTCTTTTTCTGATATTGGATTATTTAAGTATTCTATTTCTTCTGCTGTTAATCTAGGCAATTTATATTTTTGTAAATATTCATCCATATCACCTAGATTGCTATATTTATTGCCATATAATTGGACAAAATAGTTTTTAATGATTGCCTTAATTTTCTCTTCATTAGAAGTGAGGTCTCCCTTTCTATCTTTGATACTGTTAATTTGGTTTTATTTAGAGTGGATTAGAAACCAAAATCCTACCTAATTTTGTGTACAAGAAACACACATGAGACAGGGTTTTAAATGAGAAAAAGAAGGCAGGGGTTGCTATCATGATCTCTGACAGAACCAAAGTAAAAATAGATCTGTTTAAAAGAGATAGGGAAGGTAACTACATCCTAATAAAAGGCAATATAAACAATGAAGAAATATCAGTACTCAATATGTATGCACCAAATGGTATAGATTCCAAGTTTCTAAAAGAGAAGCTAGTGGAGCTCAAGAAGTAAATAGATAGCAAAACTATACTAGTGGGGGACCTCAACTTCCCCTATCAGATCTAGATAAATCAAACCAAAAAATAAATAAGAAAGAGATAAGAGAGGTGAATGAAACCCTAGAAAAATTAGAGTTAATAGATATATGGAGAAAAATAAATAGGGTCAAAAAGGAATACACCTTCTTCTCTGCAGCACATGGAACATTAAAAAAGATAGACCACATAATAGGACATAGAAACATGGCAGACAAATGCAAAAAAGCAGAAATAATAAAAGCAACCATATCAGATCATAATGCAATAAAAATAGTTATTAGTAAGAATACATGGAGAGGCAAACAAAAAACTAATTGTAAATTAAATAATATGATTCTCCAAAATAATTTAGTGAAAGAACAAATCCTAGAAACAATTAATAATTTCACTGAAGAAAATGACAATGATGAGTCTTCTTACCTAAATCTATGGGATGAAGCCAAAGCATTTCTAAGGGAAAATTTATATCACTGAGTGCATATATTAACAAATCAGGGAGGGGAGAGATTAATGAATTGGGCATGCAACTTAAAAAACTAGAAAATGAACGAATTAAACAAATTAAAAATCTCCAGATGGAAACTAAATTAGAAATACTAAAAATCAAAGGAGAAAATAATAAAATCAAAAGTAAAAGACCTATTGAAATAATAAATAAGACTAAAAGCTGGTATTTTGAAAAAACAGATAAAATAGACAAAGTACTGGTATACCTTACCTTCCATCTGTATTGTGTATTGGTTCCAAGGCAGAAGAGTGCTAAGGGTTAGGCAATGAAGGTAAAATGACTTGCCCAGGTTCACACAGCTAGGAAGTGTCTGAGGTCACATTTGAACCCAGGACCTCCCCTCTCTAGGCCTGGCTCTCTATTCACTGAGCCAACCAGCTGTCCCAATTCTATAGAATCTTTTTGTTCCCATCCCTAAAACCCTTATCTTATGTTTTAGAATCAATACTATATATTGGTTCCAAGGCAGAAGAATGGTAAGGGCTAGGCAATGGGGATTAAGTGATTTCCCAGAGTCACCCAGCTTGAAAGTGTCTGAGGCCAGATCAGGACCAATCATCTCCAGGTCTGGCTCTCTATCTACTAAGCCACCTAGCTGCCTCTTAATTTACTCTTATATTGTCCTGTAATGCTCTGTTCTATACTCAGTAATTCTTACCCTAACTTATTATAGTTAAAAAAAAACTTTTAACTTCTGCCTAGTATCAATTCTAAGACTGAAAAATACCAAAGGCTTGGCAATCAAGATTAAATAACTTGCCCTGGGTCACACAACTAGGAAGGGAGGGCTGTGAATGGCTCAACAGCTTCAGTGCACTTGGGGGAAATGAAATGAGTTCCAGCAGGTAAAATAAAGCCTAAATATTCCACTTTCTGAAATCACCACTGAATCTTTTACCAAGAAACCATGTAGCCTCTCCTGTGAAGTTCTAAGAGGAGATGCCTACTGTTTTCCTGGCACATCTCTACATCTGGTGCCTCTAAAATAAAATCATTAAAATATTGAACTAGAGTAGAGCTAATAAAAATAATAGTAACTAGTCCCTATTGTAAAATTTGAGAAAATAAAGTTGAACTCTACAAATTCCTGAGGTAACCTTGACTATGTCCAATATGTCCAAAGGCCACAGCCATTGGTCTGATACTGTAAAGTTGTTTAGAAACCCTTTGATTTTACTGATAAGTTGTGCTGCTGTTGCCTCCCAACCACTGCTGATTCCTCAAGAGTCCTATGCAAAAGAGTGAGATTAATCTCCTTTTTCCTTTAACCAACTCTGGACTGAGTAGCAACTGAGAATAGCTAGTAGAGCCCTGATCCATACCCTTACTACTTCCTGGTAAACCATGCTTTTAGCAAAAATCAGGTGGCCCTTACAGAGATCTATCTGGTGAGATGCTTTTACCCCCTGGCTCCCTACCTCTTGGAGAGGGTACATCCTCCCCCTGCCAACTTTCCATGGAGCTAGAGCTTAGTGACCCAGAACTCTGGATTGGTGACAAAGGGTGGAGGAGTGGGGGATGGATGCAAGCTAAACTTTTGTTTTTTCCCCAAATAGTGCCAGGTTTTGGGAATTAAGGTCTGATTTCCTGACCCCAAAACCAGGTGTAACCCA
Source organism: Gracilinanus agilis (assembly GCF_016433145.1). Lineage (NCBI taxonomy): Eukaryota > Metazoa > Chordata > Mammalia > Didelphimorphia > Didelphidae > Gracilinanus > Gracilinanus agilis. The sequence goes on along the minus strand of NC_058131.1, from coordinate 63,761,702 downwards.
AATCTCTGCAGTTTCTAGCCCTTTAAAGGAGAGTATCTTGCTCCTGGGAGTCTAGTTTTTTCTTTTTTTTTAGGTCCTTTCTGAGCCCCCACATGCCTCCAGCATCAGCTTAAGTGGGAGGTAGGGCATTAAGGGAGAATAGCAGCAAGATCTCTAAAGCTGATCTGTTAAACCTGAGCAGTGTTCCAGGGCATAATAAGGGGAAAATCCAAGTAGGGGACCCTGCCCACAGTCCGTTCTCTTTTTTTTTTTTTAGAAAAATTTTCCATGGTTACATGATTCATGTTTTTACTTTCCCCTTCATCCCCCTTCACCACCACCCCCATAGCCAACTCGCATTTCCACTGGTTTTAACATGTGTCATCTATCAAGACATATTTCTATATTATTGATAGTTGCATTGGTGTGGTCCTTTTGAGTCTACATCCCCAATCATGTCAGAATCAACCCATATGTTCAAGCAGTTGTTTTTCTGCTGTGTTTCCACTCCTGTAGTTCTTCCTCTGAATGTGGAGAGCATTCTTTTCCATAAATCCCTCAGAATTGTCCTGGGTCATTGCATTGCTGCTAGTACAGAAGTCCATTATATTTGGTTTTGCCACAGTGTATCAGTCTCTGTGTACAATGTTCTTCTACATCAATTCCTGGAAGTCATTCCAGTTCACATGGAATTCCTCCAGTTTATTATTCCTTTGTGCACAATAGTATTCCATCACCAGCACATACCACAATTTGTTCAGCCATTCCTCAATTGAAGGGCATACCCTTGTTTTCCAGTTTTTTGCCATCACAAAAAGCACACCACAGCCTGTTCTCTACAGAGCACTGCTTAGCAACTGAGGATGGTGCTGGAGAGTGTGGCCCACATTGTGAAAGTGCAGCTTCCCATCTATCTAAAACAGCTCCTAGTTAGGGGGAGCATTACTGGTTTGCCATGGCTCACAGTTTCAGGATGACTTCCTTTAGTACCCTTCCTGGGTGTACTTACACTGTTAAGATATCTTGCAGTTCATTCATTCCTCCTCAAGAAAAAAACAACTGAAAGATACCTTGATTAATCTCAAGATTCAAAAGGAAAATCCACCTCTCTACCCTTTTACCATCTAAGCCTACCAAGACTCCATTTCACCCTGTCCACTCTTCCTCTTGCCCTACCCTCCCTTGCCCTTGCCTAGCCACCTTCTCTCTTGCCTTGCTCAGCTTTTCCCTACCCACTGTCCAAACCCACCCTTTCCTCCCCCTCGTTCAACTTCTCCCCCTGCCTCCCCTGTCCCCTCCCCTTTCCCTACTGACCCAGTCCCCACCCCCACCCTTTCTTCTCCCCACCCTTACTCAAATTCAGAGGAAGATTACTTATAACTATGTTAGGCTAGGAATGCATTACTAAAAGCAATGAGAGCTTGCTCTGATAGACCTGGTACATGGACTAAATTTGAAAATCTAAAACAGAAAGATGATGAAAACCTCTCTTAAATTTATATGTAGGTTTATTGAGCTGGGAGGCAGATATGTAGACCTAGATATTTCTAGGGAAAGAGATGTTAGACAAATCAGGAGACAATTTAAAAAAAAAACAGTTGTAAGGTGGTTAAGAACTATTTTATTATTAACTGGGTTAATATGGGAAAGATGGTAGCTTATACATAGCAAAAGTCCAGTCCTCTGAAAATCCTTCCACACCAGTAAAAAACAAAGTGCTTTGAGGGGACAGAAGCCACATATAACAGGACAGAGCAGGGGGACCCTCCTACTGGATTCAACTTAAAAGGTACACCAAAAAAAAAAAGGCTGAATTCTTGAACTCTTGGGTTCAAGGGAAAGGAAGAAGGAAGATCCCAGGACCCCTCCCCACCTACTATGCTGAGTCTCCAATGGTCCCTGGAATCTCTGGGAGGGCCAGGGTGCTAGTCTGGAGGGAGTGTCTTGCTGGCACAGCTGTGCTAGGCTTAAGGTGTTGAACACAGATGGCAGGTAGGCAGCTGGAGGAGAAGCACAGAGAGGGCAGCCTAGACACAGCCAAAGTGCTCCATCTTGCCCTGCCCCTTTCTTAAAGTTTTGTCCTCAGGGCATATCCAGCTCCAAACTGGGCTCATATGGATCTTGAGAAATTAAAAAAAGTGGCAATTCTCATGGGTAGGACAAGCTAACAATGAAAATGATAATCCTACCCTAATTAATTTACTTATTCAATGCCATACCTATCAAACCACCAAGAAACTTTTTTCCTGAATTAGAAAAAATTATAACAATGTTCATTTGGAAGAACAAAAGATCAAGAATATCAAGGGAAATAATGGGAAAAAAAATCTGAAGGATGGGGGCCTAGCAGGACCAAATCTTAAACTGTACTATAAAGCAGTGGTCATCAAAACAGTATGGTAGGGGCAGCTGGGTAGCTCAGTGGATTGAGAGCCAGGCCTAGAGACGGGAGGTCCTAGGTTCAAATCCAACCTCAGACACTTCCCAGCTGTGTGACCCTGGGCAAGTCACTTGACCCCCATTGTCTACCCTTACCACTCTTCCACCTATAAGTCAATACACAGAAGTTAAGGGTTTAAAATTAAAAAAAAAACAGTATGGTACTGGTTAAGAGACAGGAGGGAGAATCAGTGGAATAGACTTGGGGTAAATGACCTTGGAACTACAATGTAGGATAAACCCAAAGAGCCCAGCTTTTGGAACAAACCCCCACTATTTGACAAAAACTGCTGGGAAAATTGGAAAACAGTATGGGAGAGATTAGGTTTGGATCAACATCTAACACCCTGCACCAAGATAAATTCAGAATGGGTGAATGACTTAAATATAAAGAAGAAAACTATAAGTAAATTAGGTAAATATAGAATAAATTAAAAAGGTTTTGTACAAACAAAACCAATGCAATCAAAATTAGGAGGGAAGCAACAAATTGGGGAAAAATCTTGATAGCAAAAACCTCTGACAAAGGTCTAATTACTCAAATTTATTAGGAGCCAAATCAATTGTACAAAAAAGTAAGCCATTCCCCAATTGATAAAAGTGAAAGGGACATGAATAGGCAATTTTCAGATAAAGAAATCAAAACTATCAATAAGCACATGAAAAAGTGTTCTAAATCTCTTATTAGAAAAATGCAAATCAAATCAACTCTGAGGTACCACCTCATACCTAGCAGATTAGCTAATATGACAGCAAGGGAAAGTAATAAATGTTGAAGGGGATGTGGCAGAATTGGGATATTAATGCATTCCTGATGGAGTTGTAAATTGATCCAACCATTCTGGAAGGCACTTTGGAACTATGCCCAAAGCACTTTAAAGACTGCTTGTCCTTTGATCTAGCCATACTACTGCTGGGTTTATATCCAGGGGGTGAAGGAAGGGATGAAGGTAGGAGGATTGGAGGAATGAGAGAAAAAGGCGCTTGGCAGGGGAAGACTAGGTCAGCAGGGGAAGGGTAGGGTAAGGGAGTCTCCTTGAGAGTTGGGTGGTTGAGGGGAGAAAGGGACCGGGTTTTACCAGACCCCTGCTGGGTTTTCTAGCGAGATACCCTGCTGGGTTTTAGCCCAGCAGATGTAAGTGGGGTTAGGGTTAAGGCTCTTGGGCTGGGGTGGGGGGGATTTAGAACTAGCACTCCTGCTGAGCCTGGCAGGGGTTTAGTAGGGGAAGGGACCCCCCCTGGGCTGGGCATGGGTGGGAAATTTTTTTACCTACCCTTAGGCAGTAAGGCAGGCAGGATAGTCAGGTTCAGGTCCCCTGGGTCACCATAAACTGTGATGGGTGTGAAGGAAGGGATGAAGGTGGGAGGATTGGAGTAATGGGAGAAAGGAGAGAGAAAGGTAGAGGAAGGGAAAGGAAGGTAGTGGTCCCCAGCCCCCACAGGGGGAAATTGACCAGAGCCCTTTGGGGCTCAAATAAAAGATCAGAGAGCAACTTAGGGTTTAGAATAGCTAGGTTTTATTTAAATTAGAAAGGGGAAAGTCTAGGAAAAACTAGGAGGTAGATAGAAAGGGAAAAAGGTGGAGAGAGAGAAAGAGAGAGAGAGAGAGAGAGAGAGAGAGAGAGAGAGAGAGAGAGAGAGAGAGAGATCAGGATCCAGCCTCTCTAGAGAGCAGAAAGACTCCAGGGTAGAGAGAGAAAAGACACCAAAACTTTCTCTTTTATACTTTCTCCAACAAGTTATAGCAGGGAGCCTTGGGAGTTGTGGTCTTCCAGGGCTTACGACAATTCCAAATGACACATACCCCAAAGAGATAATAAGGAAAAAGGCTTGTACAAAAATATTTATAGCCTCGTTCTTTGTGGTGGCAAAAAAAAATTGGAAAATGAGGGACTGCCCTTCCATTGGGGAATGGCTGAACAAATTGTGGTATCTGTTGGTGATGGAATACTGTAGTGCTAAAAGGAATAATGAACTGGAAGAATCCCGTGTGAACAGGAATGACCTCCAGGAATTGATGCAGAGTGAAAGGAGAAGAACCAAGAGAACATTATACACAGATATGGTTATACTGTGGCTACTCCAACAGTCTTTAAAATTAGAGAAAAGACTCATGACTCCATTGCTCCCATGTCAACAGAGTACCTTCTATGGATGATGAGTAATTGTATCGATCCTATTGTATTATAGTAATTGTTTGCTTTGAGATTTGATTCTCCATCATAAAGATCCTAGCTAGACCTCTGGGGTCCCCCACACTGAGTGGGGTTCCTGCACTGAGCACAGTGAGGACAAACCCCATATTGGGTGTTTTGGTGTGAGTTATGATCTGCCTCATTTGAATTACTATTCTTAAATGAGTCCCTATTATTGTTATTATTCCTCAAACTTCTATTTCTTTTTTCCTGATTCCTCTTCCGACAGTTCATTAATATATGATCCACCTTTCCACAAAAATAACGTGTTGGTGATTGCTTCATGGATTCCTGTAAAGGGGCTATGGCCTCTCTCTGTTTTGCAGTTGCTTTTTCAACTTTTCCAGGTAATATACATCTATTCTCTTCTCTAATCTCTCCACTAAGTCAGTGTTCTCTTTATCTTTCTTTTCATGTCCATCAAAAATGCGAATTGTCCATTTTTATTTTTTAAGTTTATTTAATTAATTAGTTAATTTAGAATACTTTTCCATGGTTACATGATTCAAGTTCTTTCCCTCCCCTCTTCCCACTCCCCTTCCATAGCCAATGAGCAATTCTGCTGGGTTTTGCATATGTCATTGACCAAGACTTATTTCCACATTATTGATATTTGCACTAGGGTGATTACTTAGAGTCTACATCCCCAATCATATCCCCATCAAACCATGCAATCAGGCAGTTGTTTTTCTTCTGTGCTTCTACTCCTACAGTTCTTTCTCTGGATGTGGATATTGTTCTTTCTCATAAATCCCTCAGAATTGTCCTGGATCATTGCATTCATTGCTGCTGGTACAGAAGTCCATTACATTCGATTGATGCTTGAGAGACTGCTTGGGCAGATGTAGGAAAATTCGGTCTGATTGGTCACATTGTATTGTTACCCCAAGTTTACATAAAACATCACACCCCAAAAGATTTGATGGACATTGGGCTATCAGCAGGAATGTATGATCCAAAGTGAGTGGTCCAATCTTGAACATCTTTGATTTTAGCTTTGGCACTCTCTCTATTTGCCCTGTGGCTCCTTTTACTTTGACAGACTCCATTATGATACAGTTCTCTGGTGCTGATTTCAGCACAGATCTTGTGGCCCCCGTGTCAATCAGAGCTGGGTAAATCTGGTCTCCAATCTATACTATGACCAATGGATCTTTGTCTTTGGCAGTTTGATTGACAGGTATAAGTGGAACTTCTGTTTCAGTGCAGCCCAAGTCCCACTCATGATTTTCATGGGCCTCTGTTTTTTCTGGTTTAGGACCTTCTGATTGCAATGGATTGTGCTTTTGTAATGCAAATGTGTCCCCTACATCAGTGATGGGCAGACTGTTCCCTGCGGGCTAAATCCAGGCAATAGTTTGCCAATCACTGCCTTAAGCAATTCCCTGATCACTATGCCCCCACATCCAGATTTAGTGATTAGGAAATTGCTTAAGGCAGTGATTGGCAAACTATGGCCTGGATCTCGCCTGCAGGGAATAGTTTGCCCATCTCTGCCCTACATAATTGGATGTTACTTAGTTTTGTTGTGTTTCTGTCTTTGCTTTGCAGCTTGGTGCAGTGAATCTGTTTATGGATTTGCTGTTATTTTGGATCTCATTTGCTAAAGACTATAAGCAAGGTAAAGTGCTTTGAGCTTTCCTGAACACAATTTGCTTGATGTTTGCAAGGCTGGATTCAGGATAAGCTTGCATTAGAGGAAATCCCTCATCTGAATTGGGAAGGTACAGCTGTTCATTGATTGCATCCCAATTCTGTGAGTCCATGCCTGTTCTTTTTGCAGGACCCATAGACCCCCTTGTCAGTAGGAGGAAACATGATGGCATCTGCATCCTGCATAGGTAATAAAGTTCTTGTGCTGGGCTTGTGCTCTGTTCCTATTTCTGTGAGAGTGGACTTCTTGGCTAAACTGGAAGAAGGATTTTGTGGTCCAACTTGCTGAGACTCAAAGAGCTGTGAAGTTTTGGGACTTCAAAGAAGATTGAAGAGATCATCAATCAACATAGCCCAGGTTGAGAAAAGGTTTTAGATCTGCAGCTGGTGGACAGCTGTCAGATAGCCTTTCTCCCTAGAGTTTCATTTGGACTTAACAGCTGATCAAGAATTTGTTCCTGTTCCTGCCATCATCTAGAATCAGCCTGAGCCTTGAAAATCCCAAACTCCAGCCCTCTCCAAGTTAGCTATAGCTTGTCTGTTAGTGCAGTAAGGGAAAAGCCAGCTGAACTCCTTACATTCTAAAGGCACTTGGTTTGTTCCTTCAGTATTAGAAATCCTTCACCTACTTTCCCATCTTACCAACATTAAAATCTGTTTTAATATACTTCCTGTGTCTCTTCTACACCAACAAAACCCGTTATTGAGTTACCTTAACATCCCTGGTATCCCTGGTTGTTTGGTGGACGTTAAACTGTCAATTGTCATTACCCAGTCTCCACATTCCCTGTGTTAGTCCTTTACCTTGTGGGGTGTGGGGTGTGTTCCCATTTGTGTTATTCCCTGACTGGCACCCAGTCTAGTCCATTCAACCCCTTCCCTATTATTTATTTTTTCAATACACATAAGATTTTGATACATATTTTTATCCAGAGTTTAATTTTTTCTCTTCTATTTGAATTTGTGTGTGTGTGTGTTTTTGGTTTTCTTTTGACAATTGATTCATATATCCCATAACTCATCCATGTATCCCGGAGGGATTCTGGTGTTGGTCAACAACCTCCTGAGGGGGGAATTGTATAATTAACCTAAAATCCAAGGTTTAAAATCTTTTGGAGAAATTTCAGGAAAAGAAACTCACCAACACCTCGAATCAAGAAAGCAGATCTTTGGAAGAAAGTGCCATAAGGATGCCTGCAGAAACCACATACTGTTTCAAAAGATGCAGAGTGAACTTTGGGATATAATGAACTAAACTGAAGGGGGTTGAACATATAATTTATTCTGGATGTAAACTCTTATGCCAAAGAGGAATGCCCCCTAACTTGGTTTTTTTCAATGTATCTATCAATCATTTTTTCTGTTTTCTTTCTCTTTCCCTCTTATCCCAAATTATCGTAATTCCCTCTAGGCAACGTTCAATATTTTATACATCTCTAGTAAGAGAATCTTTAGAGATATAAGCTGGTTATTTGAAATGATTCATTGGGGATATTAGGCATGTTAATCTCCCCAAACCCTCAATTGGGGAGATTTCAACATGTTCATTGTCAATAGAATCATGGGGAGGATTGTGGGAAGGGAATTTCCCTCCCCATTATGTCACTTTGTTTGGCATCATTAATCAGTGACCTGAAGATCATTTACCAGTGAGGTGCACAGGTATAGACTAACCCTCAGAGGAACGAAGTTGAAACCAATGAGATGGGAAACTGATCCCACAGGCACTACCCACCTGGGCAGTGCCAGACAAATGAAGGAACTATGATTCTTTCTTGAGATGTGATGTAGGAGAGCTAGTGGGTGGAGAAAACTGCTTGTAAGGCAAGACCAGGAGACTGCTTGCTGTCTTCTGGCTGGAGTTTGAAACTTGAAGGAACACATGTTGGTGGTGAGTTTCAATCCATGAGAAAGGCAGATAGGCTATTAAGCTAAGCTACTCTCTACTTCTTTCTTATATTTCCCTCTCTTTACTATAAAACTATTCAAGCTACTAGCAGCCTCATAATTTAATTTTAACTATTATACTGCCTAAAATGTAGAGTTAAATATAAATATTTTTTCCTTCAAATCAAAGAATATATGACTAGAAATGAAGGTGAACTGGTCATGCTATAAGAACGAAGCCAATAACCAGTGGACTAATCATTGCCTCCCAAGCAATGGCAGGAAGTCGTGAAGAAGTTCCTCAGCTGAGAAAACAAAAGATTCAATGGTAGAAGTCGGTTAAAGTTGCATCAGTCATTCATGGGTACAAGATTGAGAAGGGAGAAAAAGGAAGCTAGACTAGGGTGATGAACTAGGGAAGCAGGAACTAGGAAGCTTTCTCCAGAGAAAGATAGGCACTCATATCAGCCTCATTTTACAGATGAGGAAACTGAGGCAGATAGCAGTTAGGTGATGCCCAGGATCACAAAAAGCTTGCCTTTTCAGTTTCTGAGGTTGCATTTGAACTCAGGTCTTCCTGATTCCAGGCCTAGTGTTCTATCTATTGAGCCATCCAGCAATCCTGTGTGAAGTGAGAATTGAACTCTCTTACTTTATTTTTAAATATGATCAATCAGCAACCTTTAATTTGATCAAATCAAGAATTTGAAATGCCCCTACTTAGCACTTGGTAAGTCACTAGGTAAGTGAGCTCACAAGTTATTTACTAGTTCACACCCCCAAAGACCATAAGCATTGCCTCACCTTGGACAGTGCTAGGCAAATTGGGAGGCTTTGATTGGTTCCCATGAAGTGGGAGAGAGACAGGAAATGACATGGAAAAAGGACTATAAAAGGTGAGATTGAAGGACAAGATTTACTCTTTGCTTCCTTGGTTCTTCAGCAAGAAGACCCTCTCTCTTGGTTGGTGCTTTGGTGGGACATTCTCTTCAGCATAAGCTCTGGTGGGATTCATGGTGGTCTGAGCCTCATGTGTGCCAAAGGCTCTTGGTGGATTTTTCGGGTCTTCTGGATCTTTGGATTTGGGGTTTCTAATTAAGACTTTGGATTCTGGTGAGATTTGCTTTTGAATCTGCATTCACAGTTAAGAATTTGGGGTATTTGTAGCGAGGTGATTTTTCCCCATCTTCTTTCCTATATTTCATATCTCTAACCAGTTATAAATAAAATCTGCTTACAGTCATTTTGACTGGAGAAGTTAATTATTTTATAAATGGCGACCACAATTCAATTATTTTAATTCATATATTTAGACTAACCAATTCTAAATCTTACATGTGGATATGACTTGTATGGCAGAGGTGAAAAAAGATGCAGATTATGATAGATGTGACTTTTGACAAACTGGAAAGTCTAGAAAGTCTGGATTTTTGTGAGAACAGGATTTTATATATATATATATATATATGTAATATGTCCTCCAGTCTAAGGGCAGGGTGGAGATGGAGAGAAAGACTGTGAACCAGCTATTAAAGAGCTTAGGAAAGGAGAAAGAGTGATGTAAGGGGCTGGTAGACAGAGTATATAGTCACCACTAGCATCTGGTTGGGTTGCTCTCTCCAGAGATCCTGAATTTAAAAAAGGAAAGGCAACTCAGTGCTGGCAGCAAAAGGACTTCCCAGAAGGGCCAGAGAGGAGCAGTTAAAGCACTGAACTTGGAGATAAGAGGACACAAGTTCCAATCCTGCCTCAGATACCAACTAGCTGTGTAACCTGTATAAGTGGGCAAGTCACTTAACCTCAGTTTATCTCAGTTTTCTCAATTGTAAAATGGGGATAGTAATAGCAGTTGCCTCCTGGGATTGTTATCAGGATCTAATTAGATAATATATGTAAAGTGCTTACAAATCTTAAAGGGCTATATAAATGTTAGCCATCATTGTCATTGTTATTTAGAATGATAATTATTGTTATTGTACTTCCTACTTCAGCAGAGGTATTATGTGGGATA